>NC_092420.1:85937525-86246025 GCF_040894005.1 Engystomops pustulosus | reverse complement strand
TAGGGGGAGGATTCATCTTTGCGCTGTATTTATTATAAACATCTGTCTTGGTTTTTTTCATATTGTTTTCTGATGTTCTTTTTTGACATTGTTAAGAAAACACCTCATACATTTTTGATTCTCTGCTTTCCTGAGTCTCTGACAATGTGTAGTTTCCCCTGTGTGCAATGTGTGAGTTAGGGGCACCCGGCGGGGTGTATGTTTATCCGCAGCCCCCACGTGCTGAACGCCGTATACATCTGGGCTCCAACAACAATACTCACCCGCAGACAAGTTTACAAATGCTCTGTCACAAGCAGATAAACTGCAAACACCGTGACACTACACAAAGTATACCTCATGTATCCACAGTGATACTATACATAGTATACCTCATGTATCCACAGTGATACTACACATAGTATACCTCATGTATCCGCAGTGATACTATACATTGTATACCTCATGTATCCACAGTGATACTATACATAGTATACCTCATGTATCCACAGTGATACTATACATAGTATACCTCATGTATCCGCAGTGATACTATACATAGTATACCTCATGTATCCACAGTGATACTATACATAGTATACCTCATGTATCCACAGTGATACTATACATAGTATACCTCATGTATCCACAGTGATACTATACATAGTATACCTCATGTATCCACAGTGATACTATACATAGTATACCTCATGTATACACAGTGATACTATACATAGTATACCTCATGTATCCACAGTGATACTATACATAGTATACCTCATGTATCCGCAGTGATACTATACATAGTATACCTCATGTATCCGCAGTGATACTATACATAGTATACCTCATGTATCCGCAGTGATACTACACATAGTATACCTCATGTATCCGCAGTGATACTATACATAGTATACCTCATGTATACACAGTGATACTATACATAGTATACCTCATGTATCCGCAGTGACACTATACATAGTATACCTCATGTATACACAGTGATACTATACATAGTATACCTCATGTATCCGCAGTGATACTATACATAGTATACCTCATGTATCCGCAGTGATACTATACATAGTATACCTCATGTATCCGCAGTGATACTATACATAGTATACCTCATGTATCCGCAGTGATACTATACATTGTGTACCTCATGTATCCACAGTGATACTATACATAGTATACCTCATGTATCCACAGTGATACTACACATAGTATACCTCATGTATACACAGTGATACTATACATAGTATACCTCATGTATCCGCAGTGATACTATACATAGTATACCTCATGTATCCGCAGTGATACTATACATTGTGTACCTCATGTATCCACAGTGATACTATACATAGTATACCTCATGTATCCACAGTGATACTACACATAGTATACCTCATGTATCCACAGTGATACTATACATAGTATACCTCATGTATCCACAGTGATACTACACATAGTATACCTCATGTATCCACAGTGATACTATACATAGTATACCTCATGTATACACAGTGATACTATACATAGTATACCTCATGTATCCGCAGTGATACTACACATAGTATACCTCATGTATCCAGTGATACTATACATAATATACCTCATGTATACACAGTGATACTATACATAGTATACCTCATGTATCCGCAGTGATACTACACATAGTATACCTCATGTATACACAGTGATACTATACATAGTATACCTCATGTATCCACAGTGATACTATACATAGTGTACCTCATGTATCCACAGTGATACTATACATAATATACCTCATGTATCCACAGTGATACTACACATAGTATACCTCATGTATCCACAGTGATACTATACATAGTATACCTCATGTATCCACAGTGATACTATACATAGTATACCTCATGTATCCGCAGTGATACTATACATAGTATACCTCATGTATCCACAGTGATACTACACATAGTATACCTCATGTATCCGCAGTGATACTATACATAGTATACCTCATGTATACACAGTGATACTATACATAGTATACCTCATGTATCCACAGTGATACTATACATAGTATACCTCATGTATACACAGTGATACTATACATAGTATACCTCATGTATCCGCAGTGATACTACACATAGTATACCTCATGTATCCACAGTGATACTATACATAGTATACCTCATGTATCCGCAGTGATACTACACATAGTATACCTCATGTATACACAGTGATACTACACATAGTATACCTCATGTATACACAGTGATACTATACATAGTATACCTCATGTATCCGCAGTGATACTATACATAGTATATCTCATGTATACACAGTGATACTATACATAGTATACCTCATGTATCCGCAGTGATACTATACATAGTATACCTCATGTATCCGCAGTGATACTACACATAGTATACCTCATGTATCCACAGTGATACTATACATAATATACCTCATGTATACACAGTGATACTATACATAGTATACCTCATGTATCCGCAGTGATACTACACATAGTATATCTCATGTATCCACAGTGATACTATACATAGTATACCTCATGTATCCGCAGTGATACTATACATAGTATACCTCATGTATCCGCAGTGATACTATACATAGTATACCTCATGTATCCACAGTGATACTATACATAGTATACATCATGTATCCACAGTGATACTACACATAGTATACCTCATGTATCCGCAGTGATACTATACATAGTATACCTCATGTATCAACAGTGATAACATAGTATACCTCATGTATCCACAGTGATACTATACATAGTATATCTCATGTATCCACAGTGATACTATACATAGTGTACCTCATGTATCCACAGTGATACTATACATAGTATACCTCATGTATCCACAGTGATACTATACATAGTATACCTCATGTATACACAGTGATACTATACATAGTATACCTCATGTATCCGCAGTGATACTACACATAGTATACCTCATGTATCCAGTGATACTATACATAATATACCTCATGTATACACAGTGATACTATACATAGTATACCTCATGTATCCGCAGTGATACTACACATAGTATACCTCATGTATCCGCAGTGATACTATACATAGTATACCTCATGTATACACAGTGATACTATACATAGTATACCTCATGTATCCACAGTGATACTATACATAGTATACCTCATGTATCCACAGTGATACTACACATAGTATATCTCATGTATCCGCAGTGATACTACACATAGTATACCTCATGTATACACAGTGATACTATACATAGTATACCTCATGTATCCACAGTGATACTATACATAGTATACCTCATGTATCCACAGTGATACTATACATAGTATACCTCATGTATCCACAGTGATACTATACATAGTGTACCTCATGTATCCACAGTGATACTATACATAGTATACCTCATGTATCCACAGTGATACTATACATAGTATACCTCATGTATCCACAGTGATACTATACATAGTATACCTCATGTATCCGCAGTGATACTATACATAGTATACCTCATGTATCCACAGTGATACTATACATTGTATACCTCATGTACCCACAGTGATACTATACATAGTATACCTCATGTATCCACAGTGATACTATACATAGTATACCTCATGTATCCACAGTGATACTATACATAGTGTACCTCATGTATCCACAGTGATACTACACATAGTATACCTCATGTATCCGCAGTGATACTATACATAGTATACCTCATGTATCCGCAGTGATACTATACATAGTGTACCTCATGTATCCACAGTGATACTATACATAGTATACCTCATGTATCCACAGTGATACTATACATAGTATACCTCATGTATCCACAGTGATACTATACATAGTGTACCTCATGTATCCACAGTGATACTACACATAGTATACCTCATGTATCCAGTGATACTATACATAATATACCTCATGTATACACAGTGATACTATACATAGTATACCTCATGTATCCGCAGTGATACTACACATAGTATACCTCATGTATCCGCAGTGATACTATACATAGTATACCTCATGTATACACAGTGATACTATACATAGTATACCTCATGTATCCACAGTGATACTATACATAGTATACCTCATGTATCCACAGTGATACTACACATAGTATATCTCATGTATCCGCAGTGATACTACACATAGTATACCTCATGTATACACAGTGATACTATACATAGTATACCTCATGTATCCACAGTGATACTATACATAGTATACCTCATGTATCCACAGTGATACTATACATAGTATACCTCATGTATCCACAGTGATACTATACATAGTGTACCTCATGTATCCACAGTGATACTATACATAGTATACCTCATGTATCCACAGTGATACTATACATAGTATACCTCATGTATCCACAGTGATACTATACATAGTGTACCTCATGTATCCACAGTGATACTACACATAGTATACCTCATGTATACACAGTGATACTATACATAGTATACCTCATGTATACACAGTGATACTATACATAGTATACCTCATGTATACACAGTGATACTATACATAGTATACCTCATGTATCCACAGTGATACTATACATAGTATACCTCATGTATCCACAGTGATACTATACATAGTGTACCTCATGTATCCACAGTGATACTACACATAGTATACCTCATGTATACACAGTGATACTATACATAGTATACCTCATGTATCCGCAGTGATACTATACATAGTATACCTCATGTATCCGCAGTGATACTATACATAATATACCTCATGTATACACAGTGATACTATACATAGTATACCTCATGTATCCGCAGTGATACTATACATAGTATACCTCATGTATCCACAGTGATACTACACATAGTATACCTCATGTATCCGCAGTGATACTATACATAGTATACCTCATGTATCCGCAGTGATACTACACATAGTATACCTCATGTATCCACAGTGATACTATACATAGTGTACCTCATGTATCCACAGTGATACTATACATAGTATATCTCATGTATCCACAGTGATACTATACATAGTATACCTCATGTATACACAGTGATACTATACATAATATACCTCATGTATACACAGTGATACTATACATAGTATACCTCATGTATACACAGTGATACTATACATAGTATACCTCATGTATCCACAGTGATACTATACATAGTATACCTCATGTATCCGCAGTGATACTATACATAATATACCTCATGTATACACAGTGATACTATACATAGTATACCTCATGTATCCACAGTGATACTATACATAGTATACCTCATGTATCCACAGTGATACTATACATAGTGTACCTCATGTATCCACAGTGATACTATACATAGTATACCTCATGTATCCGCAGTGATACTATACATAATATACCTCATGTATCCACAGTGATACTATACATAGTATACCTCATGTATCCACAGTGATACTATACATAGTATACCTCATGTATCCACAGTGATACTATACATAGTATACCTCATGTATCCACAGTGATACTACACATAGTATATCTCATGTATACACAGTGATACTATACATAGTATACCTCATGTATCCACAGTGATACTACACATAGTATACCTCATGTATCCACAGTGATACTATACATAGTATATCTCATGTATCCACAGTGATACTATACATAGTATACCTCATGTATCCACAGTGATACTATACATAGTATACCTCATGTATCCACAGTGATACTATACATAGTATATCTCATGTATCCACAGTGATACTATACATAGTATACCTCATGTATACACAGTGATACTATACATAGTATATCTCATGTATCCACAGTGATACTATACATAGTATATCTCATGTATCCACAGTGATAGTATACATAGTGTACCTCATGTATCCACAGTGATACTATACATAGTATATCTCATGTATCCACAGTGATACTATACATAGTATACCTCATGTATACACAGTGATACTATACATAGTATACCTCATGTATCCACAGTGATACTATACATAGTATACCTCATGTATACACAGTGATACTATACATAGTATATCTCATGTATCCACAGTGATACTATACATAGTATACCTCATGTATCCACAGTGATACTATACATAGTATACCTCATGTATCCACAGTGATACTATACATAGTATACCTCATGTATCCACAGTGATACTATACATAGTATACCTCATGTATCCACAGTGATACTATACATAGTATACCTCATGTATACACAGTGATACTATACATAGTATATCTCATGTATCCACAGTGATACTATACATAGTATATCTCATGTATCCACAGTGATACTATACATAGTGTACCTCATGTATCCACAGTGATACTATACATAGTATATCTCATGTATCCACAGTGATACTATACATAGTATACCTCATGTATCCACAGTGATACTATACATAGTATACCTCATGTATCCACAGTGATACTATACATAGTATACCTCATGTATCCACAGTGATATTATACATAGTATACCTCATGTATCCGCAGTGATACTATACATAGTGTACCTCATGTATACACAGTGATACTATACATAGTATACCTCATGTATCCGCAGTGATACTATACATAGTATACCTCATGTATCCGCAGTGATACTATACATAGTATACCTCATGTATCCACAGTGATACTATACATAGTATATCTCATGTATCCACAGTGATACTATACATTGTATACCTCATGTATCCGCAGTGATACTATACATAGTATACCTCATGTATCCACAGTGATACTATACATAATATACCTCATGTATCCACAGTGATACTATACATTGTATACCTCATGTATCCGCAGTGATACTATACATAATATACCTCATGTATCCACAGTGATACTATACATAGTATACCTCATGTATCCACAGTGATACTATACATAGTATACCTCATGTATCCACAGTGATACTATACATTGTATACCTCATGTATACACAGTGATACTATACATAGTATATCTCATGTATCCACAGTGATACTATACATTGTATACCTCATGTATCCACAGTGATACTATACATAGTATACCTCATGTATCCGCAGTGATACTATACATAATATACCTCATGTATCCACAGTGATACTATACATAGTATACCTCATGTATCCACAGTGATACTATACATAGTATACCTCATGTATCCACAGTGATACTATACATTGTATACCTCATGTATACACAGTGATACTATACATAGTATATCTCATGTATCCACAGTGATACTATACATTGTATACCTCATGTATCCACAGTGATACTATACATAATATACCTCATGTATCCACAGTGATACTATACATAGTATACCTCATGTATCCACAGTGATACTATACATAATATACCTCATGTATCCACAGTGATACTATACATAGTATACCTCATGTATCCGCAGTGATACTATACATAGTATACCTCATGTATCCACAGTGATACTATACATAGTATACCTCATGTATCCACACCTTCCCACAGCCTAGCAGAATGGAAAGTAGGGCCCATAGAGTTGAATGAAACGTGGCTGCGCATGCGCTGCCACATCTCCACTAGGTCTGGCCCTGGGAATGAGGTCAGTAGACCAGTTGTTTTCAATATAGGTGGGGGTCTCATATGGCAATTTTCCTCTGACCCCACTCCCAGGGCTTGAACCGAATAGAAGTGTGGCAGCGCATGCACAGTCACTCTGCATTCAGGTCTATACAAAAGTTGTTCATACACAGTCACATCTGAACTCTTTTGCGCCTGGGCAGGGGGTCAGCGGACCCCTGTTTTTATGATAGGTGGAAGAGATGCCAGTCCCAAATACCCTGTGGATTTTGTCATAAATACTATACATCAGAAAAACCCTTAAAGGGCACATGCACACAATAAAAATCTGCAACCAAACTCACAACTAAATCCAGATGCAGATTTGGTTGCAGATTTTGCACCTCTTAAAAAACTGCAGCAGAAAATTAAAGGAAACCTGTCACCACATTTCTCACAAATACAGCCAGTGACAGATTCCCATAGAGCCCTATTCACTCAATGTCACTCTTCTTTTAGCTAAAAACTTTTGCCCTAACATCAACACAAAATCAAAATCATGTTATCCTACCTTTGATTTCATGTGATCCGATACATACATGATGTAGATGTTAATCTTACTGGGTAAAGGAAATGTTGTTGGGTAAAGGACCTTAGATGACATCACCCTGGTCACATGACATGAAGTGCTCAATGATGTTCCCTCTCTCAACATTCTAGTAACAACATTTGACACAGATTTTTTTAACCCTAATAATAAGTAAACAGAGCTGTGTCTGTTGTTGAATATTGGGAGACGGTCCCTAAGTACCACCTCCATACAGCAGCATGTCCTAGCAGTGAGACCTGTCAATCAGAAAAAAGAGGCGGGGCAATGGAGGTCAAATCTAATATGCAGGACCCCATTATATTAGACTCACATTAGGCGAGTTGCATATAAGTTTACAAACTGACAGCCATGGAAAGGAACCATTTAGGGCAATGCTTTTTTATCATAGTTTTTTTTAATGTAATATTTATTTTTGGTGGTAGTAAAGATAAAATCCATATCACAAATTCAATTTCTATGAGCAAATAAACCCTGGAAATTTAATCACATGAATGTTTTTTTTTTATTTTCATGGATTTTTTTAAATGAAAATCTGCGATGTTTGTGTATTGCAGATTATGGGGCAGATGTATCTTATACCTGCAATTTTTTAATTTTTTTTATTCGTTGAGCACTTTTGCTCTTTGATCTATCTATAATAATAATTCTTTATTTATATAGCGCCTACAGATTATGCAGCACTGTACAAAAGCCAAATCGGTCCCTGTACCCATGGGGCTAACAGTATGTTTTGGAGTGTGGGAGGAAACCCACGCAAACACGGAGAGAACATACAAACTCTTTGCAGATGTTGGCCTAGGTGGAACCCCAGCGCTGCAAGGCAGAAGTGCTAACCACTGAGCCACCCTGAGCAGTTTTCCTTAAGTTGAATTGCATGTTTTTTGGAACAAATTTTTTGGCACCATTCTTGGCGCTACCTTTACCAAGCAGTTTTCTATGCCTGGTTGAGACGGGAACGTTTTTACGCATTTTTATGCAACGTTTTAGGTGCCAATAAGTCATATTTAATATGAGAATATCCCTTTAATCCCTGTGAATTTGCTACTGATTTTCATGTGGATTTTGCTGGGAATTTTTTGACACTTCTTCAAACTTGGCACCTCCGTAAAAGAAAAAGGAGATTCACTAACATTTCCTGAATCTTCTGTGAGATTATTAAAAGCGTTTAACTTTAGCTCCTCCTACTTGTACAGTAGCAATTTTTAAAAATTACTCTCCATGTAATATTTTGTTAGGGAATTGCTACTTCTGTAATTTCCTCCCAGATTTTTTAAGGCGGCTCCAAAAGAAATTTTCCTTTTTAGTTAAAAGCAGAAGATGATGGCAAAATTTCTCCACATTTTGGAAAATTACACAAGACGAAAGGATTTGTATACTTTTTTGTG
Organism: Engystomops pustulosus; assembly: GCF_040894005.1. Lineage (NCBI taxonomy): Eukaryota > Metazoa > Chordata > Amphibia > Anura > Leptodactylidae > Engystomops > Engystomops pustulosus. Next base: position 86,236,453 of record NC_092420.1, on the reverse strand, counting down.
GTGTCATCTAATATTTGATCCCCCCGTCTTACATCCTGGACGGACAATTTTCTCTTAAGGTCACAAACTCTGTCACAGCCAAAGAAAAACACAACTGGCAGAAAATCAATGTTATTTGAAACCGCCCGTCTGGATGTGGGTAATGGAGATCAGAGGGGCGATTACTTACCCGCCATCCACACGTCAATTATAATAATGGTCGTGCTGCTGTAACCGCTTGTGATTGGCCCGTGAGTTCCCGGTGACTTTGACTGGCAGGTGAAGTGTCCTCATCTGTATCCAATCCTGACCAGCACAATGTTCACAGCTATAAAGGTGGAGATTAAAGATTAGTAGATACCTAAAACAGGACCTGTCTTTTTGCCAATTTTTGGCACTTATTTTTGCAACTTACTCTTGCATATCGTATGTTCAGAAGCTCGCCGCACACTGGTTTTCCTGTTTTCCTGATAAAAAATGCATAAATACAATCCAGCAGTAACCAGGTGTAAGCAAAAATTGCACCAATTACAGAAATTGTGCCCAAAATTGTGCAAAAATTGGAGCCTGAAATCTCTTAAAGGGGTATTCCCACAAAGAGAAGATTCTTAACAAAAATGTTATTAACAAAAATGCAGCATTTCACAGATATAATTCCAACCTGTCTCTTTTGTTTACAATTTTGACTGCCCCAGGATCCAACCGCACATTTTCTGGCTTAGGGTCGGGCAGGACAGATTCTTCCCATGAAAATCTCCTTTCTGCTCGCTGCAGTCTCTCTGCACGCCAGCCCCTCCCCCTGCATTACAAGAGCTTAAGCAGCAAGTATGAGGAGACTAAATCTACAAGATACAGGCAAGATAAAATCTTTCTAGCAGGGGACTGTGTGTTTTATAGCTTAGATGTAGCAGGGCTGAGAGTGTCATTGTGTGTTCTATACATCCCATGGATCTCATCATCCCTGATCTGTCTCATCTCTCTTTTTCTACATGTCAGATACTAGTAGAATGTTCAGAAGCTAAATGAAAGTGTAGCTAAACCCTGGACCCTGATAATCTAAGCACATTGTCAGCACACAGCATCTCATAGCACATAGAGAGATCATGAAGTGTCTGCTTAGAGAGTCCCCAACCACACTCTGGGATTTTGCACTGAACAGCCTAGTGAGTAATAGGAGATAAAACAGCAATAAAACTGAGTAATACTGTAAAAGTAAGGGTGTTAAAAATGATCTTTATTGTGAAAACATCACTAGGGGATTACAATTTTGAGAACTTTCTTTCATTTGGAAAACTCCTTTAAGGAAATCAGACCAAAGATAAATCAAAGAGAAGAAGTGCTCAAATTAATTCCCCAAAAACAGTCACAACTTGCAAGACTAAACCACATCTTCCCCCATGTATATGCATAGATATGTGATTCTAATTCTCCAAATTGGGTTCTCTTACGTGTATCAATGGGGTCCAATATTCAGTTACAGCCTGTGCCCACCGGGGAATCCTTTGATCAACTGGTGGGCCGGTCCATAACTGTAAGCAACCATCATTATTGCAGAGTTGTCGCCCCTTTTCAGATGGCTTTCGATGGATAGACATCTTCCGCATGGCTCCTAATATATCAGTCCATACATTCTTCCCTAGTGCCCTTATATAGCATCAGGTAATGTATAGATATACCTATATACATAGGATATGTGAGGAGATAAGCAGCTGCCACACATTTCTAACACCACTTATCTCTTGAGAAACTGATGGTGGATTCTCCTGATGTCTATGGTCCTACATCACCCAACAAACTCTTGGTATATTGTGTCCAAATGAGCAAATAGTCCCCTATATATATGTGATATACTGCTCCTGTCCTCGCCCCTCCTCATCGCACCCCCTGATTGTAACGCTGATAGGATTACCAGGGTGCTAATTGTGTTTTAGAAGAAGAATAGGAGACCCTTGTCACAGTTCACTGAACAATGGCGGCTTCTCAATGGCTTAACCCTTGCAGCACCAGGGGGGACTGAAACTCCCACCCACTGTGATTGAGTTATCAGTCATTTGCATGAACAATTTAGGGGCTTTCACTACGGATTATTTTGGCCTTTTGATGTTGGATTGATTCCCATCAGTATCTGCCCTGCAGAAGCGTGAAAATGATTGGGACCCAAAATGGCGCATCATTGGTGACTCGAATATTATCAGATCTTGTTAGTGGAGATTCCTTGTCATGCTGGGTCCTGCAATTGGTGTTAATTGTCAGCGGCAAGTGAAATAGTAAAATCTAGTGCACTCATATAGATTGTGTATGGAGATGTAGCAGAGCCGAATCTGTCATTGAACTATTTGCATAGGGAAGAGTTGTATGTAATGTTGGGTTACCCCCCAACACCCTGCACCATGTCCCAATTCTGCATCACTCACTGTTAGACTGTCTCCCCCTCCCTCTGCCTGCTGTAACCTCACACAGTGAGAGGGAGGAAGTGCTCCTGCACAGTGTAAGAGTTGGTGATGCTACAGCATGGCTGGGCTCTGGTAACACCCCCAGAGCCCTTCAGGCTTAATCAGCATAATTTTAAAAGTTGATATTAGAAGTAGAGAGCCATGGATAACAATTATAAGAAGATTACCACAGTCACAGTGCCTAGATCTATGAGTAAGAGTAAGTGCCCCTAGTTTATCTTGATGGATTTTGATGGTAGATCTCCTTTAAATTGATAACCAATCATTAGGTGATCAATACCTGAACAATGCCTCAAAGAAACAAATGCCTTTACTCAAAGGGAAATACCCAAAATGGTGATCAACCATTTGGAGAGACAGCAGCATAGGTTTGAGCACTGTCTACCTAGCACAGTGCCATACATTGCTTAGAGGTGGTGCTTGGTATTGCAGCTAAATTCCGTGCACTTCATTATTATTGCAAACAGACAAATGGATTCAATGTCATAGGCCGTAGAGGTGGAAGCAGAACTTATCCAAGCTCCACTGAATTGATATTGATCACCTATCCCAAAGATAGGTGATCAACAGCAAAGAGCGAACCCATTTGTTGATTCATATATTTGGTACGAATTTCATGATTTCCTAACAACAAATCAAATGTTCCTAATCGCTTTGGAAGAATCTTGCAAAATGGTGGCACTTAGGCTATATTCACACGAACGTATGGGGGACGTATATACGGCCGATATACGTCCCCCATACACTTCTATGGGCGCACGGCACCCTACGGGAGCGGTACGGTGCAGAACACGTGCGGCACCGTACCGTTCCGTACCCGGGAAAAAGATAGGACCTGTCCTATCTTTTCCCGTAATACGGCGCCGTGCGCCATAGGTTGCTATGGAGAGGGGCGGGGGTGAGCTGCGCTCACCTCCTCCTCCTCTCCCCGTACACTGCCGTTGCCCGCTACGGTACGGTACGGGCGGGCAACGGCAGTGTGAATATAGCCTTAGCGTTAGGGTTAGGTTTGCGTCAGAGTTAGTGTTGACCCTTACCCTGACGCCAACCCTGATGTTAACCCTAGCCGTAATGAAAAAAAAATTGTTGATAATTAAAGAAAATGAAATCAAATAAAAAATAAGGTAGGACTTTTTTATTTAAAAATATCTGTGTCCAGGACAATTTCAGCAACATCAGTTTGGACCCAAATCAAATCTTATGAAAAATTTGTCGAGGTTTCAGTAAATTGAATCATGGATGACACAGTCATCTCTAATGATATAAAAGTAAAATCCCTTTAAATTCCTTCACAATTCACCCTCATGCTTTCACCCTTTGTTATCACCGTTTATACTCAAGTGTAAGTCGAGTTTTTCAGTACAAAAAATGTTCTAAAAAAACTAAACTTGGCTTATACTCCTGCCTCCCGCAGGTCTTCTTCTTCATTGCTGTCGGCGGCCAGTCACAGGTCCTTGCATGCTAGCTGTGCACACACCTGCAGCCACGGGTCCCTGCCTAATGGCGGTGCACACACTATGATATCGGCAGGCAGCATAGTGTGTACGTGGCCAACAAGGACCAGTGACTGGCCACCGACAGCAAAGAAGAAGATGACCTTTGGGGGCGTCGGAAAGGTGTGTATTGTTTTTTTTTTTTAAATACCACGGGCTAGCTATATACTGGGAGCAGTGGGCTGGCTATATACTGGGGGGTTTATGCTGGCAGGCTTTATTCTGTGGGCATAGGCTGACTATATGCAGGGGGCATAGGCTTGCTGGCTATATACTTGGGTAATGGGCTGGGTGGCTACATACTGAAGTGCAGGGGTCATTTCTGGCTATATACTATATCAAAAAATGAGTGGAGTCTCTGGGGTACTCTTTTCTAATCTGCCATTGGTTTAGGGTATTTCTGGGCCCTTACCAATGTTATACACACACCTACCCCACAGAGCGAATACTTTGTAACCATTCCCAGCTTCACAGCATCCAACAAGGCCGTCACTCGCTGACATGGCTGACCTCCGAAAACCTATATGACCCCCTTTTATCACCCGTGATATTAAATCTGTGATTTTAGGATCATATTTCTTTTAATAAGGCAAAAGCTGGTGTCACGTTCTATTACCGCCGTCTCCTCGTTTCCTACAGTGCAATATTCTTTTCACTTCACCTCCAACAAAATGAACTTCCTCGCATAATATTTTTAGTTTTATCAGTTTCCCGGCCAAAGTAATTTAGTCATGGCAGAAATCCATTCTACGAGTCCTTGGTGTAATTAAATCTAACATTTGAAGCTGATTCTGGCACCATGAACATTTTCCTGACCTTAGGTTACTCAGTTTAGCAAATGGGGTTAAAGGGACATTCTGGATACTTTATAAAATATTATTTATATTTTATTTTTTAGAGCATTTGGGGGTTAAAATGTAGAACTTTTTGGAACAGTATAGAAATGTATTCTCTAAAATATGTAAATGTAATAAGTTACTGGGAACATTTCTAAAAATTAATCACACTGGTGCACTACTCCTTATGACCACTAGACGGTGAATAGACTTACAGTTTCTGGTAATTTGTGAGTTATTCTAAGGCAGGATGACTATGTACTTTTGCTCCTGATTGTACATATATATCGACATACACTTTTAAAGGGTGTAAGGGATTAGGTAGTGGGATAGTCATCTCCTGGAGTAGATGGCACTTTTATGCGAGACACAGCAACGACACAGTCCGTTCAATGCAACAGCAGCAAAAACAAAAATACAAACAAAATAAAGTCCTACCTAGGCCGTCTGGCCACTAACTAGGGCCGGCTCAACACTGGGCATACCCGGGCAAGTGCCAGGGCCCAGGGTTCCTGGGGGGGACCCACATAAAGCTGTACATAAGGAATCCATAGGGGTGAGGGGGCCACATTTAATGAATCCATAGGGGTTGAGGGGGCTTTATATATAATAACCATGAGTGGGCTGATTGGGATTATTTTAGGGAATATTTTAGAGAAAAGGAGACTGTTTTAGTTTCTGAATTTTTAATTCCGCCAGGTAAGTTTACTGCAAATGAGCCCACTGAGGCTCTGTCACCCAGGGGGCCTACAGAACCTGGAGCCGACCCTGCCCGTAACTATACATTAGGCTCTCCTGACTATAAATAGACTGGGCCTGATGCAAAGCCTCCCAAAATACAGAGCAGCAAAACTCACGGTTATTTTCCCCATCTGCGTCTATAACAACCAATCAGATTCCAGCTCTGATTCTTAAGAGGCCCTTTTTCAGTTGAAAGTTGCTTCCTGATTGGCTGCTTTGAGCAACTCCTCATCTAGTTATGTTACAACTCCCTCAAAGTACTAAGGATCTATTTTTGGAATGAGGCCTACAATGTCCCTTTATTAACCCAGTAAACCAGGGTGTAGTCAATGTGAGGAACACTCCTCCTAATTTCCTACAGTTTAGCTAATCTGCGTTATAGATTTTTTGGTGGTGTTGTGCATTATATGTGTGATGGAGGCTGCAGGGCTTTATTATACATCAGTCTCCGTCGTCTTGTATGAGAGAATTTCTTAGTATTTGCTATAATGGACTCCTTAGTAACTGGAAATCACCCGCCACATGGTTCCCATTCTCAGATCATTACAGCTGTCGTTTATATTGTGTCGGGCACGAGGAAAAAAAAACGTGTTAGGGATGTGGTGATAATCTGGAGGCATCATTTCTGTCAGTAATAACCCATCAGGGAGACGTAGTCACAAGCGGCGGCCTCCTCCTCCTCTGCCGGTTCTCACCTCTCACAAAGTACATTGAGATTATGAAGAAACGTCTATAGGTTAAGTGCAGGAGACATCCTCAAAAAACGAGTCTGGGAACTGTCGACAGATGTAGCAGAGCTGAACGTGTTCATAAACTCATTGGGGGAGATTTATCAGAAGTGTCTGAGGTAAAACTGTTCTAGTTGTCCATGGCAACCAATCAGAGCTCAGCTTTCGCTTTCCCACCGCTGCTTATAAAATTAAAGCTGAGCTCTGATTGGTTTACATGGGCAACTAGAACAGTTTTACCTCAGAAACTTGATGATAAATCTCCCCCAATTGTGGTGGCTTTTATAATGACATCATCGCAGTGGCCAGCAATGCCATGTAGTGCTGGGCCATCACGTTGCATTGTATAAAGATCTGGCACTTAAAGGGGTTTTCCAGCATATTGATATTGACAATCTATCTATAGGATACTCCAACACCAAAGAAACTATAGGGGCACTGCGCCTTCAAACCACTGGTCAGACCTTCACCGCTTGGATTATAGGCAGCCACATCAACTTCATGCTTCATACACTTATGTTCTATCTATAGGCAGGGCCATCGATCGTCCTTGACTCAGGGACCTACACTGATCAGCTTAAATGGACCCACATGAACACCTCCATTCTTTGTGACTAAGCTTTGTTGACTGGCTGCAATTACCTGGTATGGCCACTATACAGAGATTGGAGCTATTAGTTCAGCTCCATTCTCTGTAATAATTTAGGAACCTGAAATATTTGTTTTCCCCCTCATCACCCTCCCATTGCTCTGTGATCAATTCTGAATTCCATTACTTGCTGCTGATGGAAAATCCCTTTTAGAAGCTTTGCGAGAAAAGCCCCAGGGTTCAGATGCAGAGGTGAAGCAGAGAACACATACTTACCCTGCTCCAGTTCCCACATTGCTCCGGTACTTTCAGAATTTCCAGTTTTTCGATACTGTGTCTGGCCGGAAGTTTTAGGGAGCCATGGAATCCACTTTATTCAATGATTAGCATCCCAGGACCACGAAATGTCACTTCCAATGTCCATTTTCCTAGGGATCTTCACTTCTACTGTTGTCTCCTGATTTTCCTCACAATTTGATAAAGTGGGTCATGAGAGCTCCTCAAAACTTCAGGCTAGACACATACCCAGAATCAGGAAATACCGGTACAATGTGGGAACCAGGGGTAGGCTAAGTATGGGCTCTTTTTTATCCCTACCCAGCCCACTGAGGAATTTCTATATTCCCAGAAAACCACGACCATGACCATACAGAAGTGGGACCTTTGCCCAAAGACCTCATAGCAGCCGCATATTCCTGGGCATGGATAGTGTAGTTGATCAATATGGCCAATCCATATATCATTGTATAAACACATTGATTCCAAAAAAAATATTCCAATGGGATTTCTCTGAAGAATGTTCCCTCAGTGAGCTATGGTCAACTTGGCTGTTTTCTCCAAGGTAGACCTCAGTTTTCATCACATTAAACCACGGCCTATAATTATCATGATTATGCCAACATGTCCTGCATAGTCTGGTATTACAGGAAAAATCTGCTCTGTGCATAAATACATAAATGTAACATTTCATACTGTTATTTTTGGAAATTTCTGGGATTATAGAACGAGAAAGGAAAACCATCTTTACATGTTTTGAAGGCCACAAGCCATAGATATTTATTTGCTTTAAAATTCATTTTAATTATTTTTTTTTAAGTATTTAAAGCTCATCACCCTTGCCCTAATACTTAGACAGGCTCCCCATAGAAGTCAGAGGCCATTTACAAAAAATCCCAAAGAGGGAACAAAATAAATAAGGAGAGCAGCAAGACCTCAACCAAATGATCTCTACATCTTGTCCCATGGATTGTGGCACAGCTGAAATTATTTCCCAATCTACCAATGTCAATATATTTTTCTCTCTACAGTCATGTGGGTAGATCCACCCATCTGACAGTAAATGGGTCTTATTAGCACCATCATATGGATGGTCATGGGCCGGAGCAAACAACGTGGATCCACCCATCTGACAGTAAATGGGTCTTATTAGCACCATCATATGGATGGTCTTGGACCGGAGCAGACAACGTGGATCCACCCATCTGACAGTAAATGGGTCTTATTAGCACCATCATATAGATGGTCATGGGCCGGAGCAGATAACGTGGATCCACCCATCTGACAGTAAATGGGTCTTATTAGCACCATCATATAGATGGTCATGGGCCGGAGCAGATAACGTGGATCCACCCATCTGACAGTAAATGGGTCTAATTAGCACCATCATATAGATGGTCATGGGCCGGAGCAGATAACGTGGATCCACCCATCTGACAGTAAATGAGTCTTATTAGTATATTGTCAAAGTAGTTTCAGTACCAAAACTACTTATTATACTCTCTACCGTCAGATGGGTGGTCATGGGTCGGAGCAGACAATGGTGCACATTTACTAAGGGCCCGAACATCGCATTTTTGTCGGGTGTCCCGACTTTTTACTGTTTTGCCCTGGGTTTTTGGCTCACGTGATTGGATTGTGGCGCAATGCGGATCCACCTATCCGATAGTAAAGATCTAAAACATGGGGACCAGAGAGAACTTTTTAATATCTGTATCTGGATGCAAAGAGTCGGAGTTCATAAAGGTGATAAAAGATCCTCCATAAGTTATAAATGGACATCCAGTTTGTGAAAATAGTCCCAGATTCACTCTTGGGGGGTGACAGTTAGCGTTGACCCTAAACAGAGTCTTTCCTAAACAGAAGAACTAATCCCATTGTCTCTGTGTAAAGCTCTTAGCAATTTAACACCTTCCCAACCAGCGAAGATCTAAACAAGCGAAGGCGGTACACATGGTTCTTATTTATCCAAATGTATGGAGCAAATTCTCTATACGAAAACAAAATGTCATAAAATTGTGAGTAAAAGGGTGGCGAGTGCGGCGTGTCAGCCGAGGTACTTAGCGATTCCTCTGTATGAACCCTCCCTCAGATTACTTATATAAACAGCACAAATGGCCTGGTTACATTGAGCCTAGTTAAAAAACTATTAATAGCCAGCTGTGTTCACACAGAATAACCCATGTTTATACTGCGGATGATGTACTCAAGTACTGGGGCTGATACCTGTCAGGACATGTGTCATATGGATGATACAGCAACTTTCCGATCCATATAGAACAATGCAAAAGATACATTTATCCTGATGAGATGAGCTCAGCATTCTGGTCCCATAACTAAGTCCAAGTTGCTCGGTAAGGTCAAGGCAGGGCTAGAGTGAACCTGCCTGACCCAGGATACTCTTTTATCCCTTAACTATTAACTCCTTAACGACCAGGCCCTTTTTTAATTTTAGTGTTTTCATTTTTCACTCCCCTCAATCTATAACTTTTGTATCTTATTTTCAATGTAAAGAGCTGTATGAGGCTTGTTTTCTGCGTAACAAATTGCACTTCAAAGTGATGATATTTGATATTCCATGCCGTGTACTGGAAAGCGAGAAAAAAATTCCAAATGCATTGAAATTGGTGAAAAAATGCATTTGCTCCCCAAATGTCATGTCTATTTTATTCTTTGAGTTGGTGCGATCATGGTGATACCAATTCTTATAGGTTTTATAATGTTTTCATACATTTATAAAAATGAAAACCTCCATCTTCATCTTCTAGCGCTAATAACTTTTTCATACTTCGGTGTACGGAGCTGTGGGTGGTGTCATTTTTTGGAAATTTTTAATGACGTTTTCAATGCTACCATTTTGAGTACTGCACCGATTTTTAATGCCTCTGGCTGCTTTACGTTGCAGGGTTAACACTCATCACAAGTGTTACCAGTGGGTGTTTGCTGCAATGTCCAGCAAACGCTTGACGGCTACGGAGACGGCTCAGCCCGAGAGCCCTCTACAAACATACGTAACTATACAAGGTTAAACCACAAGAGATATTGCACAACTGACTGTGGCAATTGATTTATGTGTCAATTCTGGTCTTCATCCATTATGGTGGCTTTAAAAATGGCTCATGTTATGGACATAGCCTAAAAGTCAGATGGACCGATGGCACGCCCCCCGATTTCTGTCACATGAAAGCCTTTGCAGCTGCGCCACAATCCGATCGCGTGCAACACAATCCCCTGTTATATACCTGTTCCAAATCCTGAAAACGTCGGAAAAACCGATGAAAGTGCGGCCGCGGATCCTTAGTAAAAAATCCCTATTCTGTCCGCTATCAATTCAACCCTTTGAAAAAAAGTTGTTCTCTTCAGAGTTTGAAGAACCAAGAAAGAGAAAGTTTGACTATTTCTTCCACCTACCATGATAATAGGAGATGCCTTGATCATTGCATGAGGTCAGTTGTCTCTTAAGCATGGAGAGACCTGTTATCAAGCACTCTATCTCCACGGATCAAGCATTCCTTTAACCCATCCTTTGTTGCTACACGATTAGGAGGGAGTTCAGATATCGGCGACAGGACAAGTGGGATAAAGTCCATTCTTCACCATCCAAGGAAAGAAAACAAAACATAGAAACAAAGATGTCTGTGTCGGCACAGGAGAAAGCCTCTCCAAAGACAAGAAGGAGACTTTCAAGTTTCACGCACCTCGGGTTACCTCCTCAGAGGGGGAGACCATGTACTCAGTAGTCTTTGTTGACTCAGATAAAATGGAGAGCTTCTTTGGTGTCATCTTCAGCCATAATACTCCTTTCATTCCACTTCTTTTTACTCTTAATTGGTTTGTCATAAAGATACGTCTCCCGTCTTATCTGTGGATGACACTTTACCTCCCTTCTAGCTCCTTTCATGTCTGGGGCAGACTACAAATCCTGGAAAAAGTGTTTTTCCAGACCGTGAAGACGGGAAGCAGTGAGGAGGTAGAGTGTGAAGTAAAAATGGAGACGGTTGTAAGGACAAAGAGTTGAGACACATTGGGGGCCATTTACTAAGGGCCCGAATTGCGTTTTTCCATCGGGTTACCCGAATATTATCGGTTTGCGCCGATTTTCTCTGAATTGCCCCGGGTTTTCGGTGCACGCGATCGGATTGTGGCGCATCGGCGCCGGCATGCACGTGACGGAAATCGGGGGGCATGGCCGCCAGAAAACCCGACGGATTCGGAAAGACCGCCGTATTTTTTTTTAAAAAGTGTCGCTTGACACTCACTTACCTGCACCCAGTAACGGATCGTGAACACCAGTGAACTCCGACGGACTTCAGCGCAGCAGAGACACCTGGTGGATATCGGGCGCACTACCTTAGTGAATCGCCGGAAGACCCGAATCCTCCAAAGAGAACGCGCCGCTGGATCGTGTCAGGACCGGCTAAGTAAATCTGCCCCATTATAATACATCCAAGTTACTTGTTTATAATCTTATTCCCAAAAAATACATATAAGACTCCATGTCAGCCAGGCCTCCATGGGAACCAGGAGCATAGACGAATTTATATTTGGTAAAACCTGCTTAAAAACCCATTACCCATTGCCTACTGTAAGAGAGCAACAACTCTGAGATCATTATGGTTGTCTACAGTACTGGACTGGCGCACCAGAAGATCGGAGGATTCCCCGGTGGGCCCAGGCTCTAGGCGAATACTGGATCCACAGCAGACCTTTTAATTTGGGGCTTCAAAGGATCTATTTCTTGGGAGGCCTATCTGGTGGGCCCAAGGAATCTTTGAATGAAGAGGATTTGTGATAGTGCTCCTATCCTTGTTTATTTCCTTATATCTATCCATTTTCTTTATTTCTATATGCAGATGACAGTAACAAGACCTAGACCCACCATGGATCGTTGCTCTATAGACTCCCTTCCAGATGGATCTCCTTAGGGACATCTCAGCAAACCTGCCTGTTTATAAATTTTGGTTTGGTTATAATTTTAAGTAATAATATAGAATACCGTAATATAAAAGATTTAGTAGGGCATAGATTATAAGAGACTCCTCCTACGATTTTAATATTGGCTAGATAAACTTTATAACAGTATATGGGCCCTGATAAGATATGTAAAGTTACATAACATGAAGGACCCAGTTTGGAAGGGGCCGGACTTTAACTTAGGAAAGTCCCCGACAAACTGCTATTGTTTTTAATTCATTATTTGATGATTTTTATTAATTATCATATTTTTTAATACTAATATCTGAATACTAGTTGGGTAAATAAACATCAGTATGTGTAGTGAAACAATTAACATTTATCATTTTTCTTACTACTCTCTCGGCACCGGAGGTTTCTGTTCCGGCACCCATTGATTGAGCCCAATTTACATATAAGGGCAGATGTATTTAAGTCTTGCTATTTGTGCCTGCTTTTTTATAAACTGTTCTGCTCTTTTTATTTATCTTTGGGCTGATTTCCTTTAGATAAATCATGCTCCTTTTTTGCTCCAATTTAAGTGCAATTTCTGCAGGGTCGGCTCCAGGTTTCAGTAGGCCCCTGGGCGACAGAGCCTCAGTGGGCCCCTTTGCAGTGAACTCACGTGGCGGCATTCAAAATTCAGAAACTAAAAGAGTCTCTTGTCCTAAAATATTCCGTATTTTATCATCCCAAACAGCCCCCTCATGGGTATTTTATATAATGCCCCCTCCCACCGTTTGGATTCATTAGATAAAGCCCCCTTTCCTCCATGGATTCCTTATGTAGAGGCTCATGTGGGCCCCCCTCAGCAGCTCTTGGCCCTGGCACTTGCCCAGGTATGCCTGATGCTGACGACAGCCCTGAATTTCTGTAATTTTCTAAATTTTTGGTGCAACCTATACAAAACAGTTGCCTCCACCTGGTGGGGACTGGAGTGTACTTAGTGATACATCATGACACAATGATCATAAGTTGGTGCTAAGCTGCTGCCTGGCAGCCACCGGATCGATCACGAGACTCCGGCCTCCTGATAAATCTGATGGGGGGCAGTGTTGTGCCATCAGGGCAGTTATAGGCCTGGCATAGAATCGCACCATATCCGGCATCTGAATGGGCGCAGGCTACAGGCAGTGCGCATGCTAATCTGCCGGGCACTACTTTCTTCATAACTTGGGGTGTAGGTGGCATGATGGCGCAAATTGCAACATCTGCCTCTAGATATAATTCAAAGATGAATTAGGCGCAAAGCAGGAAAACCAGTGCGCAGCGAGCGTCAGTGACTGCATGAAAAAATTGACAAAAAAAAAATCACCAAAAAATGTACAAATACACACAAAAAAAATAAACACTAAAAAATGTAGTTAACCCCTAGTATTCTGCTCTTGCTGTGTCCTTCCTGGTGTTGCCAGGGAATGTTTAGGCTAGTAATATGGCCGCCCCTCCTGAGACTAGTCAAGACCTTCGTGTAACGAATACAGAAAAGTTGACAAGAAAGTCTTTGAGCAGCAAATCGACTTCAGGTCTAAGAAATGTGACACCCGTTCAAAGCCCCGACCCGGGGAGAAAGTGAAATCCACCATCTGTCACATTGGATTTGGTGAATTCCCAGATCACAGCCATCTCTGCTTCATTACCAATAGCAGTGACTGTAAGTGAGAGCGGCTTTGGAACTGTGTGTCAGCGCAGTGTATTTGTATATCAGTCTGGGGGCCAGGAGTGAGTAATGGCGCTCCCTTTGTCTATCCCAATGTCTGACCTGACATTTTACCTGGAAATTGAGAAAATTAGGGGAAAAAGCAAACACTCTCTGTATGGAGTAGGGACAGAGGTTTTATGACTACAGAAAACAGCGCAGGAATTCCTGACACTAATTATTTTAATAGCCAAATGGGAGTTGGGTGAATGCGCGGAGGATGCGCCGTTGTTGTTCTAACCAGTTTGCCGGCGACAGATCTTCCGTGGAAAGACGGATTCTCATCAGGGAGGTAACTAAAGTATTCGGGTCACAGGTCACTCATAACACATAAAGCCCCGGGTGCCCCATGGTGTAAGGAAGGAGGAAGGATTCCTGATATGGTCCATTGCCTTTTCCATATTCCCAGAAAGGAAATAGGGGACGTTGTTTATGGAATTATATTTGTGTATGAGAATGGATGGAAATGTGGATGTAATAAAAGGGCATCGGACAAATAAAGGGGCACATTTATTATACGCTGATACTAAGGGGCAGATGTATCTTGTTTTTTAGCACTTCTGCACTTTTATTTATCCTTCCGTTAGATAACTTGTGATTTTGGTTTTGCGCAAATTTTTGCACAGTTTCCTAAATTACAAGTTTTTGGGCGCAACCCTATACGAAACTGTTGTCTTTGCCTGGAGTGGACTAGAGTGCATTTGCTCAATTTGGTGACTTTTTAGATGCAAGTCAGGGGGTAATCTGCCATAATCTGCCATGCGCAGTTTAAAGTCGAATTTGGCACAAAGCAAGAAAACCAATGTGACAGGAGCTTCAGAGAAGTCTCAAAAAACTGTGCAAAAAAATGCACAAATGCAAAAACAAAATGCAAAAGGGAAAAAAACACAAATAAAAAGATACATGTGCCCCTAAGTGCATCAGCGTATGATGGCACCCCGACCCCAATACTCGCTGAATCTATCAGAAGGCTCCAAAGGGTGGCAGCGCTGCCCACCGCTGTGATAAATCACCCCTAAATTATCTATCTATCTATCTATTATCTATCTATCTATCTCCTATCTATCTATCTATCTAATATCTATCTATCTATTATCTATCTATCTATCTATCTATCTATCTATCTAATATCTATCTATCTATTATCTATCTATCTATCTATCTATCTCCTATCTATCTATCTATCTATCTATCTATCTATCTATCTCCTATATATCTATCTATCCATCCATCCATCCATCTATCTATCTCCTATCTATCTCATATCTATCTATCATCTATCTATCTATCATCTATCCATCTATCTATCTATCTATCTATCTATCTATCTATCTATCTATCTATCTATCTATCATCTATCTATCTATCTATCTATCTATCTATCTATCATCTATCTATCTATCTCATATCTATCTATCTATCTATCTATCTATCTTATATCTATCTATCATCTATCTATCTTTATATCTATCTATCTATCCATCTATCTATCTATCTATCTATCTATCTATCTATCTATCTATCATCTATCTATCTATCTATCTATCATCTATCCATCTATCTATCTATCTATCTATCTATCATCTATCCATCTATCTATCTATCATCTATCTATCTATCTATCTATCTATCTATCTATCTATCTATCTATCTATATCTATCTATCTATCTATCTATCTATCTATCTATCTATCTATCTATCTCAAGTGGTTTGCACATTCTTTTCAGTACAAAGTCAGACAGAAAACTGTTGCAAACGCTTTAATAAATGTGGCCATTGCATCTGTAGTGTTGACATATCTATGTGTATGTATTAAATTATTATAACTTTATGATACATTAGACATGATACAACAAACTTAGAAATCAGTATTTTAGTGTGTGTACATGAGGGGTGAATCTGGAAGATGGCGACCTAGCTGCTGTGACTCTCTCGCTCACCCTCCCCTCTCCATAGACCTGCATGAAACCTCAGACAATGAGCTTCTGTCTTTCTTGCTAGCAAGATGGAATTCTGCAGAAATTTTAAAGTGAAAAGAAGATTATTAGGGATAATAAAACCCAATGTAAGTGAATATCTCATCTCTGATTTTATATATATATATATATATATATATAATTTTGTATTATTCTATGCAGAATATGATGAGAGCCGTCAGAATATTTATCATTGCTACATGTATTCATGTATTGGGTCCATCGGCCAATCCTGGCTGTGGCTGGGAAGGCAGTTAGAACCATATTTCGATAAGCTCTGGGTGATATAGTCAAATTTGAATAAAAGTATGTGCCCCCCCCCCCCCTACTCTGTCTGAGTGTATGCTGAAACCTTACACCCGAAAACCAGAACAGAGCAATTTAGTGCTGGCAGAGAACATCACTAGGTACATTAAGATCCTTATCTGCCAAACAAGCTGGAGGGTCTCATTCACAATTCTCCTTAACTATTTCCATGCCATTTTGTTGGGATATTGTATGAATGGGAATATGTGCCCAAAAACAAGTCCATATCACATATGTAAATTAAGCTAAATTATTGATTAAGACATCTAATATATTCATCCTCAGTTTTCCATATCTCTGCTTGCTGTCAGGAGATTGAAACCTTCTTGTGTACAGTCTGAAATAGAAGATCTGTTTAAGACCTGTTCACACTGGTGAATGGGCTAGAAGGTGATGCAGATCGTGAGGAAGGGTTTGAAGCTTCCAATTGTAAAAATAAGAAGAAGTCCAATGGTGGAAAACCCCTTTAAGGTCCTTGAAAACGACTTAATTTTTGCAGGAAGCCGAAATCAGCTCTTGTAGACACAGTAAAGAGTTGTGCCTCTCCCCATCTCGGCTCCTTTGTGTACTCAGATGACCCCTAACTCACATACTAAGAAAAACAACCAGCAAAAACATGAATAAAAATAAGGACTCGTAAGTCGAAAAACTGAAACAGAGCAACAAACATTTGCAATAAGTACTTGCGGTTCCCAAATCTGAGCTAATGTTTTCCTAGAGGCTGGAAATTGCTTCCTCCAGGATATCTGGGATCAGGACTCTCCAACCTCGGGGAAAAAAAGAGAAGAAAAAGAAACGCAGGACTGTTATTTATTATGGGGGATAGAGGGTAATGTGAAGTGACAGCACAAATTGGACCCGGAAAGAAGGTAATGACAGGGGAGCAAGACATTCTCCCATTAGACAGGAATATCGTGTGTTCTCAGGACAGGGGGCACGACAACCCGAAAGAAGGCGCGCTATGTCCGCTATGTAACCAGGCAGACGACAAGTCACAATCATCACATTGATGTAACTAATGGTTTATATATTCTATCTATCTATCTATCCATCTATCTATCTATCTATCTATCTATCTATCTATCTATCTCATATCTATCTATCTATCTATCTATCTATCTATCTATCTATCTATGATAGATGATAGATGATAAATAGATAGATAGGAGATAGATAGATAGATAGATAGATAGATGATAGATAGATAGATAGATAGGAGATAGATAGGTAGATAGATAGATAGAAGATAGATAGATTGATAGATAGATAGATAGATAGATAGATAGATATGAGATAGATAGATAGATAGATAGATAGATATGAGATAGATAGATAGATAGATAGATAGATATATAGATACATATGAGATAGATAGATAGATAGATAGATAGGAGATAGATAGATAGATAGATAATAGATAGATAGATAGATAGATAGATAGATAGATAGGAGATAGATAGGTAGATAGATAGAAGATAGATAGATTGATAGATAGATAGATAGATATGAGATAGATAGATAGTAGATAGATAGTAGATAGATATAATAGATAGATAGATGATAGATAGATAGATAGATGATAGATAGTAGATAGATAGATAGATAGATAGATAGAAGATAGATAGATAGATAGATAGATGATAGATAGATAGATAGATAGATAGATAGATAGAAGATAGATAGATAGATAGATAGATAGATATGAGATAGATAGATAATAGATAGTAGATAGATATAATAGATGGATAGATGGATAGATAGATAGATACTTCAAGAAAATGAAAACAGCACACCGTAAACCAGGCAGATGATGGTGGGTGCAAGCACATTGGGATCGGGCCACGGATCCTCTAACAAAATGCGATGAGAAATTGGGCAGCACTCCGGAGATATCGTGCAAAAAGTGGTGTTCTTTATTCCATTTTTTAAAACATGGAATAAAGAACACCACTTTTTGCACGATATCTCCGGAGTGCTGCCCAATTTCTCATCGCATTTAGATAGATAGATAGATAGATAGATAGATAGATAGATAGATAGATATAATAGATAGATAGATAGATAGATAGATAGATAGATGGATAGATAGATCGATAGATAGATAGATGGATAGATAGATAGATAGATCGATAGATAGATAGACTAAATTGGACTCCTGGGGAATCCCTCTTGTTACAGTTTTATGGTTACTATTTCCATTACTATTCCTGTAACCTATCAGGTGTCGGGGTGTATCTGTTCCCCTCTCTGTTACATGTGGGTTCAATGATCTTTTACCAGAGGGGAACAGAATGTGTGATTTATCAATGTAAACCCGAGCAGCCTGGGGTTATGAACATGTGAGGCGTCTAGTTGTGGCTCTGCAGGCGTCCGGGGTTAATGGACTTCTGGCTATGATATGATGGAGTGTTGTCACAGAGCCTCACAATCATCTTATTCTCACAACCCGAGGAACGACTGGAACTTTATCCATCAATATTCTGCCTCTATAGACCTCAGATGTTCACGCTGGGCCTCACCAAAGGAAAGCGATGGCTGCTGTGCTTTCATATAGATCAAGGAAAATAGATCAAATGTGGCGATTTTTCTGGTTCTGGTTTCTTTAAAAATATTGTCATAAAGGGGCGGATTGCGATGAACAATTTCTTGCTGGAAAGAACCCCAATTATAAGAACCAGGGAGGATAACCTTCTGTTGATCACCTATCGATCTGCTGCGATCGGTTTGGGAACCAATCAGCAAGTAGGAATTTTTGATATAGCGTCATCTAATAGACGTGATGTCTATGAAAATCAATAGACAGTCCATGTAATGCAATCAGAATTCCCTAATAGGATAGAATAGGAAGGGCAGATTTGGAAGTTTTGTGGTCCGAGCCGAGGGAGCTCCACTCCGAATGTCAAAGTAAGGAGTCTCTTGCTCCATTTTCTGCTATATGGGTGCTCCCTGATTTCGGGGGTGTTGATGAGCATGCGAGAAGTTGATTGGGATGCATTATGGGTAAATCCATTCATTTATCTCTTAGCAAATTATCTATGGGCCACATTTATCACTTTTGTGCGCCTAAGTGTAGTATTTGCGCCTAAATTCTGGCGCACTGTTTTGCCAGAATTATCACAAGCTACAACCATCTGTGATAAGGTAATCTCCTGCCTCTTATTAATCACTTTACTTTAACACAGTTTAGGTGCAATTTTGGCGCAGTTTAGGCGCAATGTTAGATTCAGGCAGCTACATGTGATCCTGCTACAAGCTCCTCTCTGCTTCTCCCACAGCCCAGAATGGAGATAACACTCACAGCAGCACCCAGGTGTGTGACACCCAGCACCCAGTGACCTCCTCAGCAGGGGCTTCTCCTGGAGGGGATCCCCCAGTGCTGGTCTCCTGCTGCACCCCTGTAATTCTGCACAGTATCCCCCTCAGATACACTGGTGATACTGTGCAGAATTACATGGGGGAAACTTGTATGTCGTATCTGCAACATTCTGCAAACTTCTCTTGCTGTGAGCTGAGGATTTTGCAGAATGTTTTGTAAATAGAAGGTGATGAACTGTAAATAGAGTCTGCAGCTCCTGTCTGCAGAGTATCTCATGTCTGTATTATATGTTCTAGTGCAGTGATGGCGAACCATTTACAGACCGAGTGCCCAAGCTACAACTAAAATCCACTTATTTACCGTGAAGTGCCAACATCGCATTTTAAGGAGTAATTTATTGCTACCTGTTCTTCCTCAATTTTCAATCGTATCAACCCCCTGAGGCCACCAATACAGTTGAAAGACTATATGCAGACTCTCATTGTAGCTTCTCTCTGTAGAATGAAAATGGTGGGTCCAGCAGGGGGACCTCCGAGAACATTGCAGTTCTGTCAACAGCCTCTCACTTTTCCCGCAGTTACTAACAGCCAATGAAATGTCGCTTTAAAACATTATCTCTTAAGTTGCCTGGGACTGCAGGATTTGGTCCTATATGGTGAACTCTGTCCTGAAGTGATGGTCTGAGTGCCCACAGAAATGGCTCTGAGTGCCACCTCTGGCACCCGTGCCATAGGTTCGCCACCACTGTTCTAGTGTCTGCAGTGTATCTAATGTATCTATTATATGTTCCAGTGTCTGGCTGAGTTTTGCTGCTAGAAATGAGCTGTTCTGCAAAGGGGCTCAGTGCTTTCTTCTCAGATAACGCCACATTCAGGCTGGAGTGTTTAGGCGCAGCAAAACACCTGGATTGGGAAGGTAGATGAGGGAAAGCTGGTTATTTTTGCTGCGCGGCTAGTTTGGCGCGTAGTCGCAAAAACGGTGCGCCTGAACAAAAAGGCACAAAAACAACACAAAAAACGAGTGATACATGTGGCCCAATGTATTTAAAAATCAGCATTAAACAAGAACATCAAACTTCATTCTTCTCAAAAAAATGCTATATGTACTATTCATTACATTGGACTTATACAATCTGACGTTCAAACAGAAACTAAAAATAAGGTCAGCAGCAGAAGAACATTTGCTTGGATTTATTGGAGACAGTGACCTGTCCTTGGGTAGCAAAATAGCAAAAGTCACAGAGCTTCATGTTTGAGAGGCGATGTCCCACACTGGGTAGTAATAGAACAGTATTTAATCTATGAGATCACAGTAATGATATCAGCAGCGGCAGATGAGTGTTTCGACCTTGTAACCTACCCACTGACTATGCTCTTTAAACAAATAAACTATGGGGCTTATTTACTAAGGGTCTGTGGATTGCATTTCCTTCGGACTTCCCGACATTTTGTGGGATTGCACAGCTGGGACATATATTTAGAAGGGGATTCAGTCACATGCAATGCGCCGGCTTTCATGTGACAGAAATTAGGGGTTGTGCTGTCGGACGATCCAACGGATTCGGACTGAGTGCGGGATTTAACATTAAAATTTTGTTGCAAGATTAAGCACTTACATGCACCAGGAAGAAGAAGGTGAACTCCGGCGGAACTGAGCGGGGGAAGCGACACATGCAGGATATCTGTCAATCTGTGGAATAACCTGCCTCAGGCGCTGGTCACAGCAGGGACAGCAGAGAGCTTCAAGAAGGATCTAGAAGCCTTTTTACACCTAAATAACATTGATGGTTATGTTATATAGAATTGTTTCCTATAAATCCCTTCCTCATCCAGTCCTTCCCTTCCTTGGTCAAACTTGATGGACAAGTTTCTTTTTTCAACCGTATAAAATATGATACTATGATATTATGATTGTCTACATTGTCACTGATACATTTTGGGCATCGACTCTTCCCACTCTTCAATACGTTTGAAATGGAAATTTGAACTTTACCAATACCGTTCATGCAAGTATAGACCTTCTCCACATTGTACATTGTGTGCTCAGGCGTGAGCAGTAGCATTAAGAAGTAGGATTTAAGATATTAGAAACTCATATTTTCAGAAACCTGTAGCAATTCATGAATCATATGGAGAAGAGGAGGATAATGATGGGACTAGGCAGACACCTGGTGTTTAAATGCCAAGCCACGATCCAGGGAAGCATTAAGATTCTGGGAATAATCAGTTTAGCAGACCCGATTCCCTACGTTAAATACCAGTTGGCTGACTAGGTCAGTCATCGGATGCCAAGCGCCCAGATGATTCCAGCTGGCATGATACCAAGCCTAGGAGCTCAATAAGATATGATAGAGAGTCCTTCATTCCTGGTGTAAAGAGGAAGCTGGATTGTGTCATCAGGTTTGCAGTGGAAAGCGTCTGCCTACTGATGGGGCTCAATTATTCCTATCTGCAAAAGCCATTAAGCAGGTATCTAGCCAGCGACGCAAATAGACCCGGGGCAGGATATGTAATGTAGGGAAAAGTAACCAGAACTACTAAAATGAATCTAAATATAAAATTCAGTATAAAAAAAACCAACACATTAAAATGAAAGCATACATCACCTTTCAACATACTTTACATAACTCCGTAGTCTAGTATGTGCAAACGAGGAATAGTTATTAGCGGCCTATTATCTTCCTATTCTAGAAGAGTTCCACTTACTTTATTAAAGCACCTGCGCCAGTTTTGCACTTTTTTTTATGTGCAAACTGCTTGTGTAGGTATTTAAGAAGTGTCGCACCACATATATGCCACACACTATTGCCGATACAACACAAATTTCTGCACTGAAGGGGGGGGGGTTCCGGTGCACAGTCGGAACGTGTGCCACATTTATCATGCAGAAGTGTGTCACAAGCTCTATGTTAAAGGTGCACGAAAAGAAAGTGGAGCACTCTGTGGGGGAAGTGCAGGGGGCACCAGATTCATGAAGAACGTGCACCTCAAATTATGAATCTGGTGCCCCCTGCACAGTACACAGGACACTGCACATAGTACACACTGCACTGGTTTTGATAAATGTGGCCTTTGTCTGTGGCTTTGTAGTTACCTCAAAGCAATTGGGTGGAGACCTATTTGCTCTGATTCTTTCTTCCTACTTACCTTCTTCATGGACTTCTATGTAATTTGACACCTTTTGTTAGCAAGATGGAATTCAGCAGTAATTTTCTAGTGAAAAGAGAAGGAGGAAAGAGGATGATAGAGTAAGTAGAGAAGGAAGCACTTTCATCAAAAATATAATGTATTATTATGTTTCTTGCATTTACTTGTATTATAGTCATGCACAGATTGATAAAAAGTTAATGGCATTGTTACGAAACCCTCTGGGTAAAAAGAAAAATTATTGTAAAAAAGGAAGATCAAAAAGTAGATTGACATTAAAAGAAGAAGACATCCTGGAGTTATTGCCTACCTGAAATCAATCAACTGTCTGCGATGGTGTGGGATAGTGGGCACCTGTGATCTGGTCACCTGGTGCAGTACTGTGTGGTGTCTGTACTGTCTCAGTGGGATGTTGGGTTCCAGAGCCATGGGGGCTGAGCCTGGTAGCTCGGGTGCTATTGAGCTACTCGGTCATACTCCCTGTGGCTATACTGTGGTTATGACAGATGCTCTCTAGTACCCCACCTATAACCATTAGGATCCACTAGTGTAAAGTTACCTCAAACCGGTTTTAGTGAGCTTAGGCCACATTCACATGCCTGCAGCGGGGGCCGTGATCTGGCCATACAATTTGCGGCCAAATCACAGTTCCCATTGAGGTCAATTGCACACGGCCACGGTGAAGTCGGCTACTTGTCTTTCAATGGAGAAGGAAGGGGTAAGGAGCACTCACCCCTGCCCCCCTTCTCCACCGGCCATGTTCTACACCTAGAACGGTCCCAAGTTAGCGTCGTATGGCCGGATAAATCTAGGCTTTTGCCTACTAGTTGGACCCTATGGATGCCCATTGCTCCTACTGTAAAATGCAACAGATTAGTCGCTGGTAACACTAAGCTACTGTATGTATGTTGTGTGTGTGGATTCACCTTAAAGTGCAGTGAAAATGTGCACAATTTGGTGCATTTTTTAAGTGCAGAATTCATGCAGATTTTTAGAGATGAGTGAATATATTTTTTGGTTTATAGATTCTGTATACAAATTTTTTAGGCACCAAATCGAAGACAAATTTTTCTGTTTCGCATTCGATTAATCTTGTCAAATGGCATCAAGAGCTTAGAGTGCGGAAGGAGTGAGGAAAAATGTAAAAATTTGTAAAATATTACCAAAATGAGCTAGGAAAAATTTGGCGAAGCTTCAGCAAACTTGGGGGATTCACCCATTTTCAGGTTCAATAATTAACTTTAGGAAAATGAGGATGAAATCGGCAGCAGAAATCTGTCATGCCGCAGAAAATATGAATATTCATGAGATAAGCAGAATGTGATTGTCATGTCTGATACACTTCTTACAAAGTAAATTCTGTGCCCCAATTCTGTGTATAATACGTATAGACCTCATTTACCTAATACAGAGTCTATGCTGTGTCTATGGCAGGGTAGGGGGCAGGGCAGACCGGTACTTTCAAACTTCATCGAGATACTCCACTTATCCATTCAGTGGAGGTGGACGAACACAGATGGAAATGTTTGACGTTTCTTGGCACAAATTTTCTTCTGGTCTGTGGCTTGTTGAAAACTTAAACACTGCAAATTAGCATTGAATTGAGTTTGCATTTCACTAGTGGCGCTCCTTTCAGCCGCCTCTTTATTAACCCATCTTTGAAGTCTGTAGAACAATCTTTAATAGTGGAAACCCTGGAAATGAGACATAAAGTGTTTACTGCAGCAGCTCAAGGATCAAGTCAAAAGCAAACAGCGAAATAAACAGCAAGCGCAACGTGGAATAACAAAGGACGGCGGCTTAACCGGTTGTTTGCTGGAAGCTTCTGCTCTTGCCTACATCTTTCCGTGATCAAGACTTTCCGTTTATTTTTATTGCCCTTGGATGTGACATGTTCGGAAACATGAAAAGAAAATCAACGTGTTTAGGAGGAAAATTACAGGAGCACATAAAACGACCAAATGGTTTATTCCATCAAGAGGCATAAATTTCTAGAAGAAAACCAAAGTATTTGGAAAAGACTTATCAAATAAAAGAGTCTTCTAATAGACGAGGGTCTAAGAGGTGAGGCCTCAACTTATCAAGCTCTTGCAAAAAAATACTTCTTCTATACAGTGCCTAATGTATAGTCCCAAAGGAAATGCCATCCATCGCCAAAAAATACTTATTATAGTTGCCTAAATAAAAATAATAACTAGACATGCGCATCAGAATTTGGCTCAATTTGTCAAAAGCCCTGCCCCCTTTCTACTAAGCCCTTTCCTCTTTTCATGCAAGATCCAACCCCTCACCAGAAAAGTAAAAAAAGGGTCATAATAATTTACTAATAATAATAATTCTTTAGTCATATAGCACAGACAGATTACACAAAACTTACCAGATCAGTCCCTGTTCCCATGGGGCTCACAATCTAATCAACTTACCAGTATGTTTTGGAGTGTGGGAGGAAATCGGAGGACCCGGAGGAAACCCACGCAAACACGGAGAGAACATACAAACTCTTTGCAGATGTTGACCTGAATGGGACTCTAGCCACTGAGCCTCTGTTCCACCCTATTTGCCAAAAGTGATGTAAATATAATCCAAAATGTCCATCAAAGTACGTTTCCTACAATGTCTTTTGGTGGACATTTTGGATTATTTATATTAGTAAATCCACCAGGGATTATGGGGGATTCCATGTTCTTATGGTTGACATGGGCCTTGGAATTCTTACTCCCGTTAATCCAGTGTGTGGCTGATGAGTTGGAATTTTCTTATCACCCCTTTAAGAGTTGTAGTGGTCACCAATCCAATGGGCGAATGTTCCCTTTACTCACAAACTTTTAAGACCATTCAAGTCCTGGACATAGAATATCTACAGAAGGAAATAAAGAATTGAAAATACTTTTTAAAGGAGGAGGGTTAACATCTGAAATGGAAATTTCACCTCTTTTTACAACTATTTTCCGACCGAATTTTACAACATTAGAAATTTGAGTCAAATTTTAACAGATTAACTTTGACTCTAGACTTTAGCTTGATTAAGTACTTAGGGTCCTTTAAAAGACACATTTAACCTACAAAACAGATTTCCTAATTTATAAAACCTAAAACTAGCCGATCAATAGGGATCTATCAGTCTGTACAACTTTTTCTCCAACCGCACGGGATACAAGGGTAACATTGTGTGGAGCAGGTTTATAAACCCATTTGACCACGATGCAGGGAAGTGGCATTTACTATGTTACCCCCTGTGCACGAAAAGTCCTATTTTGTCCAGGACACAAGAACATTTGTCTTCTATGTAGCGGCATTGGCTGCCATATGATCCGCCACATGTAGAAACCATGAAACAATTTACTTCCACGACACACCGGTGAAAATGTCCATTAAATTTAACAGTTCTATTAAAAAAAGCTTTAGTTAAGGATTCTTTGTTAGCTGCTGAACGGCTGCGGGATGTGTGAGGGTATCACAGCCAGCAGAGCACAGTGTAAGCTATTAAAATCCAGTTTTGCAGGTCTCGAATAGAACATGCTGTACTGTTAAACAGCACTGAATACACTCTACCGATTCTCCATAAAAATATGACTGTCTTTATGGTGCACAGATGCAATACAGACGTTATTACCAGACCTACCCTTTAAAAGAAGATACTTTTTGAAAGAGTTTATAGTAGGTCTCTACTGACTAAATAGACATGACCTTTTAGGAAGAGATTTTGCTAAAAGGGGTGGTACCAACGATCCGCAGGGTAGGGGATAAGAAGCTGATCGGTTATAGTCCTACGACTGGGATCAAAACCAGCCAGAGGAACCTTACCAACAGCAATCTGGAAAACGGGTTCACTAAAGGTTGACAAGTTGAGCATGCGCCTAGGAGCGTTACTCCCCGATGACGTCACTTGAACAATGATCCTAAAAGGCATCATACCCGCCAGTATTTCAAAGCTGCCGGTGGCTTTTAAAGTCTAACGTGTTACCAGAGGGGATGAGTCAAACTCAGCTAAATCCGCACCTTAAAAGATCTAAACAATTTTCTTAGCCCTTAGGACAGTGATGGGCAACCTTTTGAGCTTGGTGTGTCAAAATTCGCCAAAAAACAGAGCATAACTCGGGTGCTGTGTCACCTTTAGAAAAAAACCTAATTTTGTAATAACATGTCCAGCAGCGGCCTCCCCTTATTAATAACATGTCCAGCAGCGGCCTCCCCTTATTAAGAACATGTCCAGCAGCAGCATTCCTTCCCTAATAAAAAACCCCTAGCGGTCTCCCTTTACTACTAAAATACCCCAAGCGGTCTCCCTTTACTACTAAAATACCCCTAGCGGCCTCCCTTTACTACTAAAATACCCCTAACCGCCTCCCTTTAAATATAATATAATAATAAACTTATATACTTACCCAGTGATGTCTTCTTCCCTGTAGCTTTACTGGCAGGTCTGACGATAATGGCGGCTCGGCTCCTCCAGGTTGCACCGCGCGCCTTGGGTCACGTGACTCACGTGACCTGACGTCAGGTTGCCTCAGTCACGTGACGAGCAGCGCGCACTGCAGCCTGGAGGAGCTGGAGGAGTTGCAGACGGTGGGCGGACCAACGCGGCGCCGGACAGGTAAGCAGGGGGCAGAAACACAGGGACGGGGGTGGGACATTAACACAGGGGCAGCACATTACACAGGGAGGGGGGCGGACCGCGGGTGCTGGGCAGCCGCGTGTCACCAAAAATGGCTGTCATAGGTTCGCCATCACTGCCTTAGGACAATTCACGTGGATTACTGAATGTAAGATGCCCTTGGTACTTCAGCCATATGTGTATGGCATAGCACTATAGAACTATCACGACGAGTTGAGAGTCTTTGAAATTCAGACTACTGCCGTAAAGTCTTAGAACGTTCTCCTTCCTTGTCTGTGGTTTGGAAAATCTTAATGAAAGTCATTAGATGAAGTAACTGTGCACACCTCATCATTTCTTCATACCTCAGCCATGAGTGCGGGTGTGAAATGATAGTTCATTGAAAAGCTGCGAAGAGCAGGAAGAGAGGTGAGGAAACTGTTTATGCGCGGAGTAATGAAGTGTTCCTTCAAGTCTAAATATTGGATGGTTCTCCAGAAAAATGTGTAACGTCAGCAAACGTTAGAGTGGGCTTCAAATTTCTAACACAGGTTTCAGGAGAGCGAATGGGATTTAAAGTTGGGTATATATTTGGCATCCAAATGTAGAGTAGTTTCATCATTCCTCTAGCGTTTAGTTTAGAGGGGTTTTCCGGGAATCCTGGAAAACCTCCTGAGGTCTGTAGGTCCCAAAGACCAGGAGATAATTGCAATACTGGAAACAGGACCCAGAGTAGAGTAAGTAAACTTTTTTTGATTTATTACCTTTCCCCAGCCCTTGGTATTTTTCCAGATTCTTGGAAATCTTCTCTAAGAGTCTCTATTATTGGGACTTCTGCCTCAAGCCTAATCGTAGCAATATTGAGCAGGTAGACTGTCTTTTTGACTAATGGTGGAATTTATTGTATTTCAGTACACTTTTTTAATAAATTTATAGTTTATATAATAGTAATTCGATCTTTAAAATTACTTTTGGTAGAATTCGACCTTTGCTGGCCAACGTACTGATAGAGTTGATACCCTCTTCTTCTTTTCCCTCTTCTTCTTTCGTAAGGCCTCTGAAAGTTGAGTCTCTCTGATCACATCATATTTTCTAAATTTGCCATACCATAAGTTCTACCAGCAACCTAATTCAATAGAAAAATACCTAAAAACCTAGTTGGATTAACATTCTTATTCCGTAAACACCGTCCTCAAGAGTGAAATCCTTGTTTGTTCACTATATATTTACTTAATTTCTCCGAAGTGCCTGGTTATCCCCACCAAGTGGAATTTTAATGTTAAGCTCCACACACTCAGGGAGTCCAGATTTCCTAAAGAAGTCAATGTTAATGTAACTTCAGGATTGGATAAATATTGAGCCCTTAGGTTAATGCCACGGTCTAGGCTTAACATTCCTATATCTTAAGTCTATTGTCTTGTTTGTTCAAGTCTTAATTCCAAGAGCATACAGAGAGTCATCCCACCCGCATTTGTGTACTGTGCAGAATTAAGGTAGACTACATGGGTGATAATTGTGGACTATCTTGCCCATTGTACTGCTTTCAGGCTATTGGATTCAAAACAACCATGGGTGTTCCCAGTATGGAAGAAGGATGTAGCAATGGTCATGGCTCTTGGTCTTAACACAAGAAGGAAAATGGTCTACTGATGGAACTCTTAATATTGCAGTTTCTGATAATTAGTTCCAAACTCCATTGAAACTCAAGCTAAGTATCTGATTGGCGAGAGTCTAAATCCTTGGGCCCCCACTCATAATGAGAACAGGGGATGCATAGGGGGAACATGTTACGGGATCTTCATGGTTATTGATAGTAATGACTTATCCATAGATAGGGTTATCAATATTAGATTGGTGGGGGTCTGCCACTAAGCTGAAGACAAAGTCAACCTCTGGCCAATTTGCTGGAGTGATTCGAATGATACTGAGTAGTGATGAGTGGACCTGTTAAAATTTGTCCAAACCCGAAGTTCAAAATTCTGTTTGGCTTTAGTTCTCAAGACCCCAACCAGTAACACCCATGATCGATGCAGGCATGTGGGGGGGAGTCTACCTGAACTTGTCCCTGAACTTCTGATGAAGTTCAGGGTCAGGTCTGGGGAACCCCAACCAAACTTTCTGGGTTCAGGCTTGCTCAACACTTAGCTCAAGGCTATATTCACACTAACGTGTGCCCGCCGTACCCTAGCACGGTGAGCACACGCCGCCGCCAGGAAGAGGAGGAGGGGCTGAGTGGTTCTCTCCATAGAGAAACATGGGGCATGGCGTCGTCCTATCTTTCTCCGGGCTACGGAACGGTACAGTGCCGCACGTGTGCTGCACTGTACTACTCCCATACGGCGCCATGTGCCCATTGCCATCTATGGGGGACGTATATACGCCATATATATGTCGGCGGTATATACATCCCCCATACGGCAGTGTGAATGTAGCGTTATACCGAGGAAACTCAGCTTCCGCCTACAACCAAAGTATAGTAAATTACCCCTCTGATGGTTCCAGTTCTTCTTGTGACCATTATCCCTGTCAAGGGAAATGTTTGCCCCCCACATTTGGTCTGCCAGTCCTGCTAAAATTGGTGAGCTTAGTCAATTTCAATAATATGCCTGGGTAACTTAAAAGGGCAATGTCACATGATCTTATCCCGTTAAATTACTAGCACCCTCATGTAGAGTATGAAATGTCCGTTCTAGATTTCCCTCTTTTATGTGCATTTACACCCATTTAACAATATATAAAAAAAATCAAAGTCATGAGAAAGTTATGGATCTGAGATGAGTCACTTTTTGAGGCTTAAAGGGAAGTGTCACTGAGATTCCCCAATTGTTCTTAAAAATAAGAATATCATCTTTCAGATGGCATCAGGATTGTGGTTCTGTGATCTACAGAACTCAAGATACTTAGTCAGGAACTGGAGCCTAGTCTGCAGCTCACATTTCCAACTATATCTTCAACTGCACTTATCTTCGGTTCTGTAGCTCACAGAACCACAATCCTGGTGCGTTCAGAAAGACAAATTTCTGATCTTTAATATGACAACAAGCATGGACTAGCTACTAAGGAACTAAAGATAAAGGCTTCTGAAGTGACACTCCTGCAGCCTCCAAACTTGACATCGGTGGAAAAATATAACTCTAATTTGCTCATTTGGAGGAGTTTTTTTTTATAGATAAATTGATGAGATTTCACATAAAAGAGGGAATTCTAGTTTAATGGACTAATATCTGGTGACTAGAGATGAGCGAACACTAAAATGCTCGGGTACTCGTTATTCGAGACGAACTTTTCCCGATGCTCGAGTGCTCGTCTCGAATAACGAACCCCATTGAAGTCAATGGGAGACTCGAGCATTTTTCAAGGGGACCAAGGCTCTGCACAGGGAAGCTTGGCCAAACACCTGGGAACCTCAGAAAAGGATGGAAACACCACGGAAATGGACAGGAAACAGCAGGGGCAGCATGCATGGATGCCTCTGAGGCTGCTTAAACGCACCATTATGCCAAAATTATGGGCAACAGCATGGCCATGAAAGAGTGACAGAATGAAGCTAGATAGCATCTAAAACATCCAATAATTGACCCTGACACTATAGGGGACGGCATGCAGAGGCAGCGGCAGCAGGCTAGAGAGTGTCATGGCGACATACCCTAAATGGACTCAGGCTTCAAACCAATGGGTGGCAGAGAGGAACCAAAGGAGGTGAGCAAGAAGCGCTCAAATAATATCGGTACATGATAAAAGTTTGCCAGTATATTTTGTGGATTACACAGCAGGGTGGCGACAAAGTTAACATGGAAGCCATGAAAACAACCCAAAATTCTGCCTGACACAGCTCGTTTGATAAGGGGACCATGTATGGAGGCAGTGAACTAGTAGTAGATTAAAGGTGCTGCAGTTAAAACTATGTTAGTTGGATCTTGGCATGGAGCTGGCGCTCCGCTGCCAGGCGAGCTTTCGCCAATCCAAGCCCCTGTCTCTAGGCTACTCCCCAAACAGCACTTTTGTATAAGATCAAGTGTAGTAGCGTTCTTATAAGTTTAGGATATGCCGGGTGAGGGGAATGTAAACAGATGCGCAAGAAGCGCTGAAATAATATTGGTAAATGATAAAAGTTTGCCAGTATATTTTGTGGATAACACAGCAGGGTGGCGACAAAGTTAACAAGTTTGATGTGGAATCCATGAAAACAACCCAAATTTCTGCCTGACACACCTCGTTTGATAAAGGGACGATGTATGGAGGCAGCTATATGGACGACTTTTGGAGGTAGCAATGGAGACAACGTGTGGAGGCTGCTATGGAGACAATTTAATTTGGATAGTGCCTGTATGTGGCAGTCCCAAACATTTTTCAAAACAGAGGAGCAGGTAGGTGGCCCTCCAGTAAAATGGAATAGATTGAGTGCCTGTATGTGGCAGTCCAAAAAAATTTTCAAACCAGAGGAGCAGGTAGGTGGCCCTCCAGAAAAATTGAATAGATTGAGTGCCTGTATGTGGCACTCCCAAAAATTGTTTAAAACAGAGGACCGGGTAGGTGGCCCTCCAGAAAAATTGAATAGATTGAGTGCCTGTATGTGGCACTCCCAAAAATTGTTTAAAACAGAGGACCGGGTAGGTGGCCCTCCAGAAAAATTAAATGCATAAAGTACTATAGCTAGAGCCAGTGGGCCCTGTCAAAAAATAGCCAGTTTCCTGTGCTTTAGTGTACAAAGAGGAGGAGAAGGAGGAAAATGAGGAGGAGGAGGAGTGGATCAATTATTCAGGTTGAGCTTCCTTCACCTGGTGGAGATTGGAAATTATGAGAAATCCAGGCTTTATTCATCTTAATAAGCGTCAGCCTGTCAGCGCTGTCAGTCGACAGGCGTGTACGCTTATCGGTGATGATGCCACCAGCTGCACTGAAAACCCGCTCGGACAAGACGCTAGCGGCAGGGCAGGCAAGAACTTCCAAGGCGTACAGCGCCAGTTCGTGCCACATGTCCAGCTTTGAAACCCAGTAGTTGTAGGGAGCTGTGTGATCATTTAGGACGATGGTATGGTCAGCTACGTACTCCCTCACCATCTTTCTGTAAAGATCAGCCCTACTCTGCCGAGACTGGGGACAGGTGACAGTGTCTTGCTGGGGTGACATAAAGCTGGCAAAAGCCTTGTAAAGCGTACCCTTGCCAGTGCTGGACAAGCTGCCTGCTCGCCTACTCTCCCTCGCTACTTGTCCCGCAGAACTACGCACTCTGCCGCTAGCGCTGTCAGAAGGGAAATACTGTTTCAGCTTGTGCACCAGGGCCTGCTGGTATTCATGCATTCTCACACTCCTTTCCTCTGCAGGGATGAGAGTGGAAAGATTTTGCTTGTACCGTGGGTCCAGGAGAGTGAACACCCAGTAATCGGTGCTGGAATAAATTCTTTGAACGCGAGGGTCACGGGATAGGCAGCCTAGCATGAAATCTGCCATATGCGCCAGAGTACCAACGCGTAAGAATTCACTCCCCTCACTGGCCTGACTGTCCATTTCCTCCTCCTCCAACTCCTCCAACTCCTCTTCTTCTGCCCATACACGCTGAACAGTGAAGGACTCAACAATGGTCCCCTCTTGTGTCTCGCCAACATTCTCCTCCTCTTCCTCCTCATCCTCCTCCACCTCCACCTCCTCCGATATGCGCTGAGAAACAGACCTGAGGGTGCTTTGGCTATCAACAAGGGAATCTTCTTCCCCCGTCTCTTGTGACGAGCGCAAAGCTTCCGACTTCATGCTGATCAGAGAGTTTTTCAACAGGCCAAGCAGCGGGATGGTGAGGCTGATGATGGCGGCATCGCCACTGACCATCTGTGTTGACTCCTCAAAGTTACTCAGCACCTGACAGATATCAGACATCCACGTCCACTCCTCATTGTAGACTTGAGGAAGCTGACTGACCTGACTACCAGTTCTGGTGGAAGTTGACATCTGGCAGTCTACAATCGCTCGGCGCTGCTGGTAAACTCTGGATAACATGGTCAGTGTTGAATTCCACCTCGTGGGCACGTCGCACAACAGTCGGTGAGCGGGCAGTTGGAGGCGGCGCTGCGCTGCCCTGAGAGTGGCAGCATCTGTGCTGGACTTCCTGAAATGCGCACAGATGCGGCGCACCTTCGTGAGCAAATCAGACAGATTGGGGTATGTCTTGAGGAAACGCTGAACTATCAGATTTAACACATGGGCCAGGCATGGCATATGTGTCAGTCTGCCGAGTTGCAGAGCCGCCACCAGGTTACGGCCGTTGTCACACACAACCATGCCTGGCTTCAGGTTCAGCGGTGCCAGCCACAGATCAGTCTGCGCCGTGATGCCCTGTAATAGCTCTTGGGCGGTGTGCCTTTTATCGCCTAGGCTCAGCAGTTTGAGCACCGCCTGCTGTCGCTTAGCGACGGCACTGCTGCTGTGCCTAGAGCTACCGACTGATGGCGCCGTGCCCACGGATGGTAGTTCGGAGGAGGAGGTGGAGGAGGGGTGGGAGGAGGAGGAGGCATAGTAGGCCTGAAACACCTGGACCGAGGTAGGCCCCGCAATCCTCGGCGTCGGCAGTATATGACCAGCCGCAGGGTCAGACTCGCTCCCAGCCTCCACCAAGTTAACCCAATGTGCCGTCAGCGATATATAGTGGCCCTGCCCGGCAGCACTCGTCCACGTGTCCGTGGTCAGGTGGACCTTGTCAGAAACGGCGTTGGTCAGGGCACGGATGATGTTGTCTGACACGTGCTGGTGCAGGGCTGGGACGGCACATCAGGAAAAGTAGTGGCGGCTGGGGACCGAATACCGAGGGGCGCCCGCCGCCATGAGGTTGCGAAAGGCCTCGGTCTCTACTAGCCTATAGGGCAGCATCTCCAGGCTAAGCAATCTGGAGATGTGCACATTAAGGGCTTGGGCGTGCGGGTGGGTTGCACTATATTTGCGTTTCCGCTCCAGCGTCTGGGGTATGGAGAGCTGAACGCTGGTGGATGCTGTGGAGGATCGTGGAGGCGACGATGGGGTTTTTGTGGCAGGGTCCTGGGCAGGGGGCTGACTATCAGCTGACACAGGGGAAGGAGCAGTGGTGTGCACGGCCGGAGGTGAACGGGCTTGTTGCCACTGAGTGGGGTGTTTAGCATTCATATGCCTGCGCATACTGGTGGTAGTTAAGCTAGTAGTGGTGGAACCCCTGCTGAGCCTGGTTTGGCAAATGTTGCACACCACAGTCCGTCGGTCATCCGGTGTTTCCTTAAAGAACCTCCAGACTTCTGAAGATCTAGCCCTCGCCGCAAGAGCCCTCGCCACGGGAGCTTCACTAGTTGACACATTTGGCGCTGATGCACCAGCTCTGGCCCTGCCTCTCCATCTGGCCCCACCACTGCCTCTTCCAACCTGTTCTGGTCGAGGACTCTCCTCCGTCTCAGAAGCACTGTGTTCACCCGGCCTCTCAACCCAGCTTGGGTCTGTCACCTCATCATGCTCCGATCCCTCAGTCTGCTCCCCCCTCACCCCCCTTCCTGCCCTGACAACAACTTCCCCACTGTCTGACAACCGTGTCTCCTCATCGTCGGACACCTCTTTACACACTTCCACTACGTCAAGAAGGTCATCATCACCCACAGACTGTGACTGGTGGAAAACCTGGGCATCGGAAAATTGCTCAGCAGCAACCGGACAAGTGGTTTGTGACTGTGGGAAGGGTCCAGAAAACAGTTCCTCAGAGTATGCCGGTTCAAATGCCAAATTTTCCTGGGAGGGGGCAGACTGGGGGGGAGGAGGCTGAGGTGCAGGAGCTGGAGGAGTGGCGATTTCGGTGACATGGGTGGACTGCGTGGAAGACTGACTGGTGGACAAATTGCTCGAAGCATTGTCAGCAATCCACGACATCACCTGTTCGCACTGTTCTGGCCTCAACAGTGCTCTACCACGAGTCCCAGTAACTTCAGACATGAACCTAGGGAGTGTAGCTCTGCGGCGTTCCCCTGCTCCCTCATAAGCAGGTGGTGTCTCACCCCGCCCAGGACCACGGCCTCTGACCCCTGCAGTAGTTGGACGCCCACGTCCCCGCCCTCGTCCTCTACCCCTAGCCCTCGGGTTAAACATTTTTAAAATGAGAGTTATAACTTTAATTTTTTTTTAACTTTTTTTTGTGTTTTTTGTTTTTTTTTGTGTTTTTGAGTTTTTAAAAACAAACAATGCTATCCTATAGCTATGGCTATTTTCTAGCCAAGTATGAAAGCACACTACTATGCCAGATGAGATGACACTGAGTTATTAAACAAAATAAACGTAAAATAAAAAAGGAAAAATGGCAGACTGTGCCGAATTGAAATCCAACCCCTACAAAATTTTCCCACTTCGGTCTTTGCAATGGATATGTGCGTCACTAAGCGCAAAACACAGCGGTCGCAAGTCTCACTACAAATTGCTCACAATTGGCTAGTAGATGCACTGCAGCAAGTACAGCCACCAGCAGATCAACCAGAAATCAAATATATAACGCTACTGTAGGCGCAAGTAAGCCGTTTGGATTCTCCTATGGCTATTTTCTAGCCAAGTATGAAAGCACACTAATATGCCAGATGAGATGACACTGAGTTATTAAACAAAATAAACGTAAAATAAAAAAGGACAAATGGCAGACTGTGCCTAATTGAAATCCAACCCCTACTAAATTTTCCCACTTCGGTCTTTGCAATGGATATGTGCGTCACTAAGCGCAAAACACAGCGGTCGCAAGTCTCACTACAAATTGCTCACAATTGGCTAGTAGATGCACTGCAGCAAGTACAGCCACCAGCAGATCAACCAGAAATCAAATATATAACGCTACTGTAGGCGCAAGTAAGCCGTTTGGATTCTCCTATGGCTATTTTCTAGCCAAGTATGAAAGCACACTAATATGCCAGATGAGATGACACTGAGTTATTAAACAAAATAAACGTAAAATAAAAAAGGACAAATGGCAGACTGTGCCTAATTGAAATCCAACCCCTACTAAATTTTCCCACTTTGGTGTTTGAGGTGGATATGTGTGCCACTAAGAGCTAAACACAACGGTAGCAAGTCCCCCTGCTAATTCCTCACAAAATGGTACTAGATGCAAATAAAAAAAAAAAAAAAGTAGAACGTTATTGTAGCCCTAAGAAGGGCTGTTGGGTTCTTTGAGAATCACTCCTGCCTAACAGTAAGCTAATAGAACACCCTAACGCTTTCCCTGACCAGCAGCAGCTCTCTCCCTAGCGGCATCCAGACACAGAATGATCCGAGCAGCGCGGGCAGCGGCTAGTCTATCCCAGGGTCACCTGATCTGGCCAGCCAACCACTGCTATCGACGTGTAAGGGTACCACGTCATGCTGGGTGGAGTGCAGAGTCTCCTGGCTTGTGATTGGCTCTGTTTCTGGCCGCCAAAAAGCAAAACGGCGGGAGCTGCCATTTTCTCGAGCGGGCGAAGTATTCGTCCGAGCAACGAGCAGTTTCGAGTACGCTAATGCTCGACCGAGCATCAAGCTCGGACGAGCATGTTCGCTCATCTCTATTGGTGACCCTTTCATCTAGTTCTATAAACAAACCACCCACAAACCTCTTTGAGATGCCCACTCAAAATGATACTAATATTATTATGTTCTAGGGCGGTGGTTTCCTCAAAATAGAAGTTCAACATTACGACCTACCTCAAATGTATTCAAGGTATACTGCGGGTATCATTGTTTTTTGGGGACATCTTCATATATAGGATTTCGAGGATTCCAGCAGAACCCCCTTCGCTCTCCTAAGAGAGTTTGTGAGGTCCTGTGTCAATGAGAATGGGCCCTCGTAGGATTTGATGAGGTTCTGCCTTATCAGATGATGGACAATTAGCAATCTTCTGGCCTAGACAACCATAGTGAACTCTGTAGAGATGAAGTAATGCAGAAGCTCTTTCTTTACCGTTCATTTCATAGCACTGGACCGGTTGTGTGTTTTACATAGAATTCCCTCTACCATGGAGGTTATTAACCCCATAACATCTTTAAATCAGGACCTTTCTGCCTCAAAATGAGCCATTCATTGATCTGAAGACTGTTTATGTGCCTTTGACTGCTCGGCGCTCCATGTTTATATGTTCAGCTCAGCAAGCTACTTGTTCTCCCCAGTAAAGAATTCCACCCATGGGGATTTCTATCGACTAAAGATGTTCTTCTGTCTTGTTCTTCTGATTATGGCACCAGGGAGCTCGGTAACGATAGACAGACAAGTCGCATCTGAAAGACATTACCATAGTCTGTCCCGAGGTCTGTTCTCAATCCACAGCACAAAGAATCCACTGAAAGAGATTACACCAATCCAACGAGTGGAGGTGATTTAGGTAGTTAAGCAAAATGGTGCAAAGGTATTACCGGCCTTACGTAGAAGTGTGTCTTTCACTTCAAGATGTCAGCAGCTCTTGACTTCCGTTTCTGGATCAAAATTATGGTCATTCTCAAGTTCAAGTAAAAGAATTCTTCGGGTTACATTTACATGACTACTGTTGGCCAATATGTAATTTTGCCCGTTTATACGAGTTACCAAATTGTAAAATTTGGTAACACAGTGGCTCAGTGGTTAGCACTACAGCCTTGGAGCACTGGGGTCCCATGCAGGTCAACATTTGCAAAGAGTTTGTATGTTCTCTCCGTGTTTCCGTGGGTTTCCTCCAGGTCCTCCGCTTTCCTCCCAACTCTAAAAATTGACCGGTGGGTTGATTAGATTGTGAGCCCAATTGGGGACAGGGACTGATTTGGCAAGCTCTGTGCAGCACTACAGAATCTGTTGGGACTATCAGGGGCATAAGTTGAGGGGGTTGCATGGTACATCCCATGCAACCTAGACATATTGCCAGATTGGAGGCCATGCAGCCAATCCAGGAAATAACGCCCCTACCTACTAGCCACGGCTGTGATTGGTCAGGGAGTTCCCCCAGCCATGGCTAGTAGGTAGGGGTGTCAATTTGCCAAATTGGCTTCCCAGATGCCAATCCAGCAATATGCGTGGGACCTGAACCTAAAGGTTGGGTCTACTCATCTCTACTCAACTGTTGTGTCCTATGCAGAACATCTTGAAAAATGAGACCAGGGATCGGTATGTAATGAAAGTGAACAAAGGACCTTTAGAACTGGATCAGTGGAACAGGAAAGTGTGAAGTTTGAAAAGGGGAGCATATTTATTTTTAAGGAAATTTTATCAAATTTTATCATTTCTTTTCCTTTCCCGTATTGTGTGATGGGGTTTCAAAAAAATAACATTTTCAAAACTATTCTCATCAACCTTGGGTTGGGCCCATAAATTCTTTGTCTTCAATACCAATAGGCAACTCTGTTGCTGGGAAGGTATTTAGGGTAATGTACGGAATCTGAAATTTGATGGAAATCATATTCACATTTTTTCGAGCAAAAATTTTATTTTATTTTCAAATCTGGACGAATTTCATTTTAGAGATTTTTATGGTTAGGATTCTAAATTTAATTGAATGAAACCAAGGAACAAAATTTACAATTTTTTTTTTTTGGGGGGGGTGGGTAGGGGGTGGTTACTCTGATGATGTGAACAGCAATAGGAATATATTGAGGAAGTTTCTCTGTTCCCTCGAGAGGTCACTGTCATGGAAAACTTACCATTGGTGACAATTCTGTCAGCTTGTTCCATGGAGCCTGGTGACAGCAGCTCATAGCGATGAAGTGTTTATTCCTCATAAAACTGTCTATGGGGGTTTTCATATTATTATTGGCCATAGAAGAATATTTTATTATACGGCTACTTGTAAAATCTACATACAAAATCTATGAACATTTCCACCTACTTTAATTTACATTGGGGGACATTAATCATAGTCTGTTAGACTGTTTTGAGCGTCTTTTAGCGCAAAAATCTGGCGCATCTCGTTAATTAGGCGCATTTATGCGCCATTTTCTGGCGCACGGCAAAGTTCGGCACTTAGTGGTTTTGAGTCCCTGCGCCTTATCTGACATAGTGAGAGCGTCCTATACAGATGTTTGCACGGGATCTATCACAAATTTGCACCTAAAAAGGCACAAAATAGGCGCAGAAAATGCACCTAATCTGAGCAGGTGCACTTCCAAAAAGCTTCCCTTTTCATTACTAAAAACATACATTTTAGGTTCCCAAATGAAGAATTCCCTCTATGCAACATGGAAAATACTTCGGAGCAGTTTTAAAATGTAAAATTTCTTCAGTAACGACTTCATCACTTTCTATGGGATCATCTCTGGGAGTGATTATTGTCTTATTGTACAGAGCTGAGAATATTATCAGTCTCCATTTACTGTAAATTACAATAAAAAAGGAAAAGACTCATTTCAGCAAGAATTTTAGCAAGATTAGTCCCTGCAGTTACATCACAATGATAGTTTTTGTGCAGAGATGACGCCCTGAACGTTCTGTCATCTTTTCTCAGTCTCCTTTCATTATTGCTCACAAATGAGATCTAACAATTTGCGCTAATTTAGGCGCAAATGAATTGGACATGCGACAATTCCAAAGTGCATTTACTAAGACAGAACTAGATCCATCATAGATCAGGAGCCAAAAAGAAGAGCAAACCAGGCGCAAAAATAGGCGAACCTGAGACCCACTATGATTACTGTCCCCCATTAGTTTGTAGTCTTTTTGCTTTAAAATGTCATTTATATTTATGTTCTATTTTGTAAAAAATTTCTGAATATATTTCTAGATATCCTGATTTTTACAGCCATGCACCTGTGTGATATCACATGACCAGAATTATAAAGAGCCGTGCACCTGTGTGACATCACATGACCAGAATTATAAAGAGCCGTGCACCTGTGTGACATCACATGACCAGGGATATAATGAGCTGTGCACCTGTGTGATATCACATGACCAGGGATATAATGAGCTGTGCACCCGTGTGACATCACATGACCAGAGATATAAACAGCCGTGCTCCTGTGTGACATCACATGACCAGAATTATAAAGAACCGTACACCTGTGAGACATCACATGACCAGGGATATAATGAGCCGTGCAGCTGTGTGACATCACATGACCAGGGATATAATGAGCCGTGCAGCTGTGTGACATCACATGACCAGGAATATAATGAGCCGTGCAGCTGTGAGACATCACATGACCAGGGATATAACGAGCCGTGCACCTGTGTGACATCACATGACCAGAGATATAATGAGCTGTGCACCTGTGTGACATCACATGACCAGGGATATAATGAGCCGTGCAGCTGTGTGACATCACATGACCAGGGATATAATGAGCCGTGCACCTGTGTGACATCACATGACCAGGGATATAATGAGCCGTGCAGCTGTGTGACATCACATGACCAGGGATATAATGAGCCGTGCACCTGTGTGACATCACATTTTCAGGAACTGGTTTTTATCCACAGGAAGTTAACAATGAAGCAAAAAGATCTAACAAACTGTGAGGAATTGATACAGAAAGTATATTGGAAGATAGCAGAACTTTTCATTGCACAAGTAATATCAATTATTTGCTGAAAGACGAAAACCCCTTTACATAAATATATATATATACACAGACAGTCCCCGGGTTACGTACAAGATAGGTTCTGTAGGTTTGTTCTTGAGTTGAATTTGTATGTAAGTCGGAACTGTATATTTTATAATTGTAATCCCAGCAAGAATTTTTTTGGCCTCTGTGACAAATGGATTTTAAAAATGTTGGGTTGTCATAAGAACCAGGATTAACAATAAAGATAATGACAAACACCAGTGATAGCTCTTACAGCTGATCGTTGTAGCCTGGGGCTAAAGTACAGTAAATTACCAACATTCAGAGGTCTGTTTGTAACTAGGGGTCGTCTGTAAGTCGGATGTTCTTAAGTAGGGGACCGCCTGAATAGGGATCTGTCAGATATTGTCAATACATAGAGAAGCATCTTCCTCACTCGACCTGATGGCATTGAGATGTGACGGCAAAGTCGTAGGAAGGCGCTCATATAAACAAGTCCTTCCTCCGTTTTCTTATTACTTCTCACTGCAGGCAGGTTTGCAGACTTCATGTCTCTAGCATCCAGGTTGATATATAGGTTTCTTAATGGGGTTGTCAGGTAAACACATCAAAGTAAATGATCGTGATGGTATCGAGGGAACATTACAAAAACATCTCCTACATGGTCTGACCTAAAGTCACACCTCCGGAGAGGGCAGACGAGATGCCCCCTACCACAGCTTTGTAGATGTGATTAGTCAATGCTCTGTCTGTACAGGAACACTCATATTAACCTACCTGTCTATCCGTCTTGTAGCTTTTGTACAAATAATTGTATAATGAAACTGTAATTTGCTTGTTAGGTCTTCTTGGTAGATTCTTGGAAAATTGTTGGATAATTTAGAATAACGTTGTCAACTTTAGCTACATTGTTGTATATACTCGAGTATAAGCCGACCCAAGTATAAGCAGAGGCCCCCAATTTTACCGCAAAACCTGGGAAAACCCTTTGACTCGAGTATAAGACGAGGGGGGGGGGAGGCATTGGTCACAGCCTCCCCATTTATATAGCCTGCCAGCCCATATCCCCCAGTATATAGCCATCCCCCTGCCACAGTTTATAGCCAGCCCCCTGCCCCAGTATATAGCCAGCAGCGGGGGAAGCTGGAAAGGTGAGTTTTGATATATTTTTTTTACTCAAGTATTGGGTTTTCAGCACATTTTTTTGTGCTGAAAAACTAGGCTTAAACTCAAGTATATATGGTGTATTGCTAAAATGAGTCAAAGTAGTCACTGGGTAGAGGCTGTTGTTGTTTGTTGACTTTTTTTTGAAGAGACAGGTTGCTAAGGATATACAGGGTGTCCCATACTTAAAGACACCCGACTTACAGACGACCCCTAGTTACAGACGGACCCCTCTGCCCCCTGTGACCTCTGGTGAAGTCTCTGGATGTTACTATAGTCCCAGACTGCAATGATCAGCTGTAAGGTGTCTGTAATGAAGCTTTATTGATAATCCTTGGTCCAATTACAGCAAAAAATTTTGAAACTCCAATTGTCACTGGGGCAAAAAAATTTTTTTCTGGATCTACAATTATAAAATATACAGTTCCGATACAAATTCACCTTAAGAACAAACCTTTGGAACCTATCTTGTATATAACCCGGGACTGCCTGTACTGAAGGGAATATTTGCATAACAACCAATCTGTCTATCAATCAAATACCCGAAAATACTTAGCAAATCTCCTGCATTGTCATGGACTTTCCATATACATTTCTTGAACCAGGGAATTGATTTGGTAGTGTTTAGAGTGAGAACTCAGATTGGAATTGTATATAGTTGTATCCTCTGTCCGTAAAGTACGGCAGAGGATGAGCTGTTGATTACGATTTTGTACTAAAATTGCCTTCTTCCTTACACTAGTATGAACGTTGCCCTATTTCACTCCTGGTTGTCTTAAATTAATTCCACCCGTCTCATCTCCAGCTGTTGTAATGGAAAGATGTCTTCCCCATTCACATTCCTCCCCTGCTGGTCTGTTTTTTGTTTGGGTTAGATGTTAGTGGGGTCGCTCCCATCATGCCCGGATCAGGACTCCCAAAAGATGTTCATTTGCCCTCTAGAGCTTGATTGAAGTCTTTTCTGGAACTCATTAGCATATTCTGTATTGCTTTATCTCTTTTTCTATTCTGTGTTGTCCTTTTTGTGTTCACCAATATCTTTCTCACCTTCCTTCTTTGTTTTGCCCTGTTTTTGTCTCTGTGTTTCCCCTTGGTGGAATGGCTAGGGAACGTTTCCCAGTTGTCGCCTACCATTTAAGGTAGGGTCGGCAAGTAGGTAGGGAAAGCTGTATGGGTCTAATGTTAGGACTTACCATCTGATTTTTCTCTTACTTTTCTTGGTTGTTAGTCCCCTATCACAATTTTTACAATTTTGGACAATTCTTGGAAGTCCTATAGCCTTTTTAGAACTGTTCAGTGCCTATTACTGCTTACAGGCTAGTACCATAAGCTCGAATAGGACTGAGATGAAATACCAAATACTTCCCTTATGCAACGTTCAACGAGAACCTCTATAAGGCGATCTGGCCAGAAATTTTTGAGACGTCATAGAAGTTAAGTCAAATTCATGCATTAATAAATAGATATACCATGCTATGCACTATGGGCAGATTTACTTACCCGGTCCAGTCGCGATCCAGCGGCGTGATCTCCGACGCTGATTCGGGTCTGCCAGGATTCACTAAGGTCGTGCGCCCGATGTCCACTAGGTGTCGCTGCTGCGCCGAGCTTCGCCGGAGTTCACCTTCTCCGTCTCGGTGTATGTGAATGCTTTTTTTTTGCGACACAAATTTTTTTTTCAATTCCACGATTTTTCAGAATCCTTCGGGTTTTCCGACGGCCACGCCCCCCAATTTCTGTTGCGTGAAAGCCGGCTCCGATGTGCCACAATCCAATCGCATGCGCCAAAATCCCAGGGCAATTCGGCGCAAAGCGGAAAAATTCGCCAAACCCAACGGAAAAACGCGATTCAGACCCTTAATAAATGTGCCCCAATGTATCTCGCTTCCTCAAAGCTGTTCTTAAAGAGAGATAAAAATTTTTAAAGGCACAAGCTTAAGAAAAGATTTGTCATTAAAGGAAACCTACCATTTCAAATGGTAGGTGTAAGCTGTAAGTACCGAGCACCAGCTCAGGGTGATATCACGGTTTTAACACTTTTTAAACTTTATAGCAGAAGTTGCTTCGGCGCTGCGCGCGCAACGTCTCTGCCATTTCCTAAGTTGGCGCCGAAGCAGCTTCTGCTATAAAGTTTAAAAAGTGTTAAAACCGTGATACAGCGTTTTATAACACTAACGAAAGTAAGCATCGGCAACAGCTCACCCTCATTTGAAATGGTAGGTTTCCTTTAACTTTTGATTGGAAGAGTTAAAAACTGTACATAGTCTTCCAAAATATCACAAATATGTTCACAATAACTTTTTTTTTTTGGACTTTCACTCTCCTTCCTTGTTATTTCCCCCAGTCACATGATATCTTCTTCCAGACTCCAGCAAATTACTCTGAGTCTTCGCGTCTAAGCGGTAGCGTACAGGATATTGAAAC
Source organism: Engystomops pustulosus (assembly GCF_040894005.1). NCBI lineage: Eukaryota > Metazoa > Chordata > Amphibia > Anura > Leptodactylidae > Engystomops > Engystomops pustulosus. The sequence goes on along the minus strand of NC_092420.1, from coordinate 86,192,303 downwards.
TTTTGAAGGAAAAATCGAATGTGACAGGCACGAGCAAAGTTTTCCTACTCGGCTGTCCAAATTTAGCTACCGGTTTCGTTATTGCGGATTGTGATAGATTGCTTCATATTTAATCTCTACCCACAAGCTAGTCGTCCATGCCGTGCCTTATATTAACATTAGCACTTCCAGTTCCAAATAAATGGCCAAGTTAGTCTGGCTAGCAATCATATCAAATGCTCGGCAACCCTACCCTGACCTCAGATCAAAAGCAGATGCTCTTGCAACACTCTTGCAGCGAGGGCCCAGCCGCCAGGGGGAAAAGCTCCAGTAAAAAGACAATTTATCATTACAACATGAAAGTCTGTTCAATACCAAACAGATGTATAGAAATATGGGTGTCAGGGCTTTTGATTCATTTGTCTCCCTCCAGAAGTCATCCTTGTCTTGATGCTCCAGAAATCGGTAATTTTTATCTGCTGAGATTTTCATGGACGGAGAGAACAATACCCAAGATAAGCTCTTCTTCCTCAAGTTATATATCTGGTGGCTTAAGAGTTTAAAGCTTTTCATCGGTTCCTCCTTTCCTTTGATTTACACTCACCTGATAATGGAATCGTTGTCAGGACCTGGAGGGTGGGGGAGGGGGTTACCTTGTACTGTAATATGGATCTGTAGTATCATTCGATGGGGTTTTCCATGGTGGAGATTCATTCCTTGAAAATAAGTTGATAAAAAATTTTCTCAAAGCAGGAACCTCCAGTGATCGTCTTTAACCTAAGAGATAACAAATGTTACATTTTTCTGCAGCGCCACCAGAGGGGAAAGGGGGTATTACAGAATTTCCTTTCTAATCCATAGAATAAAGAGAGAGAAACACTCCTTGTGACTCCTAGGAGGTTTTGAAAACGAATAATATTAATAATTCTGTATTTATATAGTGCACACAGATTACGTAGCGCTGCACAGAGTTTTGCCACAACAGTCCCTGTCCCCAATGGGGCTCACAATCTAATCAACCTACCAGTATGTTTTTTTTTTTTTTTTGGGTGTAGGAGGAAACCGGAGGACCCGGAGGAAACTCCATGCAAACACAGGGAGAGCATACAAACTCTTTGCACATGAACTAGACATTATATTCTAATAAAAGAGTGTTATGTATAGTATACGCAATGGGAGATTGTACAGTGACTCTGCCATGGGCCCTGGGCTGAATGAATATAAGAACCCCTACAATTCTGGAATCACTGCCTACATATCATCTTCCTGGGGAATGGAGGATGTGTCCCTTCTACCTGCTGTTTCAGGAACTCTCGAGGACCTTTAGCATGTGTACATGTATATGGAGAGCAGGAACAGATGTATCAGGATTCATGGGTGAAGGTCCTTCTCAGTATAAAATTTGGTGGGTGTTTTTTGTGGCCATTGGCCCCCTAGAAGGTTTGTGCTCCAGGCTACCACCCAAACTGCTTATATTATAATCTACTACTGCTGTGACCAATAAGAATATTGCACTTGGATTATAATCCCTAATCTTTAGAGATTACTTCAATCACTTGTGGTCAGTCATGTAATTTTGGGAGAGATGTACCTAAAGTCCGAGTAATATTCTTCTTAAGGAAATGATTAATAATGACAAGCACTTCCATGTAGGTCTGGCGCATGTACAATGAAGCCGTGGTGTACTACTGAGGCAGACATGATATTGGGACACTGATTTAATGTCGGGCGATTTGAATTTAGTGCTCCAAATCACCCTGACATGTTTATTTTAAAGGTTTTTTCTGATATGTAAGGATTCTCTCTTTGTCTCTTTGCCAGATTTGGGAGCAATTGGGAGGTCCTCCATGACTTGGCCTGGAGGACCTGTCCTGTCTTAGGGCTCATGCACACTTACGTATGCCCGCCGTGCCGTAGCCTCGGCGCATTGGAGAGGAGGAGGGGGTGAACGCTGTTCGGCCTCGCCCCTCTCCACAGAAAATTGTAGCTGCACAGCCGTCAATACGACCAAAGATTTTTTTGCGGCTACAACTCGAAACGGTGGGCTCTTGTTGCACTCACCATACCGAGCCTGTGCACCATAGCCGACTATACATACATCCACCTGACGGTCGTGTGCATGAGCCCTTGCTCAGACATCCTATCGTTTCATATAAATTTCACGTAATGCTGCATTTCCCCAGTGGTGGCGCTGCAGAGAAATGGAAGAGCTACCGTCAGATAAAATTGGTTCCAAAAAATCCCAAAAAATCATTGGGGATTATCTAACGCAAAGAGCCAAGCATTCTTTTTAATGTGTTTTTTTAGTATGTGGGCAAATCAAGTACACAAGGCGAACGCCACTATATGATATCATTCCTTGAGGGATCCCCTCTATGGCCTATATATCTGGCCTATATGAACTCATAGTCCATAACCCCTAAATTCTGGAAAGAACAACCAATACCCAACCCTTGGAGATGCCACATTCTCTATACTGTAGGCATAGAAGTCTCCTAGCAGCTGATGATGGGGTTAAATTTCTAATTTAACTGGAAAAGGGCATAAATTTTAGAGATACTAATAAGAGTCATTGTAGGCTTGCAGCAGGGAATAGCAACCGCCATGGAAACATAATTATTTAACTGGCTGCCCTGTATATAAAGTCTCTTTTTATTAATTGCTTATTTTCCCCCCAGGAGAAAAAAACTTAGAAAATATGTTAGATGCTTTTATACAACTTCTGAGAGCCACCAAATACAGTAGTGAATTACAGAACCAAATGTTTCCATGTACATTTTTACATTGGAGTAAAAAACTGTGTAAAAAGCAATAAAACAAGGGAAAGCGGACTTATGGCCCATAGCAAAAAACATCATAGTTTCTCATGGATCGCTATTGACTGTTTTATTACTTTTACCTCTTCAACGGCTTTTGATACATAAGGCTTAGTTTTTGTTGGATATTTGAGTTTTGTTGCATTGATGCTATGGCTGGAAGGGTTGTTATAGTAGTTTTGCCATCTTTTAAGAGTCTTGGATCATCAGCGTAGGATAAAGTCTGTTAAGGGACATCCAAACGTTCAAATATAATATCAATGCCCCTTGGCTTCTTAAAAGATAACATTCAGTTAAAAAAGTCCCAATTTTTTAAATATGCTTTGTACTTTTTTCAGGTTTTCACTTTCAAAATCTCTACTAGTTGACATGTATCAGACAATACAATTTGCCACCTTGTCTACTATGTATCTATTAGAGATGAGCGAATCATTCAAGATTAGAGAAGAGCAAACCCAAAGTGTACTATCAGGATTAGCGTTCGGGTGCGTTCCTCCCGACCCCAACGTGGATTGGCTACTGAGCCCCCTGACAACTAGCCATGGATATAATTGGCCAGGTCGGTAGGAAGGTGCACAAACTCCGAGCCTAAACCTACACTTTGGGTCCTCTCATTTCTATACAAAATTAAATTCACTGAAGTTTTTGTGAATTTTCCAAAAGATTCTGTTTGACTCGAAATTGTATCGGTTCATACCAATGTTGCTCCAATTATTCTGGAAATTGGTATATAACCCCCTCCCCCATCCACTAAAACCCATTTTTTTTTAGCAAAAGGTTTTCCATTTTCAATTTTTTTCAACAAACCATAGCCCTATCCCTAACCCTAATGAATATGTGTGTTAAATGAACAAATCAAGATAGTCCTCTTTTATTTTAAAAAATAATCTGTGTATTAGAGGACTAGAGAAGGTTATATGACAAGTTCCTGGACAGCTCGGCTGTCATGGGTTCTTCCAAAACAAATCCGAAAAAAATCGGATTTGATTTTGTGCTGAAAAATCACAGAATACAGATTCATACCGTTGCAACAAATCACATAATAATCATCTCTAGTTACTATAAATCAGAATTAGTCAGATAAATAGGGTGTTAAAGGGGTTGTCCAGAGAGGTGGGTATTTTTTTACCAAATGCGAGAAAACTCATTGTAACAAAAATATGTATTAAAGCAACTTTTTGTTTGAGTAGGACATTCTTTTTTTACGTTCAATATTGCAACATGTTATTCCCCCTCTTCCTCCAATGATTTATCCATTCCACATCCTGGCATCTCGGCACCATGTAAACATTGCAATTACTTTGACTACTTGACATTGGAATTGTTTGCAAATTGTTAATTACCTCCAACTACTGATGTTTTCTGCTTCTGTCAACTATTTCCAGACTGGAATTTTGGAATTTAAGAGAGGAAACATATTTACAAGGATTTACAAGTTGGAAAGACGTTGATAACGCAGCGGGGTGCTGGAAGGGTTGCTGTGAGACGGTGATAATGAAACGGGGTGTTAACAGTTACATGAACATCAGTCTTCTACAATGAGATGTAGCTCTAAAAATTCAGCTAAAAAACTCAACAGATTTGAATCATCCACAGTTTTTGGGATAATCTCAAGACAACTCCTAGATAAATGGAATCAGCTGTTCACCATGAATTTTGGTGTTATGGTGAACTTAAATTACCCCTGTAGGCACAAGTGTAGCATACAGTGGGAGGCATTTAAGTCTATTACAATGTTATCCATGGGCAATCCTTGTTTCGAGCATAATACCTGTCCTTCGATAATGACTCTGGCGGAAGGTCCATTTATGATATCCCTATCTCCTAATATCTCCTATAGACATCTACTGTAGAATCCTAAATTGTTTATTGTGATAGGCCACATATTTTACTTTGACAATCAGTGCCTAATCAGTGGTTTATGGGATGTTCTGGTTCTACCCATGAAGTCTACCTAAGCAGTCATGTTTAGACCCATATCTTGACTTTCCTTCATCTTAGGCAAAGATTACATTACCTTCTCCCACCATCACATATAAATACCCTTGTTATTAAATGTTGATGCCTCCAAGGTCATGCTAGTGGTGTAGTAGGGTAGATTGTCTATGACCATCCCAAAAACCAAATACACACCCTAACAAGACAAAAAAAAAATATGTACCACTTTTTGTAGGGGCATAACTTCAGGATGTGAATAGGGTACAGTTGCACTCAGGCCCATGAGCCTTAAGGGACCATCAGGTTTCTTTAACCATATAATGACCCCAGTACTATAAGTAATAAATTACAGATTAAGTCCAGGTACATATATTGCATTGGGGTCAAGCACCTTTAAGTTGCACCTCTATCTAGATCCACTACTGTATATGGTTCACCTTTGAAGGGAACCTGTCACCACATTTGCACATATACAGCCAGTGACAGGTTCCTATAGAGCTCTATTAACTGACTGACACACTTTTTTTAGCTAAAAATTGTTTCGCTTACATCCACATAAATCAACTTTTATCTTATAGTTCCTGGCATCAGAGGGGGCGTGTCCTGCTCATCCGGCCCCTCCCATCTTATACTCCCCATGCCTTATTCTCCTTACTGGTCACAGTACATGTCATGTGACCAGAGTGACATCATCTCAGGTCCTTTAGCCTCTTAATAATAGCAAACTGTACCCCATCCATGTATCTGACCACATGAAGTCACAGCAGCCGCAATGGACTTCTACTCCTCTCTATCCTCCATGGAGGCTGCTGTGATTTCATGTGATCACATACCTGGTGTAAAGTTTTCTATTCTTAGAAGGCTAAAGGACCTGCGATGATGTCACTGGTCACATCTCATGAATGCAACACAAGGCACTGTGTAAAAAAATTGACACAATATTTCCCATCTGTACATAGAGCTTTATACGTCTGTAGTTGAATATTAGCAGATGGTCCCTAAATACAAGGAGGCATAATAGGGAATTGAAGAGACACAGAGCTGACAGTCAGAATAAAGGGGCGTGGCTCACTGGTATATCTGACTCTTCTCTCTTGGGCTGCCAGAGATGAGTCAGAAAAGCTAATTTGTATAAATTGTCTGTAATTAAGGTACAGGGCCCCACTGGCAGCTAGTTTTAGGTTATATAGGTAGGACTTGTAACCCTTTATCAGCAGGCAGTGTTAGTCAGGTGGGTCAAAATCTGGTGACGGGTCCTCTTTAAGTCACTTTTTCTGGGACATATCCACATCTCTTACAATAATCTTTTTTCTGAGGAACAACCTTCATCATCCCAGTTTATGGCATTCCGACGCAATAATCCTACGTTTGTGAAATTGCTAAGCAAGAACTTGTCATTTTCTCTTTCACCTCTAGTGACCTCCAGGGACTGATCATATAAAAAAAAAATCTAGTTTCTCAGCACAAGTATTTAAGAATGTGCCATGGCATTAAAGTTCTACAAAAACCACAAAAATCCCATGTAGCAAATGTTCAGGCTGAATCCATCACTCACAACATCATCATCATTGTAGATTAGATTGTAGATTTTGGTGGGTTGAGTATCAGAGCTCACTGTCTTGTTTGTGTTCTTGTATCTAGTCCCCTCAATCCAAAATATTGTATGACACCTATAACAAAGAAGGCAGTTTGATTTGCAATGTACAAAAATGTAAAAATTATTTTTTGCCTACCCACAAAAATGTTTCCAATTCTCCCAATGGGTCTTAGCGGCTTCTAGATCCCTGAGTATTTTGTCTATCCTCCAATCAGTATAAATGTTCTATTTTTCCGTCTCTATCCTATATGTTTTGTACAGATATTCGCTCGGTCTGGCTGTGTTTATCACTGACTCACCCTGCGAGCGCTATATACTGTATAAGGTGAAGTATTTAAGGGTTTTGGCTTTGCTTGCCCGGCAGATGTCCAACTTTGCGAATGGAGTTGGATTTTGAGCTCTGGCGATGACATTTATTTGAATGAAGATAAATACGGAACATTTTATTGTTGATATGTTAAACAATAGGGAGCATCTGATAAGAAACATATGTTTGGAGAGAATTACCAACCAGACGGAAAAAATGATCCCCCCAACCATTTCATTTAGTTAATAAGCCATACATGCGATCAAAACCTATATATATCAACATGCTGGCTGGGGTCTAGCCGTCGCTGGAACCGCTTTCTGATTCCTCATTTATAAAACTAAAGACTCCAAGAATTTTTATTTTATTTTTTTTTATCTTTATGAAAAACGGCCTGATGATCTGGACAAGGAAGCTTCAAAGCAACTACTAGCAACTATTATCAAACCAATGTTGTCTCATATTAACATTGACATCTATCGACTAAAAGATGTCCAAATAACATTTAATTGTAGCCATCACATCATGTGACTTAAAGGGTCATGTCACCAGAATTTTACCACCCTGACTAACAATGCCTGCTGATAAAGGGTTACAAGTCCTCCCCATATCACCTAAAATTAGCTGCCAGTGAGGCACTGTACCTAAATTACAGCCATTTTTCTCATATGCAAATTAGCTTTTCAGACTCTTGTCTACTGGCTTTAGCTCTTCTCCTCTCCCTGGCTGGCAGTGAATCATGCCTCATTATTTTGATTGACAGCTCTGTGTCTCTTTAAATCACTGCTTCCTTGGACTTAGGGACTGTCTGACATATAAAGCTCTATTTACTTATAGGAAATATTGGGGCATATTTACTTAGAAAGTCCTAAACTGCACTAAAAGTGCTATTTTCGTGTATAATGCTGGGTGCGGCGATTCACTATGATTGTGCGCGAGAAATCATGAATGTGTTGCTTCCCTGCACTGGTCCGACAGAATTCAACAACTGTTTGTCGTGCACCTTTAACATACGGCGCGAGACACAATTTGGAAGTTCAATACGGCACTTGGTCCGCATGAGTCGGACCGACCGACGGCACACTCCCTAATCTGTGTTGCTTGGAGGCCAGTGCAGCTGCGCCACAAAAGGGTCGTGTGCGACACAATAGCGGCACAGACACTCCTTAAATACCTGTGCAAGGCAAAAAGAATGTGCATAGTCCGACAAAAGTGCAGCGCAAAGCCCATAGTAAATGTGCCCCATTATGTAAATTTTTCACATGCTGCCTTGTGTTACATTCATGTCATGTGATCAGAGTAACATCATCGCATGGTCCATTAGCCTTCTAACAATAGCAAACTGTACACCATGTTTGTGGTCACATGAAATCACAGCAGCTTCCATGGAGGATGGAGAGGAGAAGTCCATGCTGTGATTTCATGTGATCAGATACATACATGGGGTACAGTTTGCTATTGTTAAGAGGCTAAAGGACCTAAGATGATGTCACCTTGGTCATATGACATGAACTGCTGAATAGTAAGGAGGCAAAAGGCATTGGAAAGAATGGATAGGAGGAGCCGGCCAAGCAGGAAATGCCCCCCTTTGATGCAAGGTTATGTAGGATAAAGGTGATTTATGTGGATGTAAGGGAAACAATTTTAGCCAATAAAAGGGTGTCAGTTAGTTAATAGAGCTCTAAAGGAACCTGTTACTGGCTGTATTTGTGACAATGTGATGACAGGTTCCCTTTAAAAGGTACCTACTGTCTCACATATCAACCCCACATGTAAAAGCAGCATTTTGTAGGTCACCTTCTACGCTTTCCAGCCATACCTTTCCTGTGTTGAAGAAATCTGTCATTTTTACAAGTAATATAGTAATTATTTGTATGCAAATTAGGTTCCTTTTACATGATAGGTGGGACCATACTTTCTGGTGCACTCATTGACCCACAATTTTTAAAACATTTGCACCAATTTTGTGTCTGAAATTGGCAAGATCTTCTTATATCTTTAGCCACATAAAGTAAACGGTTAGAAACATCTTAAACTCCATCTTGCTTCCACCGATAGGCTTCATTGAAGGTGTAGTTGGGCCACCTTAAAAATATTGTCTCAACCCATAAAAATTGGTGAGATCTTCGAACATCTTGTACTATGTGAAGTAACCAGTTAATAATTGCAGAACCATATGGAGGCTATTTGAAGCTCCACCTTGCTTCCGCCGATGAGAATCGGTCTAAGAATAGTCACAAACCACATTCATAATTCTTCATTGAGGAATTCCATAACCCTTGGCCAAGTCACTTCTACATCTCTCGATAAATGACTCATCTCCTTGTGATGACTTTTAGGACAACTGGTGCTACAGTCCAGATAAGATCCATCGGCTACTGGTCGGTGGAAGCAAAGCCTTAGAAGTAATGAACATTGAGTAAACCCAGCACTTATCTGTAAACAGATTTAATTAGAAATCTGTTAAAGCTAAACCACCATGACCGGGCTGCCCGGGGGATTAGCAGAAATTTCATGCTTTTCTGTGGTCAGCAAATAAAATGTCTTTAGTATCTCAAATTCCTTTTCTCTACTAATTCTCCTCAGTCATTTTTCTTCCTTTTTGCCACTCCAAAGCGACTCTCCATGCTCAATAGGCGATCAATATTTATCTATGTGTTCCTAGCAAAGAGCTCCTTGACACTGCAACATCTGTGTTTGCTCAGCTACCAGGACAACACAGAGCAGACTTTCATCAGATCAATCTTCCCCTCGACAGGTCAGAATAACGGAGGCTTTTCAGGGTGGCTGTCTCTGAGCAGGAGGTGTATCTAAGGACTCCTAACCCTGGAATTAAGTCTTTTGGATGAAAAGTAAACTTAATTATCTTTTCAAAAAGTTCTCAAAACTTTTTCTTTTCCTAAAATAAGTGACTAATTCTAAAGGAAAAAAAAAATATTGTAGTTGAAATATAAAAGTCTCTTCCAGTTTATAATCCAGTTCAGGAAAGGTTTTATAATGGCTTGGGGAGAAATCAATAAAATGAAAAACAAATTTAAAAAAATTGTAAAAGTTCCGAAACATAGTCAAAGCTGGAAGATATATCGTCCCGTAACAAGTGGTTTAGTCAAATAATTGCTTGATTGAGCTACAAGTTTTTCATGGATTAAAACAGGTAGTCTCCGGGTTCCGAACAAGCTAGGTTCTGCAGGTTTGTTCTTAAGTTGAATTTGTATGTAAGTCGGAACTGTATATTTTATTATTGTGACTGCAGGCAAATTTTTTTTGCTCTGTGACAACTGGATTTTAAAAATGTTGGGTTGTCATAAGAACGAGAATCTCCTTATATTTGTTATCCATGGCCTCCTTCCTTCTAAAATCAACTTTTAAAATTATGCTAAAGAATCTGCAGGACACTAGGGTTGTTACCAGAGCTCTGCAGTACTGCAGATTCACAGCTGTTACAATGTGCACAAAATGTCTCACCCAATCCCCTTCTCTCTCCCTCCTCCCTCTGCTTGTGTAATCTAGCACCGAACAGAAGTCCAGGGGAACCTGCTCTGATCAATATAACAGCCTGTGAAGCTGCTGCACTGAGGGGTTCGGGAAACACCCACCAGGGCCCTTCAAGCTCATAAGTATAATTATTAAAGTTGGTTTTAGAAGGAAGGAGGCCATGACAAATAATAATGATAACAAATATAAAAAGGTCACCACAGTCACATGCTATATAAATAAAGGCTGTAAGCCAGGTGGACACCTAGTGGACACACCTGGCCAATAAAAGCCATGCCTAGTTGTTAAAGGGGTTTTCCAGGAAGCAAGTTATGCCCTATCTATAGACTAGGGTTTAACTTGCTGATCAGTTTGGGTTTTAGTGATGAGGCCCCACAGATCACGAGAACGGGGGTCCCATGGGGTCCGAGGTACCCACAGGCTCCCTGAGATTACCCTTCGGCTCCAATAATCTCTATGGAGCTGACAGACATTGCCGAACGCTCCAGTGGATAGGATCAAACTTGTTTCCTGGGAAAACCCCTTTAAGGGTGTAACCCTGTCTGATTGGCTGTTCTGCAGCCCACCAAGCAACGTTAGGTTAGGCTGAGCTGCTGAACGGAGAACGTTGAACCTAAAGTTCAAGTCCACTTCTCTCTAATCACAGTCTGATCAAGTCTTACAGCTGGACTTGATGGATCTACGTCTTTTTCCAACCTTATCCACCATGATCTTATGACTCCCTATCTTGGTTGGAGATCATTGCTCCTACTCAATCCATGATTCCAATAAAATTTACTTTTTCAGTGTTTTTTTTAACAATCCAAATTCATATTGAGACGAAACCTAATGCATAATTTGAAGCTCTTCCACCCTTCACCTACCTCATTCAATTTATAGCATAACACCCATGGTAGAAGGGTAATTGAGAATTCCAGATAATGGGAGTTGGGTGTGATTGGCCAGTTGTCAGACTGTGTAGATATGGGACAATTTTAGCTAAATGCAACGTCCCAGGCCGGCCATTGTGGAGGTCTGTCTAAACTTCCCGGAGAAGGTGGCCTTGATGCTTTCAATAAAGAGCTTTTTCAGCTTCTGCTGGTTTTATTTCTACAAACTATCTTATTTGCTTCCCCCAATAAGCCCTTAAAGGAATCCGGGCAGATACTCTGTATAAAGTTATCAGGAAATAGTCATAAAACTGCTCCGCTCTAAGGAATAACTTTATTCAAGGTCTGAAACCACAGAGCGGGGGGAATGCTTACCCTGAGTCAGATCGGAACCCAAATAATTAATATCTCAGATACTGTAGTTCCTTTATCCAGGTGGAGTAAGGTACAGATCTGAATAGTAAAAGGAACTTGTGTTATTTTCTCTCCGTTACCTTAGTTGGACACAGAGATATTTAAAACTTTCTTTTGACTTATTTTTAATTTCGGCCGGGATTTTACCTTCTCTAAAAGAGTCGGACAACCAGTTCTTTTTAATTTTTCAGGAGAGAAGTTGTCAAGGGATAGAAAATCATAATCCCACTACTCCCTTGCACTTCATATAAAGTTGGTAGGGTGCAAAGCAGGGGGTTCGTAAGGAAGTAGGCCCACACCCAAATGATATAAAAGTCCATAAACAGCTTTGGGCAAGTTTCAGCATTGCTTCTCGTAGAATCTGTTGGGGATAGTCCTTCTCTAAATACCAGGTACCATCACAACTGTGGGATCGCCAGCTTCAAGTCCAATGCCCATTAAGCCAAGCTCTTTATTTATCCTCAAGTCAAGTAATTTTTCTCGAAAAACTAATTTACAATTATGAGGTGACTGGGGATGAGCAGTCCTTTTCAGGTTTGGGTTTGCAGAGTTTGGTTGAACCCAAATCTGAAAGTCGTCTTGAATCGGTTTCATGAGCAGCACATTGGGGCACATTTACTTACCCGGTCCAGTTGCGATCCAGCGGCGCGTTCTCCGACGCTTATTCGGGTTCTGCCGGGATTCACTAAGGTCGTGCGCCCGATATCCAGCAGGTGTCGCTGCTGCGCTGAGGTCCGCCGGAGTTCACCTTCTTTGTTCCGGTGCATGTAAGTGCGTGATCTTGCACCACAAATCCTTTTTTAAATTCCGCGGTTTTTCCGGATCCGTCGGGTTGTGCGACGGCAACGCCCCCCGATTTCTGTCACGTGAAAGCCGACGCCGATGCGACACAATACGATCGTGTGCGCCAAAATCCCGGGGCAATTCGGTGCAAATCAGAATAATTTGGGAAAACCTGACGAAAGTGCAGAGTTCGGACCCTTAGTAAATGAGTCCCATTGTCTAACTAGATGATGCCACCTACATATTGAATTGATGACCAACCTCATTTTTATTTTTGATACCTTGTTGTGATATTTTGGATCTCCATTAATGGTCCTAAGCTTCCATCTACTGGCAAAGACAACTTTTCAATGAAGACATGGCATGGTCCAACATGGTTTTTTGGATTGATGGTGGTCTTTTTTCGGTAACCTGCACCAACCATTATTCTCTAATAGATGTTCCCTACCTACCACTTTAAGATAATAAGCAATACCTTAATAGAGGTAACTCAAAATGAGCTGGAATGCTGCAATATATCTATATAAAGACCATCATATGGTCTACCGTCCAATTGTCAGGCGATTAAGAGGATATTTTTACAAAATTCTATCTGTTTCTAGTTTTTGCCCTTCATCCATCTCAAGAGCAGCACATTGGTGAACGAGATGATGCCACCTGCATATTGAATTGATGACCAACCTCATTTATACCTTGTTGTGAATTTTTGGGTCTCCATAAATGGTCATGGGCTTTCATCTACTGGCAAGGACAACTTTTCAATGAAGTCATGGCATGGTCCAATATGGCTTTTTGGATTGATGGTGGTCTGCACCAACCATCATGCTCGAATACATGTTCCCTACATACCCCTTTAAGATAAGCAGCAATTCCTCGATGGAGGTAACTCAACAGCAGCTGGAATGCTACAATTTGCCCGTCGCTGATTTCTTTTGTGAATTTTTCTTCGCACTCAGACACATGACATTCATCTTGATCAAATAAGTCAAATCAGGCCAGTCATTAGGAGGTTGGAAGGAGTAGAAAGAGATGCCGAGTAGCGGCTGCACATGCGTCTATAATCATATCGCCATTAGCTCATTTGTTCGTGTTTGTTTTATTTCTCAACAAGGTTAATGTTTATTTTATGAGATGAAAAGGAAAATGAAATGGTCCCTAATCTCATGGTGTATCCATAGCATAGTTTATCGCCGAACATATGGTTGTGATACGCTTTTTCCAGTTCCACTTGCAGTCATCACAATGCCAGCTAAGTAGTGAAGTATGAGCAGCATGGAATGTATTTGTGTCACGGACTTAACTCCAACCATGCCAGACAAGCGTCTAGGTAAGATGGTAGAACCTGTAATATGGATCTGTAATACATTGCTGATGGCTGACTATGGAGCCATACTACAACTTCAAGGGTTATCATACTGAATCCCTGAATCCATCAGGGCCATGTTCCTTCTCCTGGTATACAACCCAAAAACTTCTCTTTGAAAATTGTGGGTCCCCAGACTATCTACTTTCTTTGGGAATGGGCTGACCCTGCCTAGTTATAGTACCAGAGCTAAGCTTACTTGATAGATAAAAATTGAGGAAAGGGGGTCTAGTTCCTCGTTTTAGTTTAAGGACCTCTTTAGGACCTTTCAAAACTCCTAAAAGTGCGGCTGTCTGTATATTCACATATATGTCAAGAATCAGAACACATGTATGAGAATTACAGGACTGGAGCTTCTACTCCTTTTAGGTGATTTGTTGAGGTGGCCTTGGATCCCGGATGGCCACCCAAATCGCCCATATTATAATTTGCTATTCCTTCTCTTATATTATCAGGTTCGGATTTGGGGACAACCCTGGCCAATCATAACCATAGTTAGTTGCTAGGGGCGTCAATTTGCTAGATTGGCTGATCAAACCATATCTGGCAAGACTTCTGGGTTGTGCCAACCAATCCCGAACCCCGAAACTTGGGGTCCACTCATTTCTATGTTTGATCCCTGTAGATCTGACCTCTGGAAGCCATGGGGATTGTCAGAACTGGGGACCCCTAGTCCCTTGAGCTACACTATATTGACTAGGACTTCAGAATCCCCCATCCTGCTCCTGGATGAGCTCAACCGGTGCTTCATTGATTTCAATAGAATTTCTAATCCTAAAGTCCTAGTCACAAAAGAACAGGCAGTTCCCATGTTACATACAAGATGGGTTCATTTGGTTTGTACCTAAGTTGAATTTGTATATTAGTCACAACCGGTATATTTTATAATTGCAGACAACATTTTTTGGTCTCCGCAACAATTGAATTTTCAGAATTTTTAGCTGTTATGGAAACAAGAATTATCAATAAAACTTCATTACAGACACCTTACAGCCTGGTAGCATCCGGAATCACCAGAGGTCACAGTAGGCAGGGATGTTTGTCTGTAACTAGGGGTCGCCTGTAAGTCAGGTGTCCTTAAGTTGGGGATCACCCGTATTTGTTTTTATCCTGCAAAAAATGGTCTTTAGAATGTCTGCTTTTAGGGTAAAAATATTAAAAATATATTATTGATAAAAAGTTTCATATAATAATAATAATAACAACATCAAAATAATATAAATATATTACTAACAACTTTTTCGAAACTTTAATTACAAGGAATTTAGACCATTCCTCGTTAAAAAAGACCCAGCTTCTTGGCTTGAGGCTTTGGGTTTCCTATCAGCGATTATTTTATGGGCAGCTGACAGGCTGTGTAAGAGGATCAGGATACTGTGTTTATTAGAGGTGACTTTAATACATGGTAACACAATAGTTGTATTGTTAGTGAGTGCTGGGTGCCCTGTGCTGAACACTTCTACCAAGTGCTTATCGCAGCCTCACTCCATAAACAGCCCATTAAAGTCAAACCTTTTCTGATTTTCGCTCAGTGGGATATTTGTGCACATCCTTCCCACAATCCGGGGCTGACGACTCTCGCACTAAGCTATAGAGTCTCCACTGTGAGCCAAGTCTATGTATAATGGAACAAAGCTGCTGTCTGGCTATCTGTATAATCTCACTATAAGACCCTGTGCACACAGTCTGGTTACAGAACATCTACCATTGGGGCAGATTTATCAAGCAGTCTGAAAGTCAGAATATTTCCAGTTGCCCATGGCAACCAATCACAGCTCAGCTTTCATTTCACCAGTGCTCATGAATATTATAAAGGGGAGCTGTGATTGGTTGCCATAGGCAATTGGAAATATTCTGACTTTCAGACTGCTTGATAAATCTGCCCCATTATCTTTATATCTTAAATTTGGATTTTACCCTTAATAATAATAATAATTCCTTTTTTTATATAGTGCACACAGATTACGTAGCGCTGCACAGAACTTGCCAAATCAGTCCCTGTCCCCAATGGGGCTCACAATCTAATCAACCTACCAATATGTTTTGGAGTGTGGGAGGAAACCGGAGGAAACCCACACAAACACGGAGAGAACATACAAACTCTTGCAGATGTTGACCTGAATGAGACTCGAACCCAGGACCCCAGCGTTGCAAGACTGTAGTGCTAACCACTGAGCCACTGTACCACCCTGTTTGCCAAATGTGATGTAAAAATAATCCAAAATGTCCATCAAAAGACATTAACTTACCCGGTCCTGTCGCGATCCCGCGGTGCATTGTCCGACAAGGATTCGGGTCTGCTGCGTTTCACTAAGATCGTGCGCCCGAGTTCCTGCAGGTGTCGCTGCTGCGCCAAGGTCCGCCGAAGTTCACCTTCTTCTTCCTGGTGGATGTGAGTGCTTGATCTTGCGACACAATTCGTTTTTTAAATTCCGCGGTTTTTCCGAATCCGTCGGGTTGCCCAACTGCCACGCCCCCCCCCCCTCATTTCTGTTGCGTGCAAGCCAAAGCCGATGTGCCACAATCCGATTGCTTGCGCCAAAATCCCGGGGCAATTCGGAGCAAATCAGAAATATTCGGGAAAACCAACAAAAGTGTGGCATTTGGACCCTTAGTAAATGAGCCCCAAAGTTGTTCCTCAAGTCTAAATTTTTTTGCCTAAGCATCTTGGCATAAAAAAAAAATCTAACCCTACAAAAATCAAAACCATATTAAAAATGAAAACCCCAGCAGAGAGGAGGGAGGTTGTATATACAGGAGCGGGAGGTTTTATAGAAGCCTGGGGAGGGGGGCGCAGCAGACTAGGTGGGCCGAGCCGCTCTGAACTGCTGTCAAATTCTATGTTTCTACAACAAAACCAATGAAAGTAACAAATCACACGGCGAATATTTACAAGCCGAATGAAACATTCCGAAAAATGAAACTCAATATCCCGAGCAAGATAAATATTCCCGCTCCGCACCGAACGCTTCATCCCTTTTTTTTTCGTGCCTTTCATTCCACTGATGTCACACTGTGAATATTTTATATCCAGTAAATGAAAGCTCCGGGGAGATATTAAAGGAGCTGCTGCTAATTTGTAACGTGCCACTTTTTCAGTGCTGTCCAAAATTTCGCACGTATAGTGGGGTCCATGGCCAGGAAGAAGGACTTCTCTGTATTTTCAGTGCTATTAATATTTGATCTTATGGAAACTCGGGACAGAACAGAGCGGCTTTATAGCCTGTAGATATATAAACACATGTATATTTCTATCAGTTATGTACAGAAGGGCTGATAAAATGCAAAAAATCAAAGGCCAGTACAGGCGGTCCCTAGTTACAGACGACCCCTAGTTAAAGACGGACCCCTCTGCCCCCTGTGACCTCTGGTGAAGCTCTCTGGATATTACTATAGTCCCAGACTGCAATGATCAGCTGTTATGTGTCTGTAATGAAGCTTTGGAGGTTGGGTATTTGTCTGATAGTCTGTGTAAGGGCGTTCTAGAGAATTGGTGCGGCTGGGGAAAGTCCTGGAGATGTACATGAGGGGTTCTAATTAAGGTAGAGATTAATTTAACATCACTGGCAGATCGAAGAGCATGGGTTGAGAGAGGGAGAAGTAGGGAGGTGCAGCATTATGCAGATAAGCAATACAGCCTTGCAGCGCTGGGGTCCTGGGTTCAAGTCCCATCCAGGTCAACATCTGCAAAGAATTTGTATGTTCTCTCCGTGTTTGTGTGGGTTTCCTTTGGGTCCACCGGTTTCCTCCCATACTCCAAAACATACTGGTAGGTTGATTAGATTGTGCGCCCCATTGGGGACAGGGACTGATTTGGCAAGTTCTTTGCAGCACTTAGTAATCTGTGTGCGCTATATACAGCAAGGAATTATTATTATTATGAGCATACAAATTCTTTTAAGGTCTAGAGAGCGAAGCATCCTGAGAAAAAGCTGGTGGTCCACAGGATCAGAAGCTGCCGAGAGATCCATATATCCAGCTAGATCAGTAGATATTCCATTCATGGAATTAAAATTTCTCGAGCTGTCATGATCACTCCAAATTCCAATTTTCCAGAGGCGTAACTTAAGGTGATGCAAAACGTGGGCCGTAGCGACCCAAAAAGTCACAGGATTAAATTTCCTTCAGTAGTCCTCACCATTTCTGTCAGCCATTCATTTGCCACCCAATATGCTAATAAGGTCAAGTGGGTGGTCTTGGAGAAGGTGAAAGCTTGTAAGAATCCACCGGATGGTAGATGGTCCTAGCAACATCTTGGTATTGGTGCACCAGACATGAAGTGAATTGAGCCTCTTCCCTAACACCTGTAGCAAGGTAGGGAACAGCATCATGGGTGCATTCACCTGCTACAAAACAGGTTTTAAGAATAGTGTCTCTCTACACCCAATGTCCATACTACATGGAGTACCCACCTCCAAATCCAAAAAAAGGTTTGCAGCCAGATCTTGTGCAGTGAGCTCTGCAGATTTTTGTGGCAGATAACTTTTAAAAAAGCATTAGCAAAGCGAGTGTATGAGCTTGGCGGCGAGTGTGCATTGATCTGAAGGGTGTGCAGTGTCTTAAGTGTGACTTACGTTTAAGGGAAGGAATACTTTTTGGATCCAGCAACAAATAGATAAGTGCATCTACATTTTTTATTTCCTGATATTCATTGTGTGATTTTTATTGCAACCAAGTAGATCTGAAGGTATTTTACTTGCATAATCTGTATATTGTGTGGGGGGTATAGGGAGGCAGTCACCTTGCTTATCTAGACAGTATAGTCACAGGTGCTGCCTAATTAATAGTGGGGTGTGGCTATCTAATTAGCAGCCTTTATATACTTCTGTGGTCAGTTTGTTTGGTGGTTTGCAGCCAGATCTTGTGCAGTGAGCTCTGCAGATTTTTGTGGCAGATAACTTTTAAAAAAGCATTAGCAAAGCGAGTGTATGAGCTTGGCGGCGAGTGTGCATTGATCTGAAGTGTGTGCAGTGTCTTAAGTGTGACTTACGTTTAAGGGGCTTTAGCAGGTAACTGCTGTGTTCTGTGTTACTTTGACTGTAAATTCTTCTTTCTGTGCATACTTCTATTGTAATCCCCATTAGAATAATGGACTCCATAAGTGGCATTGCTACACGGTGTACATCCTGTGCCATGTATGCTTTCCTTGAACAGCCGTTCGAGGGGGAATACTGCTGTGTGGGGTGTGTGAAAATTGCTCACCTGGAAGCCCAGATTCTGGATCTAAATGAGCAAGTTTCAAGGCTGCGGGCAATTGATAATATGGAACGAAGTTTGCTGCTCCTGGAGCACAAACTCTCTGGGGAAGATGGGTGTGGGGAGGGAAGTATGGAGGTGCAGAGTGAAGGGGCAGCTAGTTGGGTAACATGTAGAAGGCGGGGTAGAGGGAAGAGTTGTAGAGAGTCTAGTCCTGATCTGGTGCACCCCAATAAGTTTGCCAGGCTGGCGGATGAGGGGGTTATCAGCTCTGGGGTAGCAATGCTGCATAAAGATGTGGCCGCTAGCAACCAGGGGAATGTCTGCTCCAGTAAGAAGGGTAATGGAAGCACAGGCAAGGTCAGACAGGTGCTGGTAGTGGGAGATTCGATTATTAGGGGAACGCACAGGGCAATCTGTCACAAAGACCGTGCATACCGAACAGTGTGTTGTTTGCCGGGTGCTCGGGTTCAGCATGTTGCGGATCGGGTTGATGGATTACTGGGAGGGGCTGGTGAGGAACCAGCGGTCATGGTCCACATTGGCACTAATGACAAAGTAACAGGTAGGTGGAAGGTCCTTAAAAATGATTTCAGGGATTTAGGCCATGAGCTCAGGGCAAGGACCTCAAAGGTAATTTTCTCCGAGATACTGCCTGTACCACGTGCCACACCAGAAAGGCAGCGGGAGATCAAGGAGGTAAATAAGTGGCTCAAAAGTTGGTGTAGGAAGGAGGGGTTTGGGTTCATGGAGAACTGGGCTGACTTTTCTGTGGGCTACAGGCTCTACAGTAGGGATGGGCTGCACCTCAATGGGGAGGGGGCTGCTGTTTTAGGGGAAAAAATGGCTAGAAGGTTGGAGGAGTGTTTAAACTAGAGACCTGGGGGGAGGGCAACTACACTTGTGCAGGGCAAATAGACGGTGTACATAGAGAGCTGGGAAGAGCCATAGTCCATGGGGGAGGAAGGGGGGCTGGAATGATATTGGGGAATAAGGACAAAAGGAATACGGACAGGGAAAACCATATAAAGTGTATGTACACAAATGCCAGAAGCCTCACAAACAAAATGGAGGAACTGGAACTCTTGATGTTGGAACGGAAATATGATATAGTGGGTATCAGCGAGACATGGCTGGACAGTAGCTATGACTGGGCTGTTACTATAGATGGTTATAGTCTTTTTAGAAAGGATCGTATAAATAAAAAAGGGGGAGGGGTTTGTTTATATGTGAATTCTCGCCTCAAGCCCGTCCTGCGAGATGACATCAGTAACGCAAATGTGGAGTCCCTATGGGTGGAGATAAGAGAAGGGAAAAAGAATAATAAAATATTACTAGGGGTTTGTTATAAGGCTTCAAATATAGTGGAGGCAGCAGAGGAAATGCTGATAAGTGAAATGGATGCGGCTTCAAAGCATGGTGAAGTACTTATCATGGGGGACTTCAATTACCCAGATATTGACTGGGGGGCAGAAACCTGCAGGTCCTTCAAAGGTAGCAGGTTCTTGTCAACAACAAAAGACAATTACCTGTCGCAACTAGTCCTGGAGCCAACAAGAGGGGGGGCACTGCTGGACCTTATCCTTACCAACAGACCTGATAGGGTATCAAAACTACAGGTTGGGGGGAACCTGGGGAATAGTGATCATAATATCATTGATTTTGTATTACGCTTTACTAAGCACGTTAGTGAAGGGGCAACCAACACTCTAAACTTCAGGAGGGCAAATTTTCTTCAACTAAGGGAAGACCTTAAAGGCATAGACTGGGATAATGCTCTCAAAGACAAAAGCCCCCCCCCAAAATGGGACTTTTTCTCATATATTCTGAAAAAGTCCTGTGAGAAACACATACCTTATGGGAAAAAGCATAAAAGGAACAAGAAAAAGCCTATGTGGCTAACTAGTCTTGTAAGGAAAGCAATAAGCGAGAAAGATAAAGCGTTTAAGGTGCTAAAACGTGAAGGTAGCGATGAGGCATTACAGGATTATAGAGAGAAAAATAAATCCTGTAAAAAGCAGATAAAGGCCGCAAAAATAGAGACTGAGAGAAATATTACCAGGGAGAGCAAAAATAATCCCAAATTATTTTTCAAGTATATAAATGATAAGAAACTAAAAACAGAGAGTGTGGGTCCCCTTAGAAATAACATGGGGGTCATGGTGGAAGGAGATGAGGAAAGGGCCAATCTACTGAATGTCGCCTTCTCAACTGTCTTTACCCAGGAAAATCCCCTGGTGGAAGACACAATGAGGAATAATGTAAATTCTTTTTATAATGTCAACAGTTTAACCCAGGAAGAGGTACGGCGCCGCCTCGCATCCACTAAGATAGATAAATCACCTGGGCCAGATGGCATACACCCCTGGGTTCTGCATGAATTATGTACGGTGATAGACAAACCGTTATTTTTAATATTTGAAGATTCACTGAGGACTGGTTATGTTCCACAGGAATGGCGCATAGCAAATGTGGTACCAATATACAAAAAAGGATCAAATAGCGATCCTGGAAACTACAGACCCGTAAGTCTAACTGCTGTAGTGGGGAAAATATTTGAGGGGTTTATTAGAGATGCTATCCTGGAGTATCTCACTGTGCACAACCTTATAACCCAGCGTCAGCATGGGTTTATGAGAGATCGGTCCTGTCAGACTAATCTGATTGGTTTCTACGAGGAGGTAAGTTCAAGACTGGATCTGGGGGACGCTGTGGATGTTGTATATCTGGACTTTTCAAAGGCATTTGACACCGTGCCACATAAAAGGTTGGTATATAAAATGAGACTGCTGGGAGTAGGAGAAAATCTGTGTATCTGGGTAAGTAATTGGCTTAGTGATAGAAAACAGAGGGTGGTCATTAATGGCACATTCTCAGATTGGGTTGATGTTACCAGTGGAGTGCCACAGGGGTCAGTATTGGGGCCACTTCTTTTTAATATTTTTATTAATGACCTTGTAGTGGGTTTACACAGTCAAGTTTCAATATTTGCAGATGATACTAAGCTGTGTAAAGTAATAAATACTGAGGTCGATAGTTTAGCATTACAGAGGGATTTGTGGAAGCTTGAGGGATGGGCAGAGAAATGGTTGATGAGGTTTAATGTAGATAAATGTAAAGTTATGCACTTGGGCCATGGAAACAAAAAGTATAATTATGTTCTAAACGGTCAATTACTTAGTAAAACTGAAGCTGAAAAGGACTTGGGCGTATTGGTGGATGGTAAACTTAATTTTAGTGACCAGAGCCAGGCGGCTGCTGCTAAAGCAAATAAAATAATGGGATGTATCAAGAGAGGAATAGATTCTCATGATAAAGACATAGTTCTGCCCTTCTACAAATCCCTGGTCAGACCACACATGGAATATTGTGTACAGTTTTGGGCACCAGTATATAAAAAGGATATAGTAGAGCTGGAACGGGTGCAAAGGAGAACAACCAGGATTATTTTTGGGGAAATGGGGGGATTAGAATACACTGACAGATTACAAAATTTGGGATTATTCAGTTTAGAAAAAAGACGACTGAGGGGAGACCTCATTACAATGTACAAATACCTGAACGGACAGTACAAGGATCTCTCCAAAGATCTTTTTATACCTCGGCCTGTGACCAGGACAAGGGGGCATCCTCTACGCCTAGAGGAGAGGCGATTTTACCATCAACATAGACAAAGGTTCTTTACTGTAAGAGCAGTGAGACTATGGAACTCTCTGCCGCAGGAGGTTGTTATGGCGGACTCTATGTACATGTTCAAGAGAGGCCTGGATGACTTTCTGGAGAGAAAAAATATCACGGGTTATGGGGATAAAACATTTATTTAATTCTTAAAGGTTGGACTTGATGGACTTGCGTCTCCTTCCAGCCTTATATACTATGATACTATGATATATTTCTACTGCATGGGGTGGAGTGGGGTGCAAGTTTATAGCTCACCTCCAGCAGCAGAGAGCTGAGGTTCACCCCTGCATATTGGGTGCCCAAATAATAGCACTGGTTTATTAGGAACTAGAGATGAAAATTAAATTTATGCATTCACACCTTATGGGAGATGCACAAAGCTGGAGTTGGAAGATGTGACCAAAATAGAGGACACATTTCTAAAAGAATTGTCAAAATTGTAGTTTTTTAAGACCTTGAAGATCATCAAACGTATTCTTTGCTAGATTTAGCGTCCCTTTATGAGCGCAACCGGTTAAGAATATTAATTTGGCAGCTGTAACTAGGGCTCCGGACTCTGTGTTGCCTTTTCATGTTAACTATAGCTTTCTTAAGTCCCACTTGCATGCCAGACACTCGCGGGCAGTGACAGCCTTGCCCCTTACGTGATAGAACTGCTGATGGAGAAGGTGTGGGGACGTCATCCTCTGACCTTAGTTAATCTACGCTACTCCGTCTCCACAAACACAGCTTGTTCAGACTACTGATCTGCTTCTCTTTTGCAGTGTGTGGTTTCTTTATACGCCGGTCTAGAAGCAATAAATATTTGGGAATAAAGTAGCTGGTATTCATTTAAGGTTAGTTTGGGGCTTGAGGATATGATGAATAGGCTTTAATTTACATGCCGGCGGTTTGGTAAGTGGTGGCTTTTGCCACTAGACAGCCCAAAGCCCACAGCAGTCACATGTAACTAGATCTAATGAGTTGTGTGCTGCTATGTTTAGTGAAGATAGATGGAACGTGTAGAGGTCTGCTGGTGCTTTGGATAAGTTAAGACACCTTAATTAATAAAGAAAACTTCATCTTGAAGATCGGAGAGCTGGAGATTTAAGTTGTGGAAGCCAATTACAGAAAATAAACACAAGGCAAAGGCTTATTGTACAAATAAGGACTATCCAAAAATATCTAACTTGAACATCAACTGTGAAACATTGTGGCCATTTTGTAATATCAAGAAAGTTTTGGAGAAAATCCAAAAATTTCTTGGGTCGCCTTAAAGGACACCTGTCATCAGGTCTCTGCCACTAGTCCTGTCACCTCTACCTGTTGGAGCAGCTCACAAGGATCCCATCCCAGCCTTTATCTAGTTATTTCATACATTAATCATTGTAAAATCATCTATTCTTTATCATGTAAATGAGGCTGGTCACATGGTCAGAGGCAGTGATGTCACCCCTGTTACCCCTCCCCTCTCCTCCCCCTGCTCATGTCTGTGTGTAATGTATAGTAAAGCATGGCTAGTGTGTGTGCTGCACCTGCTGACAAGCTGCATCCTCCTAAAATACAGGAGAGAGACACAGACATCAGCTACACATGAATCTGACATGTTCTGCTGTAACATAGCTGCCTGGAGCTGCTGTATCTCTCCTATACACACACACACATACACACACAGGCTGCAGGGGGCGTGGCCACCAGCACCAGGAAGCACATCATTATACAGCCTCACATCATTATACAGGCTGTCAGTCAAGCACTGGGGGCGTGGCTGTGCCTCCCACTCATGAATAGAGTGGACAGCTTGAATATGCTAATGCTTCATTGGACATTTCACAGGTCATTTGCATACAGCTTTAGGACCTCATTGCTTAGGTTTACAGGCATGTAGAGGGACAATGAAGGGATAGAGGCAATGCTCTCTAATGGCAGTTTATGAAAATATATTTAGTTTAGGGGAGTTATTTTGCATGACGGGTTCTCTTTAAGTGTTGAGTTCTCTCAGGTCATAACATCACTAATGTCTCATAAATTAACAATTCCAAAATGTAATCAACTTCACCAGTGGCCCACCCCATTGTCAGGCTCATATGGCCAATTTAATGTTTATCTCTTATTATCATAGCAGAATCTCTGGCCCCTAAACATCTCCTGGTCTTCAAATAGATCAAGCTTAGGCATCATTGGTCCTCATCTTTGACTATATGTCTTGATGGTCTAACTAGGTTGCATCAAATATTCTACACTTGAGAGGTCCACAAGTTATAGGCTTGATAGAAGAGATTGCGCATGGCACTCTATTGGACCTCATAGGAGTAAAAGCTTCAATAGAAGCCTGAGATACTGAGATATTCTGAGATACTCATAGCGCGGTGGCTTAGTGGTTAGCATTACAGCCTAGCAGCACTGGGGACCTGGGTTAAAGTCCCAGGGTCAACATCTGCAAATAGTTTGTATGTTCTCTCTGTGTTTGCGTGGGTTTTCTCCCACACTCCAAAACATACTGGTAGGTTGATTCGATTGTGAGCCCCATTGGGCACAGGGTCCGATTTGGCAAAGCTCTGTGTGCACTATATAAATAAAGGAATTATTATAAGAGCAAATCTGTCTGACTTGCTTGATTTTTGAATATGTAAGGTCCTGTCCACACGTGTAATGTCCTGTCCACATTGAGCATGCATGCCTGCTCAGTCAATGTTGCAACCATAGAGGAATAACTGTTGGCTGAACAATCCTGAAGGTGTGTGACCTCTTTTAGGTTAAAATTATCTTTCAAATGTCCTTGTGTTTAAATTTTTAAGACGCTGTAAGATTTATCCGAGTGTCCTTCACTAAAAGTTTTGTTTGACAACTCGTAATGTAATCGTCGTGCCCTTAGTTGTGAATAAGCTTTACAAAGGGTCTACTTGGCCCATAAATCTGTGTTGCCTTTGCACCCGTGCTTGCTCTTTCCTTCTGCTTTGACCCTTTAAGTGTCACATAAATTGTACTGGTTCTTTAGTTTCCATATATCCCTGTACCATTAAAGGATATATATGTGAGAACAGACTCATAAAACTCCTTCTAGATGCATGTGAAAAATTTTTCCAAAAGTCCTTATCAACCAGATTTTAAGACCTTAGTAAAATAGAATTGAAAAAAAAAAGAAAATTTATCGCCACCAAACAAGGAGATAATTTGACCAAACAAAAAATGCTAAACAATTTAAATAATTTTAAAAGAGTAAAAATTTTAATTGTTATAAAAACTTTGCATTCACAATTTTCGTTGGGGTGTGAACTAAGGGATAGATTTGAGAGGATTTGTAAACTAGGGGTAAGAGAATGTCTCGAGTTGGGGGTATAAGAAAGGGTAGAGTCTTACATTCCTAGCAAGTTTGTACTAGATATGAAAACAATTTGCACATTATCCATTTGTCATATGACTAAGTCCATTAGTTCTCATTAGACTCCTAATGCTATATATAGCGATGCTGTCACTGCTCAGACTCTAAAACCGAAGTAATTGGGAAATATAAGAAACCGTAAGCGCTCGGAGAGGTATCGCGCTTGCATTTGGTGTAATAATCATCTGGACCCATCAAAATCAACATAGTGACTGACAGGGAAACCACGGGGGTTTAAAGGAATAGAGGTCACAAACAGAAAGGGCAACAAGAAGTTATTAGTGCCCCCAGAGCCCGTCTGGTCAGGCGACACAACTCTGCTTCTAATAAACACTACTTCTTAATCCAGACTCTCCCGATTATCACAGCTCGGTCAATGACCCCAACATGCACTCAAGTCGAAATCGTTTTCTATGACGCCTTTCGCATCTATAGATTCCTTAATAAAGAGTTTTACTGCTATAAAGTAAAACTTCATTGATTTCTAGTCTATAAAAGATTATCAGACACAGTTTGGCACATTTACTAAGGGTCCACACACCGCATTTCCATCAGGTTTCCAGACTATTTCCTATTTGCGCCACATTTAACAGGGGTTTTTGGCGCACGCGATTGGATTTTGTCGCAATCGCACCGTCTTTCGTGCAACATAAATCGGGGGGCGTGGGACAACCCGACTGATTCAGATTAAGCGCAGGATTTAAAATCCAAATTGTGTCGCACTTACAAGCACCGGGAAGAAGAAGGTAAACTCCGGCGGACCTCAGCAGGGAAGCAACACATGCAGAAAATCGGGCGCATGATCTTAGTGAATCGTGCCTGACTTCATCCTCGTCGACAACACACCTCGGGGATTGCGACAGGACTGGATGAGTAAATGTGCCCCTGTGAATTTGATGGTACAATTTCTTCAAAGGAAGTCTACTAGCTCCCAGATCACCCCGCCAGTAAAACCAGCATTGTGTAGGACACTTTATAAGCTTTTTATACGTACATTTCCTGAGTCCCAGCAATTTGCCATTTTAGAGTAAAATTCATTTGTATACTTATGCAAATTAACTTCTTGGTACATTGTAGGTGGAGCCATTCTTGAAAGTGCACCCCATTTTCTTTATACACCTTATTTTATAGAAAAAGTCAATCACTAAGTACAGGGTGTCTCTGAAGTAGTGGGAAGAAGAAAACAGGTGCTCTATCAGGTTTGTCCTGCCCCTAGAGCACTTAGATATTGGCATAAAGATACAAATAGAAGCAAAATAAAATATCCTATAAAATTCAGTTTTTTATGTGAAGTTTACTGATTTGGGGTCTGTTAGACTCACTTTAAACAATCCCTTAAACATTTTCATACTGAAAGTGTTGAAAGCCATTTTTTGAACATTTTTGGTGCCGTTGATAATCTAGACTATTGGGGCAGCTCAGTTGAGTAGATAGATACTAGTTTGGCTATGTCGATAATGACTGGTCGTAACTCTCCTCCTATGTTCTCTGAAGATTGAGGGTACGGTGCAGAGTTTCCGGGGAATGTAGCTATCATCCATTACACAGGAGTCCTCTCATCACCCTTGTATGTATCATCATCATGTGTAGCACGGCGGCTCTTCTTCTGATATCAATAGGAGCCAGATCTCATATTTACCATCTGTCACTGACCTCTCCATGGAACCAGACTGTCTTCTCCATAAACTGACAGATAACATTTCAGGCTCTAATTATGGGGCAGGAATTCAGAGTAGCTGTGTACCTCTGGAAAACAACTTGTGGGAAAGGACAAGAAAAGTCAGCAATGACCTAAATGAACATCATCAGGCTGATCCTGCTATCTTCATGCTGAAACATATTCATAAATGGCATAAACGTACTAACCCCAACATAAGGTCATTGCCCAATTATCCTAAGGTCCTTAATAACTAGGGGGCATATACCTTGTGTAATGTTACTAGCCCCCTCTCAAGGTTTGTCAGTGTCTCTCTAGCTCTACGACTTACAGTATGGTGGAATTATGGAACCACCGGGGTATCGAATCAACTAGAAATATGAAAAACATATCTAAACACTGGCAATTTACAACAAAACATGGATACAGGACTTTACCAAAAGATGACTAAAACAGGGTAGTGATCTTGGTGATGGTAGTCATATGATGCATGGATGTGTGGTGACCAGAAGATTAGACTTTAAAGCTTTCCCTATATCTGTCCCTAAACTCTAACCCAAATTCTGGACATCTGCAACTCTCACTGCCTCTAAAGATATCCATAATGGAAAGCCTAGTATGCACTGCAGATGCTAACACAAACAACTAGAATATACTAATACCCTGAGAGAAGAAAACCAAACTAAGAAACCTTCAAATACTAGACATGGAATGGATTCCAACAAGGAAACTTGAAATAAGCAGATAATAAGAAACTAGAACTGGACATACAAGAAACCTCAGGCATTACATTGGTTTTAAAGCTTAAGATAGAGATCGGAGATATGTGTCCAATAACTTGGGGTTTAGTCACTGGAATCTCCAGTAATCTTAAAAATCAGGGACTGAAAGTTCCCTGAAGTGCCCCATGAGAATGGAGCACAGGTACTCAACTTGCATTGTGTTCACTTCCATGGGGATGTACGGTGTTGCTGACTTACAAAACGAGATGAAGCTTTGTAGTGAAAGGGGGCATTTTAGGAAAATTTTTTACCCCTGTTCTAATGATCGCCGTGGCTCAAACTGCCAGCCCACAACTATATTCAATCCTAGAGCGACAATAGGGCACTTGATGATATACAGGACCAATGTAAGTCATCATAAATGTTTCATTGTAGGGGTTTGTAGAATGAAACTGCCCCATCGATCACCCCAACTTAGTAATCAGTGGCGTAACTAGAAGCTGATGGACAGAGAGAGTCTTTTTCATAGAAATATAATCTTCAGAAGAATTATTGGCATTGGGTAACGTCACCCCAGGCTCGGAGGGTATTTAGGACAGAACGAAATGCCGTCAGAGCCAATGCAAGCAGTCAGGCGATGAATTTGACCCAGATACTGTTTGGTCAGGGAAGTAATGTAGCCACATCTGGTAATAATATAATACCTACTGGGGTGATGTGAAGGTTGTGACAGAGATGTATGATGCCCACACACACATTGCACCACAGACTACTGAGTAAATTCTAAAAAATATGAAAAATTTGATATTTAAAAGAAAGTCAATTATGTCACTGAAAGTGAGGGGGCAAGGAAAGAAGAATAAACCTATGGGCACACTGTAAGAATCGCTTACCTCAGTTCGTTCGGTTCGAATAGTCCATTTTAGTGAGGAAATCTCATTGTTCTTAACTATTTGCATGGGGGTTATGCTGCTTGGATCTAGGACAGTTATCTGTTGTGAAAAAATCCCTAAATACTCAATATACAGTTCTCTATTGAGTCAGTTTGAATTGATATTGATGGCTTAGACTTAGGATAGGCCATAATATTTGATTGTTGGTGAGGGAGAAGGGGTTACATTCGGCCCCCGCAGCGACTATCTCTTATCAACCATGTAAACACAGTGGAACAAGTGTCTGCTGATGCTTTTCCTGCAGCTGGTCCAAATGTAGAGTGTTCTACATTGCATGGCCACTCTCAATCCAACTCTATGGG
Organism: Engystomops pustulosus; assembly: GCF_040894005.1. Classification (NCBI taxonomy): domain Eukaryota; kingdom Metazoa; phylum Chordata; class Amphibia; order Anura; family Leptodactylidae; genus Engystomops; species Engystomops pustulosus. Next base: position 86,162,870 of record NC_092420.1, on the reverse strand, counting down.
AGCCCCAAAAAGAGAAGAACTTATAGACTTGCTTATTTTCCATAGGCCTGAATGGAGAATGGCCGTGCATAAGTAGCAAATTCCCTGATAAGTTTTGCCGCTTGAAAGGGGCAAGTAGAACCCGTTCTTGAGTTGTATATATTTTACACACTCATCAAGTATTAAAGGAAACCTACCACTACGGATCTACCTATTAAGGTATATCCGGTGGTAGGTGCATCCAACGAATGTAAGGATAGCCCTTTTTAGGGCTAATTCTTTATTCCCCTCTATCTTTGCTAAATTTAATAAGGGTAATATGCAAATTTTCTAAAGAGGCTAATGGGGCATGGAGTAGCTGGAGCTGAGGATACACGGCGCGGCTACTCCACACCCCAGTAGCCTCCTGATCCTCCTACCCAGACATCTTCACCGCGCAGCAACAAGGAACTACGCTCACTCATCCGTGAAGCCGTAGTTCTGCGCATGCACAGTAGCTCCGGCTTTGGAGCCGAAATCATGCAGCCGCTGGCCTGTGTTTTGCGCATGTGCAGAACTCCAGCTTTGCGGCCAAGTGCGTGCAGCTCCATTAAGCCGTGCACTGAATATGTCTGGGTAGAAGGATCGAAGAGGCTACTGGGGCGTGGAGTAGCCTTGCCGTGTAGCCTCAGATTCAGATACTCCACACTCCAGTACCCTCTTTAGAAAATTTGCATATTACCGTGATTAAGGTTTAACAAAGATAGAGGGGAGTAAAGGATTAGCCCTAAAAAGGGCTATCCTTACATAGGTTAGATGCACCTACCACCGGATCTATCTTAATAGGTAGATCTGTAGTGGTAGGTTTCCTTTAAAGCCATAAAATATGGACTGTAAGACAACTCTTTCCTGGACTGAACACTCCCCTAACTCTGCCAACTCAATTATTTTTGAAGAAAGGAATCCTTATCTCCTCCTGGGACTACAACTCCATTCTATGATCACATATTCAGAAGAGTCTCATGGGATCATATAGGACTCTGATGGCGGGAGTTGGATCCTAGGGCAGTGTTTAGTTTGGGATATATGCCCATCATATGGTCCATATGTATAGAATGAGTAAGATGTGTGCAGGGGTCGAAGGCTCGGTCATCTATGTTCAATGAGTGGCGGTCTATACCAAATCACGGTGTAAAGGATCCAATGCATAGAGTGCAAGATCCTCATTAGTGGTTATTCAGACATAATCATCTCAACATTCAGTGCACACATCAGAAACTCATCGATCAAACACGTTTCAATATATTTTCTCATAAATCCCTTTAATCTGTCCAAAAAATCTGACAAATGTGAACAGTTCTCGTTCCCCATACGATGCCCAATGATTTTCATATGTAAATCCTCTTTCATATCCGGGTTCTGTTGGTTACAATCCAGCTAAAGTTTAGACAGAGCTCAACCCCTGACGCTGCAACCTGCAAATTAGATAATCGACCCTCAAATGACATTTTGTACTTTTTTTTTATCCTCGAAGGAATCGGCTTTTGCATTCCATACCCAACAAAGCTCTAATGATATTTAAAGTCAACAGATGAACCCTCCACTCGCCTAAATTTAGTAACGGGTAAACTCTGACACGCAGTCGGGCAGGCTCTGGCCAAAATCTGATAAATACTCCAAATTCTGTTTATTTACTGGTCAGAATGGGTGCACACAGCCGTAATTGTATCCACATACTGAGTCGTCCTCTTCCTGGAGGCCAGGACCTTAAAAATCTGGTTCACATCAGATCCCATTTTTGCAAACACTGTCAGTGAATTAACACTCAGGAATTTGTGTTGTTTTTCTATTGACCGAACGCATAAACATGACATTTCTAAGGGAGTTGAAAGTTCTCTCCGATTAAATGGAATTTATTTATCCCCTGACTATTGTTCCTAATATTTCATTGGACGAGTCGCCTGCGCCCATCGAGATGCCACATTCCAAGTCACCGAGTAGCTGGAAATGAGTCTCGTAAACACAAACAGGATCGGAGCGCACCATTAATCATTAAGACTTGTTGTTTGTTCTTCATCTTCTGCCGTAGAGTGAAAGATAAACTATCCACAGGACTAAATATAGATGCACAGATGTAGAAGAACTGAACTTGCAAGTTAATCGTTTATTCTATGCACGTTGATGAACCAGTGCTATGTACAGGGCCCTGTAGAACTGACAAACCTGAAAACTTTTCTGCGCCTTCCAACTTCCCCAGCGCCTGCATGCGTTTGACAATCCAGAAAGAGATTCTAGGTGCATAACACTGTGGATAGTAATGTTATGGGGGAATTGTAGGTGAGACATTATATAAAGCTATGGGGGTTCACAGACAACATCTGTGGCAGAACCTCAACTTTTCAACTCTTCTATAGCTTTCAGAGACCCAGTGCCAGATGGGATATGATGGGCATACTAGAGATGGTGCTCTTGAGGGCCTACTGTCCATTCATAAAATCCTCATGCAGGAGGTATCATCAATATGATATTATGATCCAGTATATATAAAATATAGACCGATGGGGGTCATTTACTAAGGGCCCGAATCACGTTTTTCCGACGGGTTATCCGAAAATTTCCAATTTGCGCCGATTTTCCCTGAATTGCCCCGGAATTTTGGCGATTGGATTGTGGTGCATTGGTGCCGGCATGCACGTGGCGGAAATCGGGGGGCGTGGCCGTACGAAAACCCGAGGGATTCGGAAAAAAACGCCGTATTTTTTAAAAAAAAGGGTCGCTTGAAACGCGCTTACCTGCACCCACGATAGGATGGTGAACTTTAGTGCATTCCGATGAACTTCAGCGCAGCAGCGACACCTGGTGGACGTTGGAGGAACTACCTTAGTGAATCCCGACAGAACCCGAATCCTCCGCAGTAAGGCTACATTCACACTAACGTATGGGGGACGTATATACGGCCGACGTATATACGGCCGATATACGTCCCCCATACACTTCTATGGGCGCACGGCACCCTACGGGAGCGGTACGGTGCAGCACACGTGCGGCACCGTACCGTTCCGTACCCGGGAAAAAGATAGGACCTGTCCTATCTTTTCCCGTAATACGGCGCCGTGCGCCATAGGTTGCTATGGAGAGGGGCGGGGGTGAATTGCGCTCACCTCCTCCTCCTCTCCCCGTACACTGCCGTTGCCCGCTACGGTACGGTACGGGCGGGCAACGGCAGTGTGAATATAGCCTTAATCTGCCCCATTGTGTCAAGTTATGGTACACTCATGGGCAGGCCTACCTGTAGAATCCCAATAATTTGGTCATGTAGCGGTCAAAAAAGAGGAAGGGCTTGGGTAATTCCACCCCAAATTAGTTGGTGGGATTGGGCAGGCCTGAAGGAAGGGAATTAATTATTCTGATGTTAACTTAACGAGCTGTAAATAGGAATTTTTGGGCCTCTTTTGGCTGAGGAGCTAAGGGGCAGCTGCTACCTCAGTACTCACATCAAATCCATTCCTAATTCTTTTTGTACCCTTAAAAGTGTCTTTTTGTCTAATGCAGTGGTTCTCAACCTTTCTAATGATGTGACCCCGCAATACAGTTTCTCATGTTGCGGTGACCCCAAACCATGTACAAGAATATTGTATTCGTGCCAAAAAATGCAATAAAATCGTAGCTCCCATGGCTTTAGGCGACCCTTGTGTTTTGGTCGTTCGACCCCCGCCGGGGTCCCGACCCACAGGTTGAGAACCACTGGTCTAATGGGACATGATGGCTAACATGATGGCAAACTTTATTAAAGGGATAAGGCCTGGAAAAAGGTTAAATTGGAAAAGGAATAAAGTAATAAAAGATGCACACACGCACTGGCATCCCATTACTATGACACATGCCCAGAACAGAACTGGTTGGGGTCACATGATTATCTGGTCAATCAATGTGTTCAGCAGTCACATGAATCAAATCGCTGTTGCCTAATCTAACGCTAACACCAAAGGCCAATGATCAGCTGTAGCAGTCAATGTATCCCTCCCCCCCCCACCTTTAAGTTTGTGTTGTTACCCGACCCCTATTTCTTATTCTCTAAAACCTCATCCATACCCGATATAATGTGTGGTCTTTATCAAGAAAAGGGGTGTGGCTTAAAAATATTAAAAGGTTTGAACTATTAAAGTTATATGTAATCTGTTTTAAAGGTCATTATCCACTCAAAACCTTCCGGCTTCCGGGGAAACAAGCAAAACGCAACGTAAAAATAAAAGCATCTGCACTCCTCCGATTCATTGCCAGAATCCAGTAACATACCCCACCGGCGCTGCGTGCGTGTCTTCCCCCTGTACATAAAACAAACAATTATTTTCTGCAAAATGAACATATAATTTGAGTATTTGTACTGGGGCCAAGTCTTTGATTAAAATAGGAGCAAGCGTAACATGACTTATTAATAGCGTGTTATTCTAAACTGTGCGGCTTATTTGGGAACAGTCTGTCTGACCTCATTAGGAAAGACATGAAGGAGGGAGGAATATTAAACTGACTGCGGGATGGAGGGCCGACAAGACGGAGGATAATAGATGAGGTATACCCCTGCAGGTTCTTTACTCTACTTTAGAAATAAGCCATATGTACTTTTCATTGTCCAATAACCCAGAAAATTTCATATCCAATTCCTTTCTTACAAAATTATACAAATTTTACTGTATATATTATACCTCCTTTTAAAAGTGTATTCTGAAGCTTTAATTTTGATGACCTATCCTTAGGATATCAGATTGGTGGTGGTCCAATATCACCTAGTACCCCTACCTATTAGCTAATTAAAGGGCACTGAGTAGTGTTCAGCGGACCCTAGTCGTAAAGTTCAGGTTTGGACCCCGAACTGGATTAGAGGTTCAAGAACAGGTCCGGGTCTGCCCTACCCCTTCCCACATGCAGTGCTGAGGGTTTAGCCAGTGGGTGCATGCTCCGGCCCTAACCTGTCCAGCATTAACCTGTTCAATTGTTGAAAGTCACTGGCAAAGTCCCAGAGGTGTTTATTGTGAGCATGCCATCATTTTGGGGAAGATCGTCGCTCCCCGAAGACTGGCTTTGCCAGTGACATTTAAACAGTAAACACCCACGATTGGAGCCATCACAGGTGTTACTGGTTGGGACCCAACAGGTTTTTGAAATTCGTTTTTAACGGGTCCGCTCATCACTAGTGATAAAAAGCTGCAGTACCAATTGTGGCCACTACATGTTACGGCAGAATGATGTCTAAAAGTTATGGTTATGAAGAGTATCTTTTTTGAAGAGAGAAAGTCGTAGCCCATTTGTTTGCATGTATTTCTACTCTATGCAAAAAGTTTTGTACCCCTGGCGTTTTTTACCACCCTCGCTACTTTTAAAATAAGAGGTGTGGTGAGAGTGGGGATACAGCCGACCATAAATTAGGCAGATTCTTTTCTAGGGCAAAGGGGAAAACCACCATTACTGTCCTCCAATGGTAGTGCAAGAGGATGCATTTAGAGTTCCCAGTTTTCCATGTGTATAGGGCTGATGGATACAGCCATAGGCAGTACTCAGCGATCCCTGTTACCCAAGTAGACATTGAATGGAGATGTAGGGTGCATACTTGACTGCCGCTCCTTTCATACTCTACTCTCTCAAAGTCGAAGTCTCATAGCAAAGCTGATCCTAGTTCTGGTGGTCGGTGGGGTCCTAGTGGTCATATATTCACAAACTATACTGTTGATAGGTGATAAATTTTAATTGTGGGGCGACAACTTTAGAGGGAGCGAAGTTACTGAGGGTCAAAGAGGAACCAGAAATGGACCAGTAAATGGAGTGGTACTGTGCATCCTATGGCACTGCTTGTCTTGTCCAGTATTCTATTAACAGAGGGTCTTTCGGTCCTTCTTTTTCTCAGTTGTGCTCAGGATAGGTGATATATTGTGGAACACTTGTCATCTAGACAACCTGCTGCACCTTCTATGTATCATGAGACAAGTAGGCCTATGTATGGGGTCTAGCACTCAGCCTTTCCAAGCCTTTCAAAACCAAGCCAAAAATACACTCCGATCCCAAAAGCCCAAGTACATTTCCCTCATATCCCTTAATCCAAGCACATCGATCGAAAATCCATGGCATCACTAATGAGGTATGACCTCTTCCCTCCCACACAGGCGCACATTGCAATTACTGTGCCCTGATTAATGGGAGGTCATGTTCATTACGAACGCTGAAGAGGCCATTTGACAAAATCTGTTTGGAGCGTGGATTAGGCCTCCACCAGTTAATGTTTGTCGAAACCCCTTCTCTTGAAAAGGTTCCTTTCAAAACCTAACTCAACCACAGTAGAGTGCTTCACCGGGAGGAAAAAAATGGCTTCAGAAGGCCGTGCAGGGAGGGATCATAAATCAGGAGAATCAAAATGTTATTTTCCAAAGGCTGAGTAATAATTTTCCATCATTTCCTTGAGTAAATAACTTGCATTTTATTTATTAGGTGGCGTTTTCTGCAGGCACTCTGACTTCATAAGTGGATTTATTTTTGAAGTAGATGAATAGTCTTCAAGGAAATTGGACGGCAGAGCCATTTTGATATGAAGGGTAGAGAGCGGGTGTCTCGCGGGGGGGTGGCATTGCTCTCTATTAGGAGTAATGATAATTAATAAGACTGTACCTTTAAATGCGACTAACTCAACACGGTAGACATAGTACGTCTTTTCATCAATTTAACTATTGAAAATGAGAAGGTTCATATTCTATTAAAATCTGAATATTTTTCTGGTTTTACCGTATTTTCCGGACTATAAGGCGCACATAAAAGCCTTGGATTTCCTTGGAAATCCAAAGTGCGCCTTATAGTCCGGTGCGCCCTATAGGAGGACAGCGGACATAGGTCCCCGCTACCGGAGACAGCAGATCTCCAGCGGGAACCGCAGACCACGCGGCACGAACAACTTCTGCCGCGTCGGTCTGCAGTTCCCGCTGGAGATCTGCTGTCTCCGGTAGCGGGGACCTATGTAAGTATGGTCCGCTGCCCTCCTCCACCTCCCCCTCACCTTCCCCCCTCACCTTCCCCGCTCACCTTCCCCGCGTTTCGTTGGGTCTCGTCTTCGGGTCGCGACGCTTCTGTTCTCGTCGGGTATCCGCTCCGCCCCCGGACCTCCGCCACGCCCCCGGACCCTGCGCCTTATAGTCCGATGCGCCTTATATATGGAATTATTACATATATAAGGCGCATCAGACTGATGCGCCTTATATTCCGGTGCGCCTAATGGCCCGGAAAATACGGTAACTATTTTATAATGCTAATAATATTACAGAATAATAATAATGACAAATAATTATTTAATCGTATTAGATACCTGAATGCATTAAAGAGGTGATCTCATGGGGGTTCATTTATCTTAGGGCTACATTCACACGACCATTGGGGGATGTATATATGGCTGTCGTATATACGTCCCCCATAGGCCGGCAATGGGTGCACGGAATGGTGCGGAGCTGTACAGTGCCTGATACGTGCGGCACCGTACTGCTCCGTACCTGGGAAAAAGATAAGACATGTCCTATCTTTTCCTGTATTACTGGGCCGTGCGCCATCCCCCACCTCCTCTAATGTGCGCCGACGTATGCCCGCCGTGCTACAGTACGGCCGGCACACGTTAGTGTGAATGTAGCCTAAGTCTGCTGCACCTTTTTGGTGGTATTTTAGTGACTTTTTTGCACAATTTTTCACGCCTTTTAGCAGTTTCCTAGTTTGCGCCTAATTTGTTTTTGTATTTCTCCTGATTCTAGATGTTTGCACCTTATTTAACATTGATTTGCCTATATGGGCGCAAATAATTGCACAATAACACGCCAGTGCGGACCTTGCTTAGGAAATGCAATGGTATGATTGCACCTTTTTTTTTTTAAATTTGCGCCTAGAGTGCAAAAAAACTACATTTGACAAAGAGCCAAAACGACAAAGACAAAAGAGGTGCAAAAATTGACTCACAAAAGGGGCAAAAAGAGCACAGAGAAGGGGGGAATAAGATAAATGACCCCCATGCTGTTTTGCCAGATAATAAGATTATGGGGGTCGTTTAACTTATTTCTCCCTTCTCTGGGATCTTTTTACGCCTTTTGTGAGTCTATTTTTTGCCCCCCATTTGTCTGTTGCTTTGGCTCTTTGTCAAATGCAGGGGTTTTTTTTAACCTTATTGGGGGCAAATTTAAAGGAATGCACAATTTTGTTGGACAAATCATATCATTGTCTTTCCTACACTGGCGCGTTATTGCACAATTATTTGCGCCCATATAGGCGCAAATCAATGTTAAATAAGGCGAAAACATCTGGAAGCAGGAGAAATACAAAGAAAAATTAGGTGCAAATCAGGAAACTGCTACACGGAGATGCGCTCAAAAAGTAACTAAAATACAACCAGAAAAGGCGCATCAGACTAAGCTAAATCGGCCCCTATGTCATTTTTGTAACATTGTTATAATTATTAAATTCAATGTTTTGCCTTTGAGAGTAAGACACTCCCTGGCCGGCAATGCTCTTCTTCACCACCCTTCCAAGTTCCCCTGGTGATATGCTGGCATCTGCATTTATTTCAAGACTTCTACATCAGTGTACTGGTGCACAAGCCCTGATAAATAAGCCCCAAAGTCTCAAAGTTAGATAAGTTAGATATCTAATACTGCACCAGAATTATTACAGGGCAGCACGGTGCTTAGTGGTGAGCATTACAGCCTTGCAGCGCTGAGGTCCTGGTTTCAAGTCCCAGGGTCAACATCTGCAAAGAGTTTGTATGTTCTGTGTGTGTGTGTGTGTTTCCTCTGAGTCCGCCAGTTTCCTCCCACACTCCAAAACATACGGGTAGGTTGATTAGATTGTGAGCCCCATTGAGGACAGGAACCGATTTTGCAAGATCTGTGCAGCGCTGCGTAATCCGTGTGCGCTATATAAATACAGGAATTATTATTATTACAGTGGGGCAGATGTATCAGGGCAGGTAAACCAGGTTTCTCAATTCCACATCAGGCAGGACCTGGGGTAGAATTATCTGGAAACACAGCATTTGCTTTATGTGTATATTATATTTTTTCCTGCATTTTTGTTTTGCATTTTTTTCTTCAAATACCGATTCTTTATTTATCCCGATATTTAAGATGCCTAGAAAGTTCCACCAGATTGGTTACAATAAATGCACTTGTTCTATCATCCGTAGACCTCTGCACCTCAGAAAAATTTCACATCCATTTTAACATAATTGTGTGTCTACTGGTGTCAGCTTTTTTTTTTTTCCAAAGAACAAAGGGATAGTGTGTTTTCCTGGTGTCAAAGTTGGAAATGTAAGTAATTTTGTGGACATGGGAAGCTGGAGAGGAGAGTAATACCCTACATTCCTGAGGGACATGAAATGTATTTTAGCTGAATAAGGGTCAGTGTTGATTTGTAGGGCTGACAATCATAGGCTTCCAGAAGGAACAGTAAAAACTCTTTTAAGTTCCACTTCAATCATATGCTCTACAGTGGGCGAGGACATTGCTAGATCTGGGGTGGGGGACGAGTGGCTCGAATATTTGTCAATGATTATGTAACATTTATTTCCATTCGGTTGGGGCTGTCATTGGTGGACATTCGTTGGATATTTCCACCGTTGATGATATTCGGAACTATCTTATACCAATCAGTTTGTTGCATGATACATGAGAGTAAACAGTTTACATATTACTCAGGGTATAAGTTCATATGTGAACCTCATGTTATATACAGGACACCCTTTTATTTAAGAAAATGACTTATATGAATACCCCAGAAAGTAATGTGGGGTCTATCTTAAGTTGAACATGGCAGCCATCTTGAAAGCCACCATAATGGATCAAGTGGAAGTTTTTCCAATGGGAAGGAGGTCATGAAAAGTCCTGTAGATTTTGAGGTTCTTAAGTTATTAATATTGAGATAGATTCTCCATAGATTCTTATGTGGTTCCATAATGTTAGAGTCCAGCACCTTCAGCTCTGTGCTCAGCACCAACACATTGAACACCAGAACCTTACCTTATGTTCACGTCCTGTGTCGATAACTTCTGATCAACAAGAGACATTGCAAATCTCATGGTGGTCATTGATTTCTGAGACAATCCTGGTCTTCTTTTATATACCATATTTTTCGGACTATAAGGCGCACTAAAAACCTATGATTTTCTTAGAAATCAAAAGTGTGCCTTATAGTCCGATGCGCCTAATATATGAATCAGGAAGAGCTCCGGGCTAAATAGCCACAGCGCTTCTTCATCTGCCGCCTAACCCGCTTACCTCTGCTCTCTGTGTCCTTGCTGCGGCTATCCGTGGGGGTCGCTCACTTCTCCTGGTTGCTCTCACCTGGCGCGATCGGCACCAAGTTCGGGAGTTTGTGGGGGCCTGGGGCGTTCAATCTTCAACATGTCCCTCGTCGTAGGCATTCTGACAGTAGCCGCCACTGCTGTGGCGCTGCTGAGTCGCCTTTATGCCTCTCTGCTCGGCAATCAAAACCACGCCCCCAGACCCTCTTCTATCTCAAGCGCCCGCCTGCACCTTATAATCCGGTGCGCCTTATGTATGCACCAACACGTCTAAGCTGCCCTTTATTCTTAATGCGCCCTATATGCCGGTGCCCCTAATCAGCCGAGAAATACGATACTACAGCTTGTCCTTGGTCCAATATGGTGGCTTTTAAGATGGCTGCCATGTTCCTGACATAGCCTATGCACCCATTAACTTGCCTGTAGAATTGTGAATGCAGCTCTGACTTGGAGTGCAGAATGTAACTCGGGAGACGATAAGTAATGCCATGGATTAAGAAAATGACTAAACTTTTCATCTAGATGCAAGATGATCTTTCAAATGGTTGGCAACTTTTGTTGGGATAGTAACAGCTCAGATATTGATACAAGGGCAGCAGCATTTGTCTGACATCATAAAATTACACAGAACACGATCACCAGATGGTATTGGGCTCACGAGAAGTGGCTGCTACGTCTTAGATCATATTTGTTCTCTGTCTTTCATGTCATAAAGTAAACTTTTGGAGATTTTTAATTTTGATGATTGATTTTAGAGGACAGTGGCTGCACCAATTACAAAGAAGAGTATCTAGAACAGCATAGTCTCCCATCCAGTAGCATTTATTAGGGTCTTGTAACCTTGGCCAGAAGAAATGGATACGTCGCCAATGGAAACTAGCGAGATGTTTGCTCTCATTTTCTCACCATTAGGAATGATGAGTTGTCAAGGGAACAGAACTTTTTGGATTCTTCTGTTACATTGAAAGACAGGAACTTGATTATATAAGCGAAGTTTAATTTTTACCAAAAAGCATCTGTCAAAAAAAAGACCCCAGTGAGACAATAATATATCATATGATGACCAAGTATTAATGCCAGACCAGTAAATACCACCATACTTTGCCTAATTATATCTCAGAACCTCATAAATGAGGTGGGGGACCTTTGGAAGTTCTGGGAAAGCAAGAAAATTTCATGAGGCCTTCAGAATTTTCCAGGGACATGGTCGGCTACCAGAAGTTTGTACTGCATTGATTATGCCTTGTTCACACGTGATGTGAAAGTAATACATGAATGTGTGCAAGTAATACATAACAACGCAATACAAAAAGTTAAAAACGGTAAAAAAATTACTGCCTACAGTCTGACTAAAACTTCCCCATAATTCTTGGGAAGATCTGTACCCATCATGTAGAAAGCCATGGGTGGAAGATGTTCTATCGAAAACTCTTTAGTCGATACCATGTATATGCAGGGGCGGACTGGGAATTTAAAATGGCCCTGGAAAAAACTGTAAAAGTGGCCCCATTTTATGGGCGGAGTCAAAACAAGTGGGTGTGGTCAGATAATGTGGGTGGGGTTATAACAGACAAATTGTTGGTAGATGGCCTTAACGCAAAACAAGAACATCTTTTACTAGTAAGTGAATCTGATGTGCAAAGAATGTGACCTGTCGATCAATAAATGATGCAAACACACGACCCGGTAAGCCTTATATACCTTTCCCCTATGTACAGGAATATAACTACTATAATACTGCCCCCTATGTACAAAAATATAACTACTATAATACTGCCCCCTATGTACAGGAATGTAACTACTATAATACTGCCCCTATGTACAAGAATATAACTACTATAATACTGCCCCCTATGTACAAGAATATAACTACTATAATACTGTCCCCTATGTACAAGAATATAACTACTATAATACTGCCCCCTATGTACAAGAATATAACTACTATAATACTGCCCCCTATGTACAAGAATATAACTACTATAATACAGCTCCCTATGTACAAGAATATAACTACTATAATACTGCCCCCTATGTACAAGAATATAACTACCATAATACTGCCCCCTATGTACAAGAATATAACTACTATAATACTACCCCTATGTACAAGAATATAACTACTATAATACTGCCCCCTATGTACAAGAATATAACTACCATAATACTGTCCCCTATGTACAGGAATATAACTACTATAATACTGCCCCCTATGTACAAGAATATAACTACTATAATACTACCCCTATGTACAAGAATATAACTACTATAATACTGCCCCCTATGTACAAGAATATAACTACCATAATACTGCCCCCTATGTACAAGAATATAACTACTATAATACTGCCCCCTATGTACAAGAATATAACTACCATAATACAGCTCCCTATGTACAAGAATATAACTACTATAATACTGCCCCCTATGTACAAGAATATAACTACTATAATACTACCCCCTATGTACAAGAATATAACTACTATAATACTGCCCCCTATGTACAAGAATATAACTACTATAATACTGCCCCCTATGTACAAGAATATAACTACTATAATACTGCCCCCTATGTACAAGAATATAACTACCATAATACTGCCCCCTATGTACAAGAATATAACTACTATAATACTACCCCTATGTACAAGAATATAACTACTATAATACTGCCCCCCCCTATGTACAGGAATATAACTACTATAATACTGCCCCCTATGTACAAGAATATAACTACTATAATACTGCCGCCTATGTACAAGAATATAACTACTATAATACTGCCCCCTATGTACAAGAATATAACTACTATAATACTGCCCCCTATGTACAAGAATATAACTACTATAATACTGCCCCTATGTACAAGAATATAACTACTATAATACTGCCCCCTATGTACAAGAATATAACTACTATAAGACTGCCCCTATGTACAAGAATATAACTACTATAATACTGCCCCCTATGTACAAGAATATAACTACTATAATACTACATATATACACAGAAGCGAACATGCAAAAAATCAGTATTTATCATATACAGCTACAGAAAATACATGAGATCCTCACCTATTGCATCCAGTGACATCAGGTGACGTCTCCTCGGATTGTTCTCGTTCCTCTTCTCCATTAGTTCCACCATCACCTTGTTTCTTCTTCCAGGTACACAGCTTTCCTGCAGAGTTTACCACACAGACGTCTTATGTTCTGCACTTTCCCATTGTCCCTTCTTCTGCTACCACCAATACTGTGCCCCAAATACTGTAATAGAGCCCCCTACAATATTAGTACCACACAAATAGTGCCCCATAATGTAAGGATAATGTATTTCTTCTTTCTCACCTTTAACCTCCTTAACCCCCCACTTCCACCTCACTATTGATAGAGCTCCGACTATGACCCAGGTGTAATAATAATGGCCCCGGCCTACCCCAGTCATAAAATTAATGGCCCCAGCCTGCCCCAGACATAGAACTAATGGCCCCAGCCCGCCCCAGACATAGAACTAATGGCCCCAGCCCGCCCCGGACATAGAATTAATGGCACCCGCCTGCCCCAAACATAGAATAATGGCCCTAACCTGCCCCAGACATAGAATAATGCCCCCGCCAGCCCAAGATATAGAATAATGCCCCCGACATATAATTAATGCCCCCTGCCAGCTCCAGATATACAATAATGCCCCCACTATATAATTGATGCCCCTTGCCAGCCCCAGATGTAGAATTAATGCCCCCTGCTAGTCCTAGATATACAATAATGCCCCCCGCCCCAGACATATAATTTATGCCCCTGCCCCAGACATATAATTTATGCCCCCTGCCAGCCCTAGATATACAATAATGCCCCCTGCCCCAGACATATAATTAATCCCCCCCCCCCGCCCCAGACATATAATTTATGCCCCCTACCAGCCCCGGATATAGAATAATGCCCTCCCCCCGCCCCAGACATATAATGTATGCCCCCTGCCAGCCCTAGATATACAATAATGCCCCCTGCCCCAGACATATAATTAATGCCCCCCCTGCCCCAGACATATAATTTATGCCCCCTACCAGCCCCAGATATAGAATAATGCCCTCCCCCCGCCCCAGACATATAATTTATGAACCCTGCCAGCCCTAATGCCCCCCCGTCCCAGACATATAATTAATGCCCCCCCCCCCTGCCCCAGACCTATAATTTATGCCCCCTGCCAGCCTTAATGCACCCCCCTCCCGCCCCAGAAATAATAATTGTCCCCATTCTATCATTAAAAACAAAACAAAACATCATACTCACCCTTTTAAGCACAGGTTTCTTCCCTCGGTCTTCTGTGGCTTGGTGTAGAGGCGCGGGATAGTGACGTCACTGCTCCACGCCTCTTACACCAAGCCGCGGAGCTGCAGGGAGGGCCGGACAGCTGACATGGTAAGTGCCAGCCTCCTCCACGCTACACAGGTCGCGCAATGACGTCAATTGCGCGACCTGTGTAGCTGCCCGTTATACACAGACGCAGAAGCAGCGGTGCTGCGCTGCGTCTGTGTACTAATCAATAGTACCTGCATCGAACGATCGTACGATGCAGGTACTATAGATTAGATGAAAAGTTGTAGGGAGGGTGTGCGGACCGGCCCCGCACCAGCTCCGGACCGGCCCCACACCGGCCCAGGACCGACCGGCCCACCGGGAAAATTCCCGGTGGGTACAATGGCCAGTCCGCCCCTGTGTATATGTATTAGTCCCTCATATAAACTACCCTAAAAACTCAGTGGTAATGTTTATAACTGGCTAAACACTTTGGGGCACATTTACTTACCCGGTCCAGTCGCGATCCAGCGGCGCATTTTCCGGCGAGGATTCGGGTCTGCAAGGATTCACTAAGGTCTGTACGCACGATATCCTGCATGTGTTGCTTTTGCGCCGAGGTCCACCGGAGTTCACCTGCTTCTTCCTGGTGCATGTAAGTGCTGATCTTGCGACACAAGTTCTTTTTTAAATCCTGCATTTTTCAGAATCCGTCGGGTTGTCCTACGGCCACGCCATCCGATTTCTGTCACGTGAAAGCTTGCGCAGATGCGCCAAAATCCGCTTGCGTGCACCAAAATCCCAGGACAATTGGGCGCAAATCGGAAAACGGCAGGAAACCTGGCAAAAGTGTGCGATTTGGACCCTTAGTAAATGACCCCCAATAGGTTCATGTTGATAGGACGTGCTGATTTCGATCAAATGGCCAATCATTACACCTCAGATGTCAAGGGAGAGGAGAATTCGACTATGAATTTCAACATTTTTGTTCGAGGCCACTAACCTCACTAGGTGTCTAGTAGCTTCTTGCACATGTATAACTGGGGTCGGGGGATAGCTGTCAGCCAAATATCAGTTGGCCAACCATGTTAGGAGACGCTAAAATAATCATATTGTTCTTTTTTAGGTTTTATTTGCTTTAAACCAGACATTGCTGCAACATGAAAGTCTACGGGCAGGAAGCTTCCAAGCCCCCTACACGACTGAAGACCTCATTAAACATTACAACTGCGGGGATCTCAACTCCGTCATCTTCAGTCACGAATCTTCACAGGTTGGTGCTCATTGATACTAATGTGTGGTTAATGATTCTCTTCCAGGATCATTTATGGTAGGTCAATAAAGAGTAGTCAAGTATTCTTGGTAGGGCTCAGTAGAGCCAGTCTTGTGTTGGTCGCTGATGGTTGACATTCTTTCTACGCTGAGCAATCAAGTCATTAGATAGTGACTACTGAAGAGCCTCCGGGAGGAATAGTGATGTCTCCACATGGGTTAGATCAACGGGGGAATTGGAGTAATGAACTTCAGATGGTGATGCACTGCTGGACTCAATTGTCTTTATGGGTCATAAGGGACCAGCTGGCCTCAGCAAAGTCCATGTCTCCTGATAGTACTCCACAATTGACCCCAAGTGAAAGGGTTTAATGTCTCCAGATGCCATAACACATCATGGCTTCCTGAATCCCTCAACCTAGTAAGTTAGAGTAATACTGATTCCTCTAAAACCAATAAAGAAGAAAATTACTAACCTGTTGGATACCAAGGGAGTTTACTTGGAGGACCTTTCACCATGTCCACCAGCTCCAACTGTATGCATCCAAAAATAGGTGTTTTTCCACCAGTAGAGTAGACATGTTGACCACTTCCTGCAGAACAGGAAGTGTCAACTTAAAGGCCAGAAAACTAGGAAGCAGCCTTTGATAATGGTTGAGTTTTCACTGAATTTCTTATTTTTTCCATTATGTTGACGGACATGTTTGTTATAGGTCAGTCCGAGGTGAAAAACCTCAGCTCACAGCCGGCTCTACCTTCCCCCCTTTATGCCCTTATAACACAGCTCCTCCACACGTGGCTCTCATTTGCCCAGGGAAATAATGGGATTACCGGGTTGTCCCTCTGGTTGGCCCTCGTGAGCACTAGGCTTGTTGGTTTGACTGAAGAGATTTGGAAGGAATGTGCAGCAACAAAGCCCAATTATATGGACTTCCCGAGTCTTTGCACATAAGTCCTCTCATCATAACCAAAGGCTTAGGAGCAATTCTTAGTTTATATTCAAAGAAAAGCCCAACGCAAGACCCGGTAGTTTAATGATTATCGGAATAAGTCTCTGCACTAACACACTCGCTATTCTTAAGCCCTCTGGGTCATTCTCCACTCTATGGCTTACTTCACATTACCCAATGTTAAGGAGCCTTAAAGGGATGTCCACTCTATTTGCTGTTAATAGCTACAGTAACAAAAAATTATACATCATTTTCTGTATTATTCATGTATTGTGAAATCGCTGTGTGTATTATCCCTGTACTGTGACATCACTGTGTGTATTCTCCCTGTACTGTGACATCACTGTGTGTATTATCCCTGTACTGTGACATCACTGTGTGTATTATCCCTGTACTGTGACATCACTGTATGTATTATCCCTGTACTGTGACATCACTGTGTGTATTATCTCTGTACTGTGACATCACTGTGTGTATTATCTCTGTACTGTGACATCACTGTATGTATTATCCCTGTACTGTGACATCACTGTGTGTATTATCTCTGTACTGTGACATCACTGTGTGTATTATGCCTGTACTGTGACATCACTGTGTGTATTATTCCTATACTGTGACATCACTGTGTGTATTATCCCTGTACTGTGACATCACTATGTGTATTATACCTGTACTGTGACATCACTGTGTGTATTATCCCTGTACTGTGACATCACTGTGTGTATTTTTCCTTTACTGTGACATCACTGTGTGTATTATCCATGTACTGGGACATCACTGTGTGTATTATCTCTGTTCTGTGACATCACTGTGTGTATTATGCCTGTACTGTGACATCACTGTGTGTATTATCCCTGTACTGTGACATCACTGTGTGTATTTTTCCTTTACTGTGACATTACTGTGTACATTATCTCTGTACTGTGATTGCAGAGTTATAAACTTCTTAAAATCTGGTATTTGGAACATATTAAGTAAAGTTTAGCATATTTATCTAACTGGATTGTCACACTATAACATATATTTGTTCAGTTCTGACGGCACACCAAGAACGAAGAGGCTTTTGCCGTCTGGAAAGCTATTGGAGAAGTAATAGGATCCCCTTTAAGTAACACTGAAGCCATTCTGATCCCAACAATCAATTGGCATTTCATTTTTACTGATAACTTAAAGTGGCAGGAAAATTTAGAAAAACACTTCCATATTTGTTGTCATATTCATTCCTCTCACTTCCCGTCTGTGGCCAAGTGACCCCTGGATTCGGCCTGAGGCTAGAAGTTGACGTTGTGATAAATGGAGGGGCCTGTGTGCCTGACGGACAGCCTGGAATGACCTCCTGTCTTCCCCTCTTGTTGACTCATTCGTTTTCTAGGATGAGATTGTTATCAGTGATGGAATGATTGATTATTATAACTTGTCTCATAGAGATCGTGGCCAATACAGAAAAATCACTATCTTTGTCCGGAGTGGAATTTTTACATTTTTTTGACCCCATACGGGTGAGGCCAGGACATGGGCACTGACAGCAGTAACATTCATTGCATGTGACGACCATTTTTACATTATTTTTGGGGTTTCAATGGTCTATACAGAATCTCCCGAACTCATGTCCTAATGATGAGCCAAATTAACGTTGACCCTTTCGAGAAAGCATTAACTTCAGTTTTTGCTTTTCCATTTTTTTCATTTCTCTCTTTCCAAAAGTTATATCTTTTAAAAATTTCCATTTATGCAGCAGTGGACCTTCATGCTCTTCTGCCTGAGATGAGCTATAGAACTGCGCCTCCTCCGCCCCATCCAGTAGTTATTTATTTATTTAGTAAGTGGGTTCTCCATGCAGTGTCTGACATCGGATGTGACACTATTTTTAAAGAGTCAGGTCCTGTTTTGTAGTAGGTGACTGCACCCATGATGCTGCCCGAGGCAAGAGGCTCAACTCACCTCACGGCTGGTGCACCCCTTCATTTACGGAGACATTTCAGGGCTTGTAATCTAGAAGTTCAATAGGTAGGTCTCTGTCCAATGCGAATGCTAGCTATGGGTGCATCTGGATGAATGGTACGCTGCAATTACTCATTTCAGTCACCACTCAGTCATCAGTGATCACATGATGAATGATGGAGCGGTCTACTTCCAGTTAAATTTTCAGATGTTTCCTTTACTTTATTTATATAGCCAGACAGAGTCTACAGCGCTGCACAGAACTTGGAAAATCAGTCCCTGTCCCCAATGGGGCTCACAATCTAATCAACCTACCGGTATGTTTTGGAGTGTTGGAGGAAACCAGAGGACCTGGAGGAAACCTATGCAAACACGCAAACATACAAACTCTTTGCAGATGTTGACCTGTATGGGACTTGAACCCAGGACCCCAGCGCTGCAAGGTCGTAGTGCTAACCACTGAGCCACCATCTATAGGGTTGCTGGTTGTTGCCCCCCCCCCCCCAACAATATTGATATTGAGATCCCATTCTATAGATATGTTGTAACTAGATATAACTACTTTCATTAGAGCACATTTAAAAAGACAGTTGTCCAAAATGACTTCCCCTTTAAGCATCATAAATTTCTTAACAAATTTTGAGAACATTGTATTAAAAATAAGATAAACGATTACATTAGTAATAATTGTTGAGCTGAGTTATGGAGGCAGAGCTCATCACAAAAAACAATTTGAATTATGAATTATGCCTTCGAAAAAGTTCTAGACTAATAATGGTGGAATCTCATGTCAAATATGTTGTAATCTCTGGTGATAAAAGTGTCACAGAATCTTAAGTCTAAGAATCTCTCTGGTTCTTAAGAAAACTTCAAGTGAAAGCAGCAAAACTGGAATCTGAGGAGCAGATGTTCCGGCCCGGGCTGAAACAATACCATGATCCTCAGTAAATGAAAGGCCAAATGAGAATCAGATGGAGGAGCCCCACGTGTGATAAAGAGATAGAAGGAGACGGCCCGGGCCCATTTATTAAAGATGGATGATAGCCTTGTAAGGAAGAAGGATCATCTTGTCATCATCTACAGTCTTCTGTCGTTTTGTAGCGAAATAAAAGCAAGGATGTAACGAGGGTTAAGCAAGAATGGCAGCTCCTTATGGTTAAGGCAGCCATGCTGTGACGGGGTGTAACTCGAGGCACATGGGATTAAAGGGGCTTTCCAGACTTACCTGAAAACCATTGCGAAGCCAAATAGATAAGATACTCACCTTTCTCTGCCTCCGCTCTGTCTCTCTGTTCTCTCTACGTGACCCCCATTCTATGAGTTTAAAGAAGTGTTGAGGCTCCTGTAACCTCTACAGCCAATCACAGGTATCAGCAGATAGCTAGAAAAGTGATGTCACTTCCTGTTCCTGATCATGTGACCACTGATGACAATTATTGGCCCGAAGGGTCACAGGACCTTCAACGATAACAATCCAGTCAGGTCCATTCTATGAGTTTAAGGAAGTGTTGAGGCTCCTTTAACCTCTACAGCCAATCACAGGCATCAGCAGGTAGCTAGAAAAGTGATGTCACTTCCCGTTCCTGATCATTTGACCACTGATGACAATTATTAGCCCGAAGGGTCACAGGACCTTCAACAAAACAATCCAGTCAAGGATTTAAGGAGTTTAAGGAAGTGTTGAGGCTCCTTTAACCTGTGCAGCCAATCACAGGTATCAGCAGGCAGCTAGAAAAGTGATGTCACTTCCTGTTCCTGATCATTTGACCACTGATGACAATTATTAGTCCGAAGGGTCACGGGACCTTCAACGATAACAATTCAGTCAAGGATTTAAGGAGTTTAAGGAAGTGTTGAGGCTCCTTTAACCTCTTTAGCCAATCACAGGTATCAGCAGACAGCTAGAAAAGTGATGTCACTTCCCGTTCCTGATCATTTGACCACTGATGACAATTATTAGCCCGAATGGTCACAGGACCTTCAACGATAACAATCCAGTCAGGTCCATTCTATGAGTTTAAGGAAGTGTTGAGGCTCCTTTAACCTCTACAGCCAATCACAGGTATCAGCAGACAGCTAGAAAAGTGATGTCACTTCCTGTTCCTGGTCATGTGACCACTGATGACATTATTGGCCCGAAGGGTCACAGGACCTTCAACGATAACAGTTCTGTCGTGTGCCTAAAGAGTTGGAGCAGGGAACATGTCACCAGAACCATGTGCAGAGTAAGAATTTTTAAAGAGGTTGGCCACTTTACCTCATGTTTTTTGTAATGTGTGTGAAAATGAATATATCTAATATACATCTAGTAATAGTTCTGCTCCGCTTTCTTGATATGTAAAGTGAAGCCTCCTGTCTTTTACCTCATCAGCCAGAGATTCCTGTCCATAAAATGGTCACAGATGGAGGGTCACGTGATCTCTATCTGTCCATGAACAATCACTCTTATCATACGGTCCTGGTAGGGCGATTGTTCATGGACAGATCACATGACTCTCTATCTGCAGCCATTTTATGGTCCGGAGGTAAAGTGTCCATCCCCTTTAATTTGGTTTCCCATCCCTAAAAACCCTTTAAATACAAAAGCTGTAAAAAGATCCAACCTACCTTAAGCCTGACATTTTTTGTGTCACCCACAAACACCAGAAACTGATTTGAAAACTCCACACCTGGTACGTTTGTACACCGGAGGATTCCCTGTTTGATGCTCCATTTTCATCTGTCTCTACTGTCCAGTGCCACCCAAAAAGGCTGATTGTGAATGCAACACAATCAAAGACAAGGAGAACATTTATTAGCATATGCAAGTATTACCATTTGGATGTATTTAAAAATTCCCTGTTGGTCACACACACAAACACACACAGCTCTGCTACATCCATTCACTCATACACAGCTTTACTACATACATCCATTCACACACAGCTCTGCTACATCCATTCACTCATACACAACTTTACTACATCCATCCATTCACACACACACATATCTACTACATCCATTCACTCATACACAGCTTTACTACATCTATCCATTCACACACACATTCACATCTCTGCTATATCCATTTACTCACACACAGCTCTCCTACAACCATTCTCTCACACACCTCTTGCTATATTCACTCACTCACACACACATAATTCTTCTTTATACTCAGTCCCAGACGCAACTTCTCTGGCTTCTCTGGCCCCATCCCCTGGCATCATGAAAGTGTATAAGGACCTTGCAGTAATGCAGGAAACATGTGATCTGTCACATGCTTCTGACATCACTTTAGGTCCTGCTACCAGGGGAGGGTAGATCAGAGGCTAACCTCTCTCAGAGATGGGGTGAAATGCTTTGTCAGAGCTTCACCCGGTCTCCAGGACAGTGATTGGGAGGGTCTGTCTGTTGGTGCTGGATCCTCCTGACCTTCGAACTATAAGGATTTTTTCTTGCGAAAAAGTACGAAAAACGGAAATTCCTACACACGGAAACATTATATAGTAAGTATATTAGATGGGGAGAAGATGATACATTCCTGAATAGAGATCCCATTAAGGATCACGATCTGCGATTTTCACAGACAACCATTTACATAGTTCCCTTTATCCTAAATAAAACCAATATGTTGCGAGCAAATGGATCAGACCCAAGTGAGCTCCAGCTGGATTTCTATCTTCATATATAGATTTTTTCTTCATTGCATTCTTCCTATAACTTATCCACATATAAAATACCTCGGCAGCTGTTTTGCTGCACAGTTATCAGATATTCTCCCAGGCTTTTTATCTCTCATCTGACAGAGAACATCCCAGATCCTGGAGCCCAGGTCTCGGCATCTTTTTATGGAGATAGGAAAAACATTTGCTTCCAAATCAAACCTACTTTATCACTCAAGTGCATTTTTAAAGGATTTCAGCAAAGGATTAGTACAATATCCATAACCATTTCTGCATTCCATAAAGATTTCTCCTGCAGTCCGCTTGGTCCTTTTCCAAAATTTTCCGTCTTCCTTTTATTTAGAATTGTTTACGATTGAAAAATGGCCAAAGAGAGGAAAGAAACAGCTTTATAGTGAAGGAGTCACCAGGAAATGACTGGTTTGTAACTTAGGTTTTATGTTACACATAAAATACACATTTTTAAATAATGTTGATGATTTTTTCCCCATTTCCCTGTCACTATTCAATAACAGACAACAAGGCTGAATATTAGCTTGTTATAGTAATAAATGTTACAGCTTATCCCCTCCCCCTCCTCCCTGTGCAATGACCTCTATATAGATAACACTGACCCATCATTACATCACTACTGACAATAGATGATGTCACAGCTTATCTCCTCCCCCTCCCTGTACAATGACCTCTATATAGATAACACTGACCCATCATTACATCACTACTGACAATAGATGATGTCACAGCTTATCTCCTCCCCCTCCCTGTAAAATGACCTCTATATAGATAACGCTGACCCATCATTACATCACTACTGACAATAGATGATGTCACAGCTTATCTCCTCCTCCTCCCTGTACAATGACCTCTATATAGATAACACTGACCCCTCATTACATCACTACTGACAATAGATGATGTCACAGCTTATCTCCTCCCCCTCCCTGTACAATGACCTCTATATAGATAACGCTGACCCATCATTACATCACTACTGACAATAGATGATGTCACAGCTTATCTCCCCCCCTCCCTGTACAATGACCTCTATATAGATAACACTGACCCCTCATTACATCACTACTGACAATAGATGATGTCACAGCTTATCTCCTCCCCCTCCCTGTACAATGACCTCTATATAGATAACTGACCCATCATTACATCACTACTGACAATAGATGATGTCACAGCTTATCTCCTCCCCCTCCCTGTACAATGACCTCTATATAGATAACACTGACCCATCATTACATCACTACTGACAATAGATGATGTCACAGCTTATCTCCTCCCCCTCCCTGTAAAATGACCTCTATATAGATAACGCTGACCCATCATTACATCACTACTGACAATAGATGATGTCACAGCTTATCTCCTCCTCCTCCCTGTACAATGACCTCTATATAGATAAAACTGACCCATCATTACATCACTACTGACAATAGATGATTTCACAGCTTATCTCCTCCCCCTCCCTGTACAATGACCTCTATATAGATAACACTGACCCATCATTACATCACTACTGACAATAGATGATGTCACAGCTTATCTCCTCCCCCTCCCTGTACAATGACCTCTATATAGATAACACTGACCCATAATTACATCACTACTGACAATAGATGATGTCACAGCTTATCTCCTCCCCCTCCCTGTACAATGACCTCTATATAGATAACACTGACCCATCATTACATCACTACTGACAATAGATGATGTCACAGCTTATCTCCTCCCCCTCCCTGTAAAATGACCTCTATATAGATAACGCTGACCCATCATTACATCACTACTGACAATAGATGATGTCACAGCTTATCTCCTCCTCCTCCCTGTACAATGACCTCTATATAGATAACACTGACCCATCATTACATCACTACTGACAATAGATGATGTAACAGATTATCTCCTCCCCCTCCCTGTACAATGACCTCTATATAGATAACACTGACCCATCATTACATCACTACTGACAATAGATGATGTCACAGCTTATCTTCTCCTCCTCCTCCCTGTACAATGACCTCTATATAGATAACACTGACCCATCATTACATCACTACTGACAATAGATGATGTCACAGCTTATCTCCTCCCCCTCCCTGTACAATGACCTCTATAAAGATAACGCTGACCCATCATTACATCACTACAGACAAAAGATGATGTCACAGCTTATCTCCTCCCCCTCCCTGTACAATGACCTCTATATAGATAACGCTGACCCATCATTACATCACTACTAACAATAGATGATTTCACAGCTTATCTCCTCCTCCCCCCTGTACTATGACCTCTATATAGATAACACTGACCCATCATTACATCACTGCTGACAATAGATGATGTCACAGCTTATCTCCTCCTCCTCCCTGTATAATGATCTCTATATAGATAACACTGACCCATCATTACATCACTACTGACAATAGATGATGTCACAGCTTATCTCCTCCCCCTCCCTGTAAAATGACCTCTATATAGATAACACTGACCCATCATTACATCACTACTGACAATACATGATGTCACAGCTTATCCCCTCCCCCTCCCTGCACAGAGTATCCCTCATTAAATTCAGCTCCAGAGTATCAATGCATTTGACCCTGAGGCTACTATAAAGCATATCACTAAATGCTGTTACTCTCACGCAAGATAGCTGCAAAAATCATGGACCAAGAATAGAAGAGTAAATAATTCTGAGATTATCACTATAAATGAGAGGGAAGTCCTAAATTCTGTGAAAAGACTTAGAGGATGGGTGTCCATAGAAGTTAATCTTCTCTCACCCAGATCTGGTACGAAGGCAGTATCTCAGTCTAGAGGACTACTTACCCATTGATTTCAGTAATGATGATGATGTAATGCTTAATTTCTCCTGTAGAGGTGCTATAGGTGATTAAAATTCTTCCATAAAGAATAAAAGGGATCACTTATGATCGTCTTACCATCTGGTGCCCCATCCATTGAAGAAGGATTGTCAAAAGCGGACAACCCCTTTAGGATAATTTATTTGATCTTGTTTAATGCAAACAGTACAGTTTTATTGCAAAGGCTCGATCTGAGAACCAGATCCTCTTCCCTATGAAGTATATAAAAGTAATTTTACTAATGAGACACACAGAGAACAAAGCTTTCTACGAGGACTGGTTTCACTTCACATGATGAAGTTCTGGATATTTCTCTACAACATTCCTCAACCCTCTGCAAATTTTTTCCTCCCATGACAAATGGGCCAGTCCGTGATACTGCTGCATATTAAAACGCATTTAATAAATTTAACGCTCACTGTGTTCCAATTTGTTGTAAAGTGGATACACATGTGGCACACATTTTCGTGCAGGCATGAAGACTGACCGGCCAGGAACGTATGTTGCTGTTTAAGGGTGTCTTAATCAGCAACATGAAATCCAAGGGTGATGGAATATCTGCTACCATAGTATGGTCAATTAAGTCTACACTGCTTGTCTATAGGCCGAGGTGCCATCATAGTGAGGCCGCATGATTGTGTGCATTTAACGAGGGCTGTTGCTTGAGGCCTATCGGACATTGGTAGGTAGGACGCCCACCCCGTGGATGTCTAAAGCAGTGACTGTCCCCTACGGCAAAGATGGGCAAGAATAGGATATGTCCTATCTTTTGTGGTGGCATACACAATGCCTCACCACTCCAGAAACGTGTCCAATAGAGCTTTGTGTGACTAGCTCACAAACTGGTTGTGTGCATTAGGCCTAAAGAAGGTGAATCCACTGTTTGACTGCCATTCCTTGGGCCGAACATTAAAAATTATTCTGAGCGTTTTCCCGTGGGTTATAGTGTTGGTAATCTCCTGTTTTCGTTACCCTCCACTGTGCGATTTACAACGCCAGTTGGGTCGTAAGCGTTGGTGGTCACGTTACCGCAAATGCAGCTTGAACAGCACCGGTTCTGCTTCTGTGACTATAAAAACTTCTGGTCCAACCAACAGGAGCTAGAACCAGATGATTAACTTTTTCCTCTCATTCAGGCCCCATGGGGTTTCTGCTGGGAAACCCCTCTAACCTCCAAATTCTCCTTGACCTCAGAGGTCCAATATTAGGTGAGAGTCTTGGCCAACCAAACTATCCTATGGTACTCTGGTGATCCAAGCCAGATCAAGCCCCATGCAGATGGCCATATTTACTGTCTTTAATACGGTGCCTATGGAATTATTTGAGTGCCTATTGATATTTAATTTGGACCTACATGAAATCTGTGCATGAAATTGGAATTTGATGTGTAAACCATAACAGGACAGGGATCTTCATGTCTCCATATCTGAGTCTATAAATATAAGTGTCAAGGAGAAAAGAGGAGCTCAGATAGGTTGAGGTCTTCTTCTCGCTTACCCTAACAGTAGGCCAGGGACCCTCTGCAACACTGGGATTATTATAACAATCTACTGCTTTTCTAAAATAAAGAAATGGGGATTGTAATTTTTGAAAATATTTAAAGGTACAGAGGGCAATGTGGATCCATGCATATTATTGAATGTGAAACATGTAGGAATGACCAAGTCATGAACATCTCAGGAAGGAGAACCTATCCACTGTAAAATTTTAGCTACAATGGGCTTCATAGATGTGATTGTATAATTATAGATTTTTTATCTTATCAAGGTTTTTATAGTATGTATGTATATGTATGAGGGAAAAAAACATTCATGACCGATAACTTTTGTATAAAAGTCTCCTGCTCAATCCTGTCCGTATCTTCCAGTGTACATAGTACCAGGTGTGTAGTGGTCAAATTCAGTTTCTGGTGTTTGAGGGTGACACAAAAAATTGTCAGGATCATGTTTGACATAAGGTAGGTTGGACTTTTTTTTTTTACAGATTTTGGGGCACATTTACTAAGGGTTGTGCGCTAGTTTTCTGGTGGACTTTGCACGTTCTTTTAGGTGTAAACTGCTTGCACAGGTGTTTAAAAAGTGTCCGAGACACATTTGTGTAGAACAATCGCCCTGCCAGGAATAAGGTCTTGGCAGGGCGATTGCTTATGGTCAGAAAGATCACATGACCCTATATCTGTGCCTATATCTATATCTGTGGCCATTTTATGGTCAGGAATGTCCGACTGATGAGGTAAAAGACAGGAGGTTTCACTTTACATATCAAGAAAGCGGAGCAGAACTATTACTAGATGTATATTGGTAAATTACCTAATACCTAATTACACACACATTACAAAAAACATGAGGTAAAGTGGCCAACCCCTTTAAGCTAAAATCAGAATTTATTCTAAAATAGCAAGGTGGGTCTGCAATGGCTTTAATATGGCCTATGCAATACTAGGGTTTTATATGCGGGGGGATTTCAGACTTGGTAGGCTCCCGTAAAGCGTAACCCCCAATCGAGATCATTTTTAATATTGTGCCGGGTGGAATGTTGTGAAGATTTTTATTAAAAGACATATATAATAGATATTAACATTCTGTGCTAAAATAAACCAATATTTTGTTATCCCTCACTTTTCTATTCCCGTCCCGATGCTCCCTGATGCCCGGTCACTCTGCACTTTCTGGTCCAGCGATGATGCCCCAGCATAAGGGTGATCACTACAGCTAATTACTTACTGTATTTAAGATGAACAACAGAGGAATAACAAAGTATTGAGATTAAGGATCAGATTGTGAGAAATACAATGATTTACAGTATTGTGCAAAAGTTTTAGGTAGCAGTAAAAAAAATACTGTACTGTAAGGAACTCGGCGGGGAGGTTGTTCCAAACATCTTGGAGAACTAATTTTCCAAACCTGCCTAAAACAATTGCAGAGAACTATAAAAAAAATCAGCACGTCAGGCGAATATTGTTCTGTGTCAGGGTATGAAACCTGCTAATTGAATTCAAGACTTTTACGACCTCTTCTTTTGGAGAATCACTGTGGGTGTCTCTTGTCCTCAGGCAATAACCATTGACATCATCTTATCAGTGTAATGAGAGATGGGAATTGAAGTCAATGCAGGGAATAAGTGAAATAAGCAGCAGGGTTATGAGATATGGCATGATGTCATATGAAAAACACACAACAATCCATAAAAATATGGGTAAAGTAAAAACAAAGGATGAACATCCAGTAAAGATATAAGGATGATCATTCACGTACAACAGATTTTGGCAGAAGACATATTTGGTTAATAGCTATACCTTCCAACCATATATACACATGTATGCTCAGCTTGACCAAGAGTGCAAGAGCATGTAGACCAGGGGTAGGGAACCTATGGCTCGGGAGCCAGATATGGCTCTTCTGTTGGCTGCATCTGGCTCTTAGACAGATCTTTAATAAATAGTGATGGCTGCTGTGTGTCTCTTAGACTGATCACTTGACAAAGGAAGCCATGTTACCGCTGCTTACGTCCTTTGTGGCAGCCAGGGTTGAGGTACAGGATCACTAGGCAGTCTTG
This sequence comes from Engystomops pustulosus, assembly GCF_040894005.1. Lineage (NCBI taxonomy): Eukaryota > Metazoa > Chordata > Amphibia > Anura > Leptodactylidae > Engystomops > Engystomops pustulosus. Next base: position 86,134,043 of record NC_092420.1, on the reverse strand, counting down.
TGGTCAGGAACAGGCAGACGCTCAAGGCAGGCGGCAATGATGGGAGGTCGGGACGGAGCAAGAGATCGGGACTGGCAGCGAAGGAGCAGAATCAGGAACAGGGAAGGAAACACTGTGGAAAGCTTCCTTATAGGCATGAAGCACTAAGATCGGACGGGGAATGCTGGGAGCTGCCGGTCTTTATAGGAACCCGGGAAGTGGGCAGTGCCAATCAGTGGCACACTGGCCCTCTAAATCTGCAGGTGCCGTCGCACGCAGGCTGGCCAGCCGGGACAGAACGGGAGCCGGAAAGTGGTGAGTTGAGTGAGCTCGGAAAGGGGCGCCGCCCCTGGAGAGGGGCACAGGTGTGCCTGCGATCCGAGACCTAGAGCGCAGGGGAACCCGTGACACTGGGACTACCTATCTACTGGGGGGCATGTGCATATGGTACGGCTCTTATGGTATAACATTTTAAAATATGTGGCGTTCATGGCTCTCTCAGCCAAAAAGGTTCCTGACCCCTGATGTAGACATTTGAATATTTACCTTAGACTACATTCACATGGCTCTACGGGGAACGTATATACCGCTGATGTATATACAGACCCATAGACGGCAATGGGTGCACTGCACCATACAGGAGCGGTACCATCCTGTAGCCGGGAGAAAGATAGGGCATGTCTTATCGTTCTCCAGAATACGGCAGCGTGCGCCATATTTCTCTATATAGAGGGCCAGGGGTGAGCTTGTGTGTGAATTTAGTTATACAATGTCATCACTTTATGCTTAATTCCTCATCAGGGGCTAACTTGAATGAATCTATAGTGTTTTGTTATATCATTTCTTTTTTAGTACTGTATCTGTATAGACTTAAAGAAAGGGATAATGGACATTGAGAGACATTTCTAACCATAGAGAAGCCAGTAATTTTCCACAGCTATAGAAGAAATTGTTTTGGAGGAGAAAAAAAGACTTGCTTACTAAAAAAAAGCAGACAGACTGCTGTCTGGAAAGTTGTTTACCTCTTTGGAAACCTGCTGCCATAGGTTATTATGGGGGCATAATGTAAGTCTGTGGGAGAATGCATTGTCATTGTTTGGGCTGACATGTATCCACCCCCCCCCCCCTGTGTAGAAGGTATATAAAGAAAACAGCCACTAGTGTCTTGCAGTTAGGGAACAGATCTTGGAATAGGATACTCTGCCAGACTGCCTGAGTGACCAGAAGATGAAGCTGACACAAGGATACTCGACTCGAGAATTGACCCTGGGCTCCTAGCATTTGGCCATGGTACAAGTCATCAGAGGAAGAGGGGGGTAGTTAGCCCAGGTATATCCTTAGCATTATCCGTTCTTCTTCCGGGGAGGAGATTGGAGACGTCAGCCCTTTGATTTGTATGTGTTGTTTTGCACCTGAATTTCCTCACTAAAGAAGTCACTTAAGAAGCTAACTGCTCACTTCAGAACCTGACTCTCTGCACTTATTTCCCTTTGGGGTTCAAAATGCCTTACCTTCGGACACCTAACCCAGGCACTGTATGGCCACTGTAAGGGGCCACTTGGTGGTCTCTGGAAGACAAAATTTGGTATTTTCTTAAATCAAGTGGTAAATTTTTCTACCCCGGCAAATCTGTCATTTGGGAAGTCCTCGGAAGTGTCTACATTCAGATGATGGTTGGACATTCATCAACCCAAGGTTGCTATATGCAGTGACTCTATGCCCAGCTTCGCTGATTTCTAAAATTGTCTCTATGTCTCTATGCAAGAGTCCCCCTTAAAAGGGTAGTTCTGGGAATGTATGACTTAGCACTACAAAGCTAAAAACTAGTGTAAGATATAAAGATTCTAGGTCCTCCAGTGAGAAAGACCAATTATAAATCTCCTTAATGGTAGACTCCTTTTTAATATAGTTGCCTCCCACCTAGAAAACAAAATTTGACTCTACTTTAGGCAACAATAATCAACAGACATGGTGCCCTTTATCTCAATTTACTGTACCTACCCCATAGGGTCTCATCTAAAGTGGCTGTTGCAGTCAAGTTTTCCTTTCCCTACCCTAGAAAACATATTTATTAAATCCTTACCCAGATCTCTTGGTGGAGCAAGCATGACTTTTAAGACACCACAGACCTGCAAAAGCAATCTCAATGAGTTTAATTCCCATCCTGACCCATGTCCATGGCCTATTTTTTAAGGTTGCACTAGAGGCAAGTTTTCCTTTACCATCCTGGAAAACTTATTTGCATATTCCTTACCTATAATGGACATAGACCTCTACAAATGAGTTGTCTGTGTGTGACTGTTATATCAGGCTGCAAAAATTTTTGGCAAGAGCTTATGGGTGAGAGGTGAATAAAGTAACAGGGCACCCTGAATAGAAAAGTGATAAACCCAATGTTGTTCAGACGGACGGCCATTTTGATTTACAGTTCTCTAACAGGGTCTTTACAAAGTGTTTTGATGAACCGATTGAGTTATTGGCCCTTTGGTCTAAAAAGTCAGAGAATTTTTTGGCAATTTTTTTTTCACTGTAGACATTGTAAACATAGCTTAAACACAGTCTCACCTCAACACACGTTGATTAATAGGTGGGATTTCGCACGGTCTTGTATACTTGAATTAATTGCGGCCAAGTTCTAAAATTTACGACCATGGCCATCGTTTTGTCATTTTTTTGAAGCAATGAAAGTGGAAAGTTGGCGTATGGAGCGGTGAGCACTTCAGGGAGCACTGTGCAGTCCTGACTCCAGCCTCCGAGTGCAGCCTCAAGCTGTGACTGTGGTTAATAGCCCGCTAATTGCCTTGGACTGTGTCTTGAGTTCCTGATCTGTGTCTGGTCGTTAAGGAGGCAAATGGCTGAATAAATCAGTGTAACAACAGCTGTCTCCCTGCAGTGAATCATGGGGAACGTCAGGCCTTAAGAAGTTAGGATGATTAATGCAACAGGCGTCAAGCAGCTGGATCTTGATTATACTACTGTAGGCTGCACTGCAGGGCAGGATCATCATACATCTTACCTTAATGGACATCCAGGAGGAACTGAAGATATCTCCATCCAGAAACTCCTGTACTGACCACAGTCCATGACTTTTGTGTCCTAAAAAGTCTTCATACTATCAACCTCAATAAACAGAAGTCATAATCGATGGTTTTGGTTTTCTTGACCTTTCCTTGGTTCACTAGAGGACTGATGCTCCACCATAGCCACCCCTTGTACCATGAACGATGAGATGGTTATTTCTGGAGATGTAAACCTAGTTCATTCCAGTCATGAAGCCAGTTTGACCTTACAAGGCCCGCACCATTCCTCCATGACAGGTCTTCAGTAGTTGAGTCTTGATAGCCATCAATGAGGCTTCATGGTCTTGGACAGATTTTTTTATCCTGGACATCTGGAAAAGTTGGCCAATCTCAGCAATGAGCTTGAAAGACGTCAACTGGGTGAGATCTCTGATCTTATCCATTGTTTCAGGATATCAGATTTTCAGGATTTTACCTGCCGACATATAACAAATGATGATATATATTGTCATGATCTGCTTCATATTAGAAACTGAGCTGTCACATTACATAAACCTCAACTCACATCTGTATTCAAAGAATGTCATAGATAATTATATCCCCACATTGTAGGGTTCAAATAATAGCCGCAAGACCTAAAGCAAGCCACAACTCTGCTGTACCAAGCCCAGATCATCATCAAATTACAGCTTAGGGAATGGTGGGAAAGAAGGGGGTTAATGTTTTCGGGCTTGGGGTCCAATAAATGGGATGCAATGTATAAGGTACAAGACATATGTGAATTTATAGGGTACAAGGAATGCGATGCAATATATAGAAAATACTGAATGGGATGTAATGTATAGGGCACAATGAATGGTGTGTTTAACGAATATAGGGTACATGGAATAGGTTATATAGGGTTATATATATTTTGGAGAGACCATTTGTCCATGTTCTGGGACGTGCACCCGATTATCCTTATTAATGGTTGTAAGAGTGCCGCCACTATTTATATAGGTTATAACGTATAGGGTACAATGGATGGGATAAAGTAAATAGTGTACATGGCATATGTGAAAATGTATAGGTTATTATAAATAGGATGCAATGTATAGGGTACAAGCAGGGGCATAACTACAGGGGTAGAAATCATAGCAGTTGCTTAGGGGCCCACAGTGTCAGGGGGCCCCCGGTTACTGACCTGAAACACTAAAGAATAGTGGATATGCACATTGTACAGCATAACATGTATATAACAGTGCACAGCAGGAATCGGCAGGTCAGATAATAATGTCGGGGAGAAGTAGGGGACAGCAGAAGGACAGGACTAGGGAATCTCCCATCTCTAATTCCTGCTGTGTACTTCCCTATGTAGTCTGCAGCTACTGGGACATATGTGTATAAGTGTATGAATGTATAAATCAGTGCATACATGTGTGCACATAATTTTATAGAAGTGTCTGTATACAAATACAGGCAGTCCCCGGGTTACGTACAAAATAGGGTCTGGAGGTTTGTTCTTAAGTTGAATTTGTATGTAAGTCAAAACTGTATACTTTATAATTGTAGATCCAGACAAAAAAAATTTGGGCCCCAGTGACAATTGGAGATTAAACATTTTTTGCTGTAATGGGACCAAGGATTATCAATAAAGCTTCATTACAGACACCTTGCAGCTGATTATTACAGTCTGTGACTATAGTAAAACATTCAGAAAGCTTCACCAGAGGTCAGAGGGGTCTGTCTGTAACTATGGGTTGTCTGTAAGTCGGGTGTCCTTAAGTAGGGGACCGCCTGTATGTAGTCATAAGCCTCCTATGGGGCCCTGCCTCTCCTTGTTACGCCCCTGGGTACAAGCCATAGGACACACTGAATGGCACACATTGTATAGGGTGCAATGCATAGCTTACAATTTATAGAATACAATGTATAGGGTACAATGAATGGGATGTAATGTATAGGGTACAATAGATTTCTAATTTTACATCAATGTGTGAATACCTGAAAATGTGATTTTTTTTTTTCTTTAGAGGAAATAGTCCTGCCTAAAGGCCCTGAAAGGGTTATTTGCCCCCAGGAGCCCACGCGGCAGCATGAGTAATGCTATATATAAGCCTCCTGCACTATATATGGTATAATGAGTGCTGATTGTGATCAGTCTTTGTCAGATGTTTAGGTAGAGTGAATGGCTACCTTTTACACTCAGCCCTTCCCGGGTGAGCCGCCCGCCGCCCCATACAGGGCTCCATCAATCATAATTAGGGTTTGTTTTATGGAACATAAAGAAATGTCCTTTTACATCAAACAATCCGGGCAGAGTCTGCACCGCGCTCTGTCCTCAATGTTTTGACAGTTTTGCACCGAGTCAATGTAAATTGCTGGTTATTGTGTGCAGTTAGTGTCTGCGTTTATTCTCCTGTCCACCCTAAAAGCAGCGGCTGTCATAGTAAAATAATTTCCCTACAATCCTACAAAAGTGGTGGAAAGGGGGCTGTAGTGCTAGTTACTACCATATCAAACATGGCTCATGGCAACCAATCAGAGCTCAGCTTTAAATTTATAAACTGCTGTGGGAAAATGAAAGCTGAGCTCTGATTGGTTGGCCTGGGCAATTAGAACAATTATGCTCTCAGACACTTCTGATAAATCTTCACCTATATAGTCTCTAAATATTACCTGTAATTCCCCAAATCCTGATATTTTTAGGGCCCATTTTAATGCTTTCATATATATGTCTGTGGATGTATTGTATATAGGCTGTATGATCAAGGGTGCAACTTTGGGGGGTACAGTTGTACCTAGACCAAGGATCCTTATGATGACCAGTAAGTCATCTTATTCCCCTTACAAAGTTACCAGTACTAAATTATAGTCAGCATTCTAGTACACACAAGTGTGCAATAAATAGGAATTTACCTGCAGTACCTCAGCATGGCCACTACACAGTGTATGGAAGTGCCTGCTTCTGATTCTGGAAGCAGCTGATTGGTTGAAATGCTAAATATCAGAGTAATCCTAAACATTTCCTTTAAAAAGTTACTTTTAATCCAAAGAATTGGGTTGTCCACCGCCATTGTTACCACTTAATGGAAATGTACCACAAATCCAAACACACTCACATGGTGGCATGCACCTCCTGAAAGTCGCCTGTGCCTCCTTCTTTTTGCTTTTAATAACATCGTTTTTGAGAAAAAATGTTTTTTAAATCCATGCAAATGAACCTCACGGGCTCTTGGCTCAGTCATAGAAGCCCTTCTGGCTCCTTCATCTGATAACTATTCACGCCTCTATTCAGTGTTTGTACCCGCCTCTTCCCTCCCCAGTTAGAAAACCAAATGGAGGCGTGAATGATTAGAAGACGATGGAGCCAGAATGGGCTTCTGTGATGGAGCCAGAAGCCCCTGAGGATAATTTACATAATTTTAAAAGACGTTTTTCTCAAAAACGAATCTATTAGAAGCAGGATGAAGAGCAGATCCTGTTCCAGGAGGCCTGCATGTACATGTGTTTGATTCAGAAGCACTCCATCTATTTGGTAGATTTCCTTTAACTGTCCATTGTGGCAGGAACAGTATTCAAGGGGGTTTTCAGGGCTGAAAGTATTACTCAGATATCCATAGAATAAGTGGTCAATATCTGATTGGTCAAATTGCAAGTTCCAGCATCCCCAAGGATCAGCTAATCTCAGCAGATGATAAGCAGAGAATAAAGCAGGAAGCAGACAGTGCCGTTCTTGGTTTTGTGGTCAGACCATGTTACTGCAGATCAGAATCATTCATTTGTCTTAGTGCCCCAACAATCTGATATTGAGAACCGAATCTAAAGATAGTGAGTACATATTTTTTAAGCTGGAAAATCCCTTTAAAACTAGTTGCTAAAAATCCTCCTCCCTAGGTATTGATTTTCCATCATTAAAATAATTCTCCCTGTTGATTTTTTTCCTTTTTTTTCATTGCAGGTCCCAAACTTTATCAACACCACCCTCCCATCACATGAACAGGTCACGGCTCAGGAGATAGACATTTATTTCCGGCAGGAGCTTATATATAAGAGAAACGAGAGGATGGCCAGAAGAGTCATGGGACTTCTGAGGGAAAACCGCGACAAGAGCTTCTTCTTTGCCTTTGGTGCAGGTATTGTGACATATTGTATAAAAATGTAAAGTCGTAGGCTCTGTTCTCCTCTGTGTTATGGATTCTGCTCATAATGTTTGCCGGATTTTCAAACAACAGGGGTGATCATGTTCTCCATCTTCATTCATGATGCATGGGAGTCTACTAATAGTGGAAAGGAAGAACACTTATAGGATCAGTAGAAGGGCTCCATGGAATTTGATGGTTATGTGAAAACTCAATTGACTGATAGGTAGTCCTCCCAATTTCCCGATTGGGGAGCATTGAGTAAGTCATTGCCAGCAGTGTTGGGGTAAGGTTCCTCGGGTCCCACCGTTCTTCATCCCCTAAAAGCTAGGCCCTACTAGCCTCTGAACTAGATTATCTCTGGGGTCCAGTATTTTGTTACGGAGTAGTCCTACCAGAGGACCACATCTGGACCATCTGGATATTATGGTGGACCAGTTCAACTTAACAAAGAGATTGGGTATGTTGGAATCCAAGAGTCTGACCCTTTTTCCCTGTGTAGGATGGATCACTCCCAGTCTTTCTATAGGCTAGATTGTCGATACTAGATCATTGGAAGTTCAACACTGAAAACTCCCCATCGATCGACTGCTTTCGACTTCTACTGTTGCCAGAATGGTTAATACAGAACATCTTCATTCTCTATGAACTGACATAATAAGCATCAATCATCTAGAACAGTGGTGGCAAACCTGTTAGCAGCCGAGTGCCCAAACTGCAACCCAAAACCCTGCTTATTTATCGCGAGGTGCCAACCAAAAATTAAAGGAGTAACTTATTGCACCCTGTTCAACAACTTTTAATTGTACTGGCCTCCTGAGGACAGCAACACAATAGAAAGATGGAACATTTTCATCATTTTAGCTTCTTTCCAGTGTCCCTCTGTACACAGAGAATCGTGGGGCCAGCAGGAGGTCCTCCAAAAATAATTTGACCCTGTCTAATTCTCCCTCTTACTACAATCCCAAGTGGGTAGTAAGTATCAAAATATGACTGAAAGCAGAATCTTTTAAGTTGCTTGGAACTGCAGGAAGATTCTTTGAGTCCTGCCTGGTGTGCTGGGGCGATGGCCCCGGTGCCCACAAAAAGGGCTCTGAGTGCCACCTCTGGCACCAGTGCCATAGGTTCACCATCACTGATCTAGAAAAAAGATGAGCTGTAGTAACTCAGTTCAGCCACTACTTTGAGAATGGAGCCGTGCTACCACCTCCTTTATATAGGTTCATTCTGCCTCCAAAATGAGTTTTGGTTGGAGTCCTGAGTGGTGGACTGCCACCAATTTGATATTGATGACCTATTTTATGGGAGTATTAGGTAGAAACCACCTAACGTCTTACAGCAATGCACAAGATGATTGTTTCCAGCACCTAAGTCCGGACTTGGCTGAGCATGGGTATTCATTTCATTGGGGAGACTGTAGTTTCACAAGTGACCTACCTCCTGCCCGATCCGGTGTCCTGACTTCCTGGCGGGCCACTATTTATATGTGATTGTTCAAGATCTTCCATTTTGAGCGCAGTTCTCCTGCAGGCCTTATCAGAAATGATACTTTGAAGGTTTACTAATCCTTTCAGCAGGACTTTTAACGTAGTTCTGCTTTTTTAGGCACAGTAGACCTTTAAGAACAATGTCCTTGTCTAAGAACGTTAGGGACAAAAGATAAGGAAATGTTATGGCTGTCAGAAGACGCAGAACACGACCCGCTGGTAGAAAAACCAACACAATATCAAACAGAACTGTTCTTTCTTTGTGCACCATATTTACTAGAATGATGGGGGAGAAGACGTTTATTCATAAAGCGGCCAAATTTTGCTTCCTGCCATGGAAACCATTTTTTTTTGTTATGGAGCCCCAAGGAGAGAAGATGGCCTGCCAAAAATACAATGAGCTGCTGAAAGTAGGATTAAACTCGGGGTTACCCACTTCAAAGGCAGTGATGTTGGAGACCACTTGTGAATGCTAATCAGACGTCCAGCGCCGACTGTAAAGGAAGATTATACCCCCGGCTCTTTGAGATGGTAACAACCGTCATTCACGGAGCTACTATCTCAGCTGGAGGTGCCATATGCAAATAGGGGTGCATGGTGTGGTTCATGTTATACATTTACTGGATTACAGGACTTGACAAAACGTTTCCCCTTTCATCTCCGTCTCGCAGACAAAGGTTTTTCTGTTCCCTGTTAGTCTGAAGGAAGCCATACAGGCAGAGCCATTAATATTAATTATAGAATTAATTCACACACAGAACGTTTCCTTGTTTAGATTAACAGGGAGCCACGGACATGTGTGATTCCTGGAGAGACGTCCAGACTCTCACAAGAGCTTTCATTCTGGGGGGAAGTCGCCGTTATCTCACAGAGGGGCCGCCGTGGGACTTCCTAGTCGCTTCCATTGACCTAACGATTTTACTCGTGGTGCTTGATGCAAAAGAGACTGGTATAATGTCAGGTAACATATAGACATTTTTCGAAAAAATCATATTAGTCAAAGAGGATGAGGAACATTTATTAATGATAATTCCTTTATTAATATAGCGCACACAGATTACACAGCGCTGAGTGGAGTTTGCCAAATCAGTCCCTGTTCCCAATGGGGCTCACAATCTAATCAACCTACCAGTTTGTTTTGGAGTGTGGGAGGACCCGGAGGAAACCCACGCAAACCCGGAGAGAGCATGCAAACTCTTTGCACATGTTGACCCTGGGACTTGAACCCAGGACCCCAGCGCTGCAAGGCTGTAGTGCTAGCCCACAATTGTGATTGTACCAGAACTCAGAGATCCAAACAACACAGTGACAGGTGATTTTTTTGCAGAACTGTCAAACCCCGGTGGGTTAAGTACAGTACTGCACAGTGCTGCCCTTATTTATTATACTCTGTCATGAATGGGGGCAAATTTATCTCAGTCTGATGCACTTTGTTTGGGTGTATTTTAGTGACTTTTTGGGTGTATACTGGTATTTGCGCAATTTTTTGCACCTTTTTCCTGGAGTTCGCCGAAGTTCGCCGTGTAGCAGTTTCCACGTTTGCACCTAATTTGTGTTTGTATGTCTCCTGCTTCCAGATGTTTGTGCTTTATTAAACATTGACTTGCGCCTAAAAGGGCCCAAATAATTGGCGCAAAAGCACTACAGACTTGGCCATTCGTAGGGAAAGCAATGGTGTGAGTTGCACAAAAAATTGTACCTTTTTTAAGGTACAAAATGACAAAGACAAATGAGGTCCAAAAAATAGACTCACAGAAGGCGCAAAAAGAGCTCAGGGAAGGGGGAAATAAGATAAATGACCCCCATGGTCCATGTACCATGATTGTTTTAAGGGACCATACACCATTATGACTTTCCATGGATGACATTTATAAATAAGATGACATCTTCCCTCCTTTTTTATTATATTGTACATAACAATTCTGTTTTATCCTTTCCTATAACACTGCGTTATGATGTTCCTCTGTTATTCCTCTTACAAGTATATAAATTATTAACATTTCGGGTGTCACCAGTTGATTGTGTGTCCCTGCAAAATCCGACATTGACCACAGCTCCAATTTTTAAATCCCAGTTGTTTAATTATTTATAAATTTCTACGAGGAGTAACAAAGGGTCATCCCGACAGAAGTTATGTCATGTCAGATGACTATTGCTATTGTGTGTATGAATTTGAATTGATAAATTCGTGGAAAGATAAATAAGAAATCGATTGATCAATAAATAAAAGTATGCTGTTTAGATACTAAGTAGATAAATCGATATGAGGTAGATAGATAGATAGATAGATAGGAGATAGATAGATAATAGATAGATAATAGATAGATAGATAGATAGATAGATAGATAGATATGAGATAGATAGATAGATAGATAGATAGATAGGAGATAGATAGATAATAGATAGATAATAGATAGATAGATAGATAGATAGATAGATAGATAGATATGAGATAGATAGATAGATAGATAGATAGATAGATAGGAGATAGATAGATAGATAGATAGATAGGAGATAGATAGATAGATAGATAGGAGATAGATAGATAGATAGATATGAGATAGATAGATAGATAGATAGATAGATAGGAGATAGATAGATAGATAGATAGATAGGAGATAGATAGATAGATAGATAGATATGAGATAGATAGATAGATAGATAGATATGAGATAGATAGATAGATAGATAGATAGATATGAGATAGATAGATAGATATATATGAGATAGATAGATAGATAGATAGATAGATAGATAATAGATAAATAGATAGATAGATAGATAGATGATAGATAGATAGATATGAGATAGATAGATAATAGATAGATAGATAGATAGATAGATAGATAGATATGAGATAGATAGATAGATAGATAGATATGAGATAGATAGATAGATAGATAATAGATAGATAGATAGATAGATAGGAGACAGATAGATATGAGATAGATAGATAGATATGAGATAGATAGATAGATAGATAGATAATAGATAGATAGATTGGAGACAGATGGACAGATAGAAGGATATGGGATGAATAGATAGATAGAAATTTTGTTGTTCATTTAAACCACAGCTAACTCTCAGCTCTGCTATATCTACAGGTATACTATGGCTATACTATGGGTATACTATGGGTATACTATGGCTATACTATGGCTATACTATGGATATACTATGGGTATACTATGGCTATACTATGGCTATACTATGGCTATACTATGGATATACTATGGGTATACTATGGCTATACTATGGGTATACTATGGATATACTATGGATATACTATGGATATACTATGGGTATACTATGGGTATACTATGGGTATACTATGGATATACTATGGATATACTATGGGTATACTATGGGTATACTATGGGTATACTATGGGTATACTATGGATATACTATGGGTATACTATGGATATACTTTGTGATCCTCATATTTACACTAATATTTTGCACACTTTGCAAGTTTTATCCTGCAAAATGTCTTAAATTTTAGGGGATTCTATCCATTCAGAGTTAACGCATATGCTTGTACTGAGGTCCTACATATACATTAGGTGTTGCCTCCTTCCATCGTTCCCTCTCCTTCTCTTTGGCCGCTATCTGTAAATCCATGGCTGTGGTTGTAACACTGGCTGAGCAGCGCCTCCTGCTGGTGGGCAGATGCAACCACTGTTAGCACATGCAATGCTATGAACGTTATGAAGGTGACACCTGGTCCTTGTGTCCTCCACAAGCAGTGACTTTCAGGGCCTCGGAGCCTATTTATCCCGTCCAGATGTTCCGGATTAATTATTTAGCCTTTGCTGAACTGACAAACCTCCTCTCAGTCCAAGGCTTATGCGTTTTGTTGATTTTTCTTCTCATTTTAATCTCTCCATGATTATTTTGCTTGTTCGACTCTATTGAGTGGGTCGGCCTGTGGTTGCTTTATAGTGTAAGGGTTGTACTTAATGTTGGGTGTGAATACGCAGCTGTGGTGGAGTCACTGGATCTGGGGGACCATCTGCTTCCATCTGTGGAGGTTTTGTAGAAGTTCACACGGCAATTGATAAAGCGAATTATTGTAAAATGTCAATCAAAATCACATTGATCAAGATTCTGAAGATGGAAGCCCATGTGGTCTACAAGACTTACCTAGTAGCATAGTGGCCACCCAGTCTAGTAACCCTCAATGGAATAAGCTCTTCAGTTCTTGGCCAGAACCCTCTTCATAATGATATAGAGTCAGCATTGTACCGATCTCAAACGTTGGGGCACATTTACTTACCCGGCCGAGGAGTTCATCCAAAGTGCATTGTTCCGACAATCTTGCACCTTCTTCTTCCTGGTGTATGTAAGTGCTTGATCTTTCGACACAAATTGAAAGTTAAATCCTGCGCTCAGTCCAAATCCGTCCGATCGTCCGACAGCCACGCCCCCCCCCATTTCTGTTACATGGAAGCCGGTGCTGCTGTGCCGAAATCCGATCGCGTGCAACACAATCCCCTTCTAAATACCTGTCCCAGCGCTGCAAATCCCGAAAATCAGGAACAGTCCGACGAAAGTGCGATCCGCGGACCCTTAGTAAATAAGCCCCGTTAACTGTTTAAATGCAAAGTCACCTAATCAGCCCCAGTACTGGGTAATGGCAATTATGGTGATGATCGTGGCTTGATGATCACAACATCGAGAGTGACAACCCTTCCCAAAATGGCTGCGTGCAGCACCGCCTGCAGGTTATCACCAGCGTCCATGCACATCCGTAGTCCTTTAAATGCCGCTGGTGACTTTGCCAATGGTGTAACCAATGAACACTCACATTCGTGTTAGCACCATTCACAGGTGTTATTGTTGGGATCCGGGTTCTGTATTTGATTTAAAAATTCGGCTAAACTGGAATTTCGATTGGACCACTCGTCACTATTGATATGGAATGACATAAAGGAGTTTTGCGTAAGGGTATTCCATCAACAATGATACGCAGAGGTCAGGCCCTACGACCTTACTGAGATGCTGGACCATAGGCAAATCTTAATAATAATAATTCTTTATTTATATAGCACACACAGATTACGCAGCGCTGCACAAAGCAAATTGGTCCCTATGCTAAACAACCTACCAGTATGTTTTGGAGTGTGGGCGGAAACCGGAGGACCCAGAGGAAACCCACGCAAACACGGAGAGAACATACAAACTCTTTGCAGATGTTGACCTGGGTGGGATTTGAACCCAGGACCCCAGCGCTGCAAGGCAGAAGTACTACACACTCGTACGCCATTGTGCCGCCCACTGCTGATTTACTAATTCTGCCTAAGGCTTTGGTCTCCCATGGCACTAGTGTTGCATTTCCTATCACAATGGTAGCGCACTGGGTGGCATGCCTTGTGCACTATTGCCACGTGTGACCACACCCTAAGGGTGCATTCACATGACCATCATGGGCAGAGAATATCCGGCCGCAAATTTACATCCCCCATAGACGTCTACGGCACCAGAGCTCGATATGGTGAGCACAATATAGCTTTAGTTATTTCTCTACACAATGTTAACGACTGTAGACTTAAAAAAAAATAGAGCAAAAAAAATGGTAGACCAGGAAATATTTTTAAAAAACTTTAAAAATAATACAGTATTTAAATGACATCACTGACCTGCGATCTTGTAGGGGTTGATATTCTAATTCGGTATGACGAGGTTTCATTTAATAAAGGTATTTTAATTGTTGCAGTCAGGACATTCGGAGGAGATTATAGACGGCAAAATCCAAAAATTTGCCATAAAAGAGAAAACTGGGAAAAATATCAACTGCGGAACAATCCAAAAGAAACACGACTAAGTCCTATAAAACCCTTTGCATTTGATCTATTCCTGTAATAAATTTTGAGAAACGCCGTCTTGCCATATTTTCCTCTTGGTTTCATCAGATCTTTCCTTATTTATAGTCATAATTTGTAAGAAAGAAGATATTTAACCCCCCAATAGAAGAAAAAGATTTTTTTTTAATTTTGTGAAAATTTGTGAAATTTAGCCTTAAAGGGAAATTCAGTAATATCAATGTATTAACTTTTTACTGCTCAGTATGTTGGAAACCTTATCAATGAGGGTCCTGTGTCACCCATTGGGGCTCATTTACTAAGGGCCGCGGATCGCACTTTCGTCGGACTGTTCACGGTTTTCAGGATTTGCGCAGGTTTGACAGGTATTTAACAGGGGATTGGGATTGTGTCGTATGTGAACGGATTGTGGCGCAGCTGCGTTGGCTTCCATGCAACAGAAATGGTAGGGCGGGGGGGGGGGGGGGGAGACGTTGGACAATCTGACTGATTCGGACTGAACGCGGGATTTAAGTTTCAAATTGTGTCGCAAGACAATGCACTTAAATGCACCAGGAAGAAGAAGGTGAACTCCGGGGACCTGAGCGGGGAAGCGACACATGCAGGATATCGGGCGCACAATCTTAGTGAATCGCGGCACAGGGCATTAACGGCAGACAATGAACTTTTGGGAACTCCGCAGGACGGGGTAAGTAAATGTGCCGCATTATGTCACACAATGGCAAAACAATTGGTCAGTTTTGCCCTTCCCCCAAGCATCAGGTTCTATGGCAGTCTTTTCATCCCTATAGTTTTGAGTCTTTACAGAGGAACTCTTCATAATATATATAAGTGTTACACTTTCCAAAAACAGTGGGGGTCATTTACTAAGGGCCTGATTCGCGTTTTCCCGACGTGTTACCCGAATATTTCCGATTTGCGCCGATTTTACCTGAATTGCCCCGGGTTTTTGGTGCACGCGATCGGATTGTGACACATCGGCGTTGGCATGCACGCAACGGAAATCGTGGGTGTGGCCGAACGAAAACCCGTCGGATTCGGAAAAACCGCCGCATTTAAAAAAGGAAATTGTGTCGCGGAGCTTGCACTTACCTTCATCCAGGATAGGATCGTGAACTTCAGCGCGTTCCGATGCTCTTCAGCGCAGCAGCGCCACCTGGTGGACGTCGGAGGAACTGCCTTGATGAATCCCGGCCGGACCCGAATCCACCGCAGAGAACGCGCCGCTGGATCGCGAATGGCCCGGGTAAGTAAATCTGCCCCAGTGTCTAGGTTGTTGCTATAAGATTTTTAATTTTTTTATAAATACATTTTTAAGAAATATAACGAGAGATGAGAAGTCCCCCCATGGAATTGAAAGTAAAGTTGACTGCACATTCCAGATACTGGAAATGTTGTAAAAACTCATCATAGACAATGGCATATTTCTGATTCACTGTGTATTGTCCAGATGGCTCGCACAATTGTGGCTTCGAGCTAATAGACTCTCGCTCAAGATATGTGGCAATTGGAGATCGATTACACAGTCTCCCAGTCCAAGAATGTCTGTCCTTTATTACCAGGCACTGACTCATATTAGTATCTTTAGATGAATGTTCGCTTTTCCAAAAAAAAAACCTTAAAGTTTTGTCAATTTGAACCGTAGCCAAATACACTTAAGCTGTTAGAATGGAAATTAATTTTCTGGCACGGGGCCCTCTGCTTAGAAGTTAAAACCAATGCAGAGTTCTGGTACATTTCAATTTTATGTTGAAATAATGTTATAGGAGCTGTTAGCGGAGAGAAAGTTTAGGTTTCAGGAGTAAAATTCTTCTACGTTATAGACTGCAGATTTAACAAACCATTCTGCGAGAGAGCAGTAGGTTGGTTCATGCCGGATTATTGTCACTGGACTTGTTATTCAATTCTTATCTAAGCTGTCCATCTTTATAGGGTTTGGTCATTGGAACTCCCATAAAAGTGAATAGTACATGCGCAGCTACCTGTACATAGATGGTGGACACCTGTCCATGGGTTGATGGACTCCCATTCTCCCATTCAAGATGACAACAACTTTTTTTAAGGAACGTGCCAGGGCAATTTGGGAAGCTAGACCACCCAGAGGTCCTTACTCATCTTGGTTCGACAACACCAATTCGGCTCATCACTCTCACCACACCCTATCTTAGGTCCCTTTCACACGTTCAATCTGGAGCCATGTATACAGTCGAAAATAGACACCAATGGCACCCAGCCGTGGGTATGTCCCCGCACCATGCCTCGCTATGGAGGTGGGAAGGCTTTGGCCGGCCGAGCATATGTCCGTGCATAAACAGTCTCACTGTAGTCCACAGCAAACAGAGCCTGGACAGTCATTCATTGAAGCCACCATAGTACACCTTCACTGTGCATGCGCTATAGGCTGGCCCATACTCATACTCAAGATGGGTCAAATTCAGTCTCTTCTTCTGGGACCTATATAAAAAAAATCCTTTATAAAGGACAACCCCTTTAACAACTATCTAGGGCAGGCGCGTTACTAGGAGAGGTTTCTGAATGGGCCCCCCCCTTTCTACTTAGGCAATATACATATTTATACACTCATGTGCACACATATAGAGCATATACACATTGCAGATACACACACATATATAGCATATATACATCACATATTTGTTATATACATATTATGCTGTACAAAGTATATAATAGTGCACATCCTTCACTCTTTAGTGTGTCAGGTCGGATGATGGGGCCCCTTGGTACTGTGGGCCCTATAGCAGCTGCCATGGCTGCTACCACTCTAGTTACGCCCCTGATCGATGGGCAACAGTGTACACTCAAGGGTCATCCATAGCTCTTCAGAAATTCTGGGCTTCTCAATCTTCCTCAACTGGACCTTTACGAACCAGAAGATGATGGTTCCTGGCCCTCAAAGCACACACCAAGAATGACACAATTATTAATATTATATTTCCATGGAAACCCTTCTTCTTCTCCATCTCATAAAAAAACCCAATTTTTATGGATAGAGCTTTAATGGAAGCCATCAATGGGATGAGGTGTAAAGGATACTGTAAACCCAAGGAAGCTTGTTAACGCGGTCAAAGGTCATAGCTCATTTTCCTTATTTTTGTAGCCTTGGAGCTTCCATATGTCTTAAAGTTACCATTTCACCCATTAATGGTTCTTTTTAGAAAAAAATGCAAGTGAATAATAAAATAATGAAATCTAATAGAAATAACAAGAAGGAATAAAGCTTCTAGTATAGGTTTAGGGCTCCACATTTCACTTTTTACTGTTTTTCTACCCTCGCACATAGTTCATGGTCTAATTTGGCCCAATTTCATTGTTTTTCTTCAATCCCGTGAATCGGCCTCACGCTAAGTGCTACTAAGAGATTGTTGTGGTTTCAGCAGGGTCGTAAGGATCTCCCATGACATCTCCCGGTCTGACGGTAGGATTGGTCGGCGCAATGTAGTCACATGACCTGTTATCCAACATACAAAGGGGTCTTTGAGTGCGGTACCTCTGACATCCCTCTGAACCTCCTGCAATTCTTGTGTATTTATCATCACCTATAGTAACAGGCTTGAAATATCAAGTGCTTGCCGTGTCAAACTGGACCCATTAGGAATGGCTTTTAACCTCCGTCTACTCTAAGTATCCTGCAATAAACTCACGGGAGTTACTCAGGAACAATTTCCCCTTTGTATGGCTGAATTCCTGCACAGAAGAGGAGAATCGCAGGACCTCCGAATTTTCAGTAGCAAGTAACAATCTTTAAAAAATGGTACAAAATGGACTGTTAACTCCTTCATTACCCTGAGATGCAACATGACCAAACTTTCTAGAAAATTTTTGGTATTTCATTTTTGGTATTCCTTTACCATTGCAATATTAAAGATGACCAGAAACCTCCCTGGAAATCTATATTTTAATAAATACTTGTATTCCACAAAAATAACAATTCTGGGACATCTTTTTGTGAGGTTAGCAAGTAATTCCAGATTCACAGATGCATCAATTTTTTTTAAAAGAATCGGTTCAGGTCAGAATCGATTTTGCTACTATTGTTCTTAAAATTAACCCCCAAAAGTCCTCAGAAGCACAGAATTTTCTTGTTTCATTCATTTTCTACAAATTTTTTGGGTTACGTTAGGCTTACTGTTATGGGTACAATTAACGCTTACCCTAATGAAAAAATCATAGAAAATGAAGGAAATGAGATATAAAAAAATCTTTATTTTAGAGGGCGTTATATACCAATATTCAGCACTACTACAGCAACATTGTGTCATGGGTGCCCCTGTGACCCATATCCCTGGTCACAGACGCACCCGTACGCCTTACTGTGCCCTCGGAGCCTGTCGGCACGTTGACTCACCTTTCCTGCCTCCAGCGGCAGTCTCCTCGCTCCCCACAGTCCGTCATGCTCTCGCCGGCTCTGTAACATTTGAAGGGCCAGCGCTCCGATAATTGGTGTTTGCCGGCCGCCTGCTAAGATAAATTCCTGTCCCTTTCTGTGTCCCCTGCCGGATCTTTGTGCTTCTATGCCTAAGAGAAAGCTTTGTTCCATGCCCCTTGTGATTATCCTGATTTCCTGTTGTGACCTCGATTCCGTTCCCGTGCTGCCTGTCTTGACCTACCGCAACACTCCTGTCTCTGAACCTGTGCTGCCTGTCTCGACCTCCTGCCTGTCCCTGACCACGAGTTTGGCCGACGATTCTGTACTACCCCTTGGCCGCTACAGCAAAGTCACACCTGTGGAACGACCTGGTTTGCGGCAGGTTCTGGTGAAAACTGGGTACCACTTAGACTCTTGTCCCAGGTGTCAGCTTACGTCATCGTCTGCGGTAGTCCAGTGGGTCCATTACCCCTGGTTCCTGACAATCAGTTTATCCAAATCATTATTAAAAAGTTTGGGTTCGATTTGTTGACAGACACTTGGCAGAATTGTACCAAATCTAGAATTGACAATTAGATCTGCTCATCCATTGTGATGTTCCTACAGAATATTGACAACTGGGAGTTACCTTTTTCCTTTCCAATAGGCTATGTTCCTTCCTGATTGGACAGTATGGGATGGTTTTTGTACACACCTCCATCTGGTAAGTTCCAAAAAAGCTTACTGAACTACATGGAAGACCCATTCACATGAAATCTCAAATCTAGTTCCAAGAGTTCTTATAGAACAATTAAAGCAGAGAGGTGTCCCAGTACTGAAAGTAACAGAAAGAAAATGTTCCAGCTCACCAGCCTCTATAACCACAGTCTCCTCGAGCACGGTTTACCACACTGCATGGAAACATGAGACAAAAAAATATGGATCCAGCTCATGGAGGTCTTGTGAATTGGTATTTCTTTATTTGCACTCAGGTGACATCCAGGTATACAGAGATAAAAGTCTACGCGTTTCAAGTGGTTCACCCACTATTATTCATGACAAGAATAATAGTGGGTGAACCACTTGAAACACATAGGGGCAGATTTACTTACCCGGTCCATTCGCGATCCAGCGGCGCGTTCTCTGCGCTGGATTCGGGTCCGGCCGGGATTTATGAAGGTAGTTCCTCCGCCGTCCACCAGGTGGCGCTGCTGCGCTGAAAAGCATCGGAACGCACTGGAGTTCACCGGCTCGGGCTGAGTGAAGGTAAGTGCAAGCTCTGCGACAGATTTTTTGTTTTAAATGCGGTGGTTTTTCCGAATCCGTCGGGTTTTCGTTCGGTCACGCCCCCCGATTTCCGTCGCGTGCATGCCAGCGCCGATGCGCCACAATCCGATCGCGTGCGCCAAAATCCCGGGGCAATACAGGGGAAATCGGCGCAAATCGGAAATATTCGGGTAACACGTCGGGAAAACGAGAAGCGGGCCCTTAGTAAATGACCCCCATAGACTTTTATCTCTGTATACCTGGATGTCACCTGAGCGCAAATAAAGAAATACCAATTCACAAGACCTCCATGAGCTGGATCCATACGTTTTCATCTCAGGTGTCCCAGTACTGGCTTCTAGTGGTTGGTTGTATTTCTTTGAAAACTACAATCTGGTCATGGAAAGGGGGAAAGATTGTCACCATATGTCCAGCACCATAATATGGGCTCATTCTGATCTATGAATTGGGGGTCTTTTGTCTTCCACCGGCAGAGCAGCCGATCCTCTCCTGAAGTTCAAAGCCAAGTAGTACGGTGACTGGTAAACCAATCTGTTATTTATCCCTTCTCGCCGCATTGTGCTGTTTGGATGGGGGGATTGTTATTCCTGCAAATGATCTTGGTAAATTAATGACATGTTACACTAGAAGAGCATTTTAATTTTGTTTTCCTTTTTCCCTACGAGGAACAGCTTTGCTTATTGCAGCCATGCATTTTCTGTAAACTGTTTTCTTTACAAACCACCAGTACCCTCCTCAGGCCATCCCTGTCTTCAGAGCCAACACCGAGTATCATACCAAGGATTTCACATCTGTTCTGTTCTGTATCCAGTGCAAATGGAACATTTCCCATTATTATTTTACATATTCCAAAAATAAATTCCTTTAGGCCATGAAATTAAAAACAAGACCGCAAATTGACCCAACCTATTAATAACCTATGCATACGATGGTTTATTATTGGTTGATCTGTTGGGTAAGACTTCCATCATCCCTACTAATCAACTGGAAGCGCCGTTACCTGGAAGCAGGCAGCTCCATTTATAGTGTTGTGGCCATCAAGGCTTACTGTTACCATTAACTTCAATTAGAACCATGGCGTGGTGCTCTACAATGTATAATGTAGAGCACCTTGCGACGGTTGGAGTTGTCTACTTCCAGCTCCATCTTGACACTGCCACTCTTAGTTCATCTGCAGCGGTACCAGGTATCAAACCTACCCTTCCTATGGATAAAAAAATTAATAATTTGGCCCAAAAAAGCCCTTTAATCTGTGTGTTTTTGCATATTTCAACCTTTGGACTTTAAAGGAAGACCCAATAATCTTTTTAGGCCTAGGGAACCCTATTTTTTTTTAAAAAAGGCATTGTCCCTATACATCTGGCGTATAAAGGAGTATGAACAAGTATGTATAAACCTATAAAAAAATCTAAATTTTTGCTAATCATTTGTGTTTTTTTCAGTATGGAAAAAAGTACATTTTTAACAGTCTAGCCCAGTGATGGCTAACCTATGGCACTGGTGCCAGAGGTGGCACTCGGAGCCCTTTCTGTGGGCACTCAGGCCATCACCAGAGATGACTCCAGGTATCTTCCTGCAGTCCCAGACAGCCCAGGACTTGCTGTGCACAGAGCTATTTTAAAGTGACAGCTCTACCTGGGACTATTTTCTGCTTTATTTGTGTCCTCAGAGTGCTTGTATCAATGAAAACTGTGACAGAGAAGGGAGTATAAATCACAAATTAAATTTCTGTGTTGGCACTTTGCGATAAATAAGCGGGTCTTTGTTGTAGTTTGGGCACTCGACCTCTAAAAGGTTTGCCATCACTGGTCTAGCCTTTTTAGGTTACAAAAATAGAAAAAAAAAAGTTGAATCAAAATTAGTATTAAAATACCAATAAGGATGTGGTCACATTGGGGGGGCCTTCAGAGTGCCAGTCTTAAAGTTTCCCCCTCCGACACTCCAGCAATCACATTCATTAAGATGCTCTGGCCTCTTGGTGATTATGGAAGCAAACCCCGCCTGGTAGACTAGATTGGAACTGGAACGGTAGGCCCGGCTTTTACACCTCATCCCACCCTCTCCCGCCCCTCCCTGAACATACAGCCAGCGTAGGCAGGGGGTGGATGCAATACTGTGGCATCCATCCCCCATAGGCTATTATGGCCTCTGCTGAGCATGTGCGTTGGAAAAACAATGCAGCTTGATGCATCTTTCCCACAGTATACAATGTATACTGGACAGATGGAGGCAGAATCAGGTTAAAAAACGGGTGGCATGTTTTATTGTATTTTGGCCTTTGTCTACTCTAAGGAGGTTTGCACCAAGGCAAATGATATCAAGACCAGCATGAAAAATTCCACCTAATGAGTTTTCTTCTCGATGTCCTGAATTTAGTAGAATATTTGGGATCTGGATATGGATCTATGATATGGATCCTGAATCCGAGGACACAAGGCTTTATATTGCCGTATCTAAAGTATGTATCATATAGCCAGCACTGAAATATGAACCAACTTGAAAATTAATTCAAAATACATCAAAATGGTATAAAACATCTAATTTCTCTCCATAATTTTGTAACGTTATCATTGCCCACATGATGTGGGTGGATTATGATATATACTATAGTATTACACAGCGTTATACTGTAGCTGGATGCCTTTCTATGGATACCTGCAGTATTCCCGCTTCTCCAACAATATAAATAAATGAACGGTCCGATGTAGGCAGCAGTATAGACGCAGGACAGACATAACATCCAACAGCTAAAAGGCCCTTTATGGCCGGATCTGGCGGTATGGCACTCTTAATTATAGAGCAAGTGATCCTAAATTATCATGAGCTTGTAATCCCACCCTTGATGCCAGTCTTCATTAAGATGCCAGCATTGCCGCATAAGTATTGAAGGTCAAGGCTGAATGAGAAGGAACCAGGTCTGTGCTTTGTTGTAGTTGGGTTGGGTGTTGACAAGGATAAGGCTGGTGAAAAAAAATCCCAATACACCCCCAAAATTTTGCAGCCAAATAATAATTTTATATTAAACCTGATTTTTCTTACTTTTAGGTTACATTCACACACATGTAATGGGGGACGTATATACGGCCGATATACGTCCCCCATACATTTCTATGGGCTCACAGCACCGTACCGCTCCATAGCCTGGGCGCCATATGTTCCTATGGAAAGGGGCGGGGGTGAGCAGCGCTCACCTCCTCCTCCTCTCCCCGCGCGCTGCCATTTGCCCGCCGTGCTACGGTACGGTACCTAGAACAGGATGAGAGAACGAAGCAATGATATCCCTGTACTATCTGTACCTATATCATTTAGAGAAAGATATATAGGTAATATTAAGTTACTTATATCTTTACAGCTTAGAGAAGGAGGCAGCACTATCTGTACCTATATCATTTGGAGTAAATAGTTGAGGCAGTATTTCTTAACCTACATCTTTACAAACTATAAGAGGGTGACAGAACAATCTGTACCAGTATTATGTAGAGAGGGTGGTAGTAATACTGGAACTATATCTTTACAGAATAGGAGTGGGAGGCAGCACTATCTGTACCTACATCATATAGAGTAAGTAAAAGAGGCAGTATTACTTTAACTGCATCTTTACAGAATGAAAGTGGGAGGCAACACTATCTGTATCTGTATCATTTAGAGTAAGTAGTAAAGGCAATATTACTTTACCTACATCTTTACAGAATGAAAGAGGGTGGCAGCACTATCTTTATCTTTAGAATTTGAAGAAGGAGATAGAGGCCATATTAGTGTACCTACGTCTTTACAGCACTGGAGAGGGAGGCAGCACTATCTGTACCTGTATCATTTTTAAAAAAGGATAATGAGGGCGTATTTATTTACCTACATCATTACAGAAAGAGACAGGAAGGCAGTACTAAATGTATATCATTTCTAGAAGCAGGTATCCGGAAGTAAGGATTCTCCTTGTGGAGACTTTGCCAATTAAGGCCGAATTGTAGGCGTGTGGAGACTTATAGCCATTGACGCCCTACTAGGGGACTCTGGGAAAATATGCAAATAAGTTTTCCAGGATGGGATAAGGAAAGCCACGCCCCTTTTAGTCGCTTTGTAAGGCAGCCCCCTTAACACCAAGCATGACTTTCATGAAGCCTCTCGACATGATGTGGGATTAAAGGGAACCTGTCACCAAGGCACTATTTTTGGGTTATTACAGATTCCAACAGCTTTTGTCATGTTATGGGTTTTTGGAAACTGTAATTACCTAAAAATAGTGGCTTGGTGACAGGTTCCCTTAAAAACCAAACCAGTACAGGCAGTACACAATAGATTCTGGAGATTTGTTCTTAAGTTAAATTTGTATCTAAGTCAGAACTGTATATTTTATAATTGTAACCCCAGACAAAAAAATTTTTGGTCTCTGTGACAATTAGATTTTTAAAATTGTTGGATTGTCATAAGAACCAGGATTAACACTAAAGCTTCATTACAGACACCTGTGATAACTGTTATAGCTGATTATTGTAACCTAGGACTAAAGTACAGGAAATTACCAACATCCAGAGGTCCGTTTGTAAATAGGGGTAGTCTGTAAGCCGTGTGTTCTTAAGTAGGGACCGCCTGTATATCTTTTCCAGAAGGAATCTGTTCTGAAATAGAGATACTGGTTCGGTTTTAATCCTGCATCATGTCATTAGGCTTCCTGAAAGTCATGCTTGATGTCAAGGGAGCTGCCTTACAAGCTAACCAAAAGAGGAGTGGTTTTCCTTATCCCAACCTGGAAAAATTATTTGCATATTTTTCTAGAAACAGGTATGAAAGCAATATTACTGAACCTGCAAAAACTTTGTTACTAAAATTTATTTTAATATTTTAAAATAAAGAAAGGACTACAGTATTTGCATGTACACATTGATTAAGCTCCTGATTTAGATATACATGTCGGTCTGATCTTTTACTTCTTAGAGGTAATAAGCTGCTACCAGAGGCGAATTGTAGTAGATTATTCCTTTTTCACTTTTCAGAACACATGCACACTCAGCTCAGCCGAGTGTGCACGTGTATAGGGTGGTCGGGAGGAGTAGGTGTCGGCCAAACTCAACCTTTTAGCATAGCTTTACCATATACAGTATACACACTGCCAAGCCAGGATATAATGAGAGTGGATGTTGTAAGTTGTAGGGACAGAGCGGTGGAGGATGGATTGGAATGCGAAGGGTTAAGGGGGGGATTGTATTTTCCTATGTTTTAAGACATTTAAACAAACCCCCCCGCAGTTTGATGTGACCTTGACTGTCATGTTTAATCTCAGGTAGAAGTTGCTTAACACAATGTGCCGGGAGCGGTCAGGACAGTGTTTAGCTGGGATAGTGATGGCCCTTGTGTGAGCGGCGCTGTTATTGCTAAACTCAATTAGCCACTGAATTGCTATAAAACAGATTTTACAGGAGTGCCGAGCCGTTTATAACATCCCCCTCTGTTTGACGCGCAGGAGCTTTTTTTTTCACTTCCCTTTAAAATTGTTTGAATTTCCAAATGATTAAATTTTGTGTAAATATTCGAAGGACAAGGCTTATCGCCATCTGACAAGAGTTATAAGCCCCCGAATCCACCGAGTCCCTAGAGCTGGACAATGAGTAACGCTCCGACTGTGCAGGAAATACAAGTTCTAGTAAGAGTTATCAGTGTAGGACGGCCTTGACATTTTTAAGGTTTTCGCTTTTTTATAGATAAGGACATTGCTCGGAATTTACAATATTGCAACATTTGTATCAACACAGGATATCGGTTATATGGCCTGGATGGCGGCATACCTGTGTGATATGGTAGAGGTCACACCCCTAGTGGAAGTGTCAGGGTCAGTGTGCTGGTCTGTGATTGGTTTGTAACCTCCCCATTTGGGCCAGTAGTAAGCATCTTATCTTGTGTACAATCACCGGCCACTTTATTAGGTACACCTGTCCAACTGCTCGTTAACACTTAATTTCTAATCAGCCAATCACATGGCGGCAACTCAGTGCATTTAGGCAATGTAGACTGGGTCAAGACAATCTCCTGCAGTTCAAACCGAGCATCAGTATGGGGAAGAAAGGTGACTTGAGTGCCTTTGAACGTGGCATGGTTGTTGGTGCCATAAGGGCTGGTCTGAGTATTTCAGAAACTGCTGATCTACTGGGATTTTCACGCACAACCATCTCTAGGGTTTACAGATAATGGTCCGAAAAAGAAAAAACATCTAGTGATCGGCAGTTCTGTGGGCGGAAATGCCTTGTTGATGCCAGAGGTCAGAGGAGAATGGGCAGACTGGTTCCAGCTGATAGAAAGGCAACAGTGACTCAAATCGCCACCCGTTACAACCAAGGTAGGCAGAAGAGCATCTCTGAACACACAGTACGTCGAACTTTGAGGCAGATGGGCTACAGCAGCAGAAGACCACACCGGGTGCCACTCCTTTCAGCTATGAACAGGAAACTGAGGCTACAATTTGCACAAGCTCATCAAAATTGGACAGTAGAAGATCGGAAAAACGTTGCCTGGTCTGATGAGTCTCGATTTCTGCTGCGACATTCGGATGGTAGGGTCAGAATTTGGCGTCAACAACATGAAAGCATGGATCCATCCTGCCTTGTATCAACGGTTCAGGCTGGTGGTGGTGGTGTCATGGTGCGGGGAATATTTTCTTGGCACTCTTTGGGCCCCTTGGTACCAATTGAGCATGGTTGCAACGCCACAGCCTACCTGAGTATTGTTGCTGCCCATGTCCATCCCTTTATGAGCACAATGTACCCTGTAACATCTGATGGCTACTTTCAGCAGGATAATGCGCCATGTCATAAAGCTGGAATCATCTCAGACTGGTTTCTTGAACATGACAATGAGGTCACTGGACTCAAATGACCTCCACAGTCACCAGATCTCAATCCAATAGAGCATCTTTGGGATGTGGTGGAACGGGAGATTCGCATCATGGATGTGCAGCCGACAAATCTGCGGCAACTGTGTGATGCCATCATGTCAATATGGACCAAAATCTCTGAGGAGCTTCCAGCACCTTGTTGTATCTATGCCACAAAGAATTGAGGCAGTTCTGAAGGCAAAAGGGGGTCCAACCCGTTACTAGCATGGTGTACCTAATAAAGTGGCCAGTGAGTGTATATGGGTTATTATCTTCCTATGTTTAGCCATTTTTTATACTGAACTTATGCTTACCTTTATCATGAGGTCTCTTGTTCAGTAAGCATTTTGGTGAATCTATGACCTTTGACACTCATGACCTCTGTTTTAGATGCTTCACCTTGCATTGTCTGCCAAATTTTAACTTTGTTCGGAATTCTCGTTTTTTTTTCTGTAAAAAGCTCTTATCTCATCTGTTAATTTTTTGCAAATTATTTTCATTTTCAGTTTTAATTAAAATGATAATAACAGAAGCCTAACGGACCAGGGGTGGAATAAGACTACCATGGGTCCTGGGCTGTATGACGATTATAGCCTCTGCAAGTCAGGAATCACCTCCTACATCTGGTACTAGAATCAGCTTCTTGGGGAATGGAGGATGCGTCCCTTCTGTCTGATTTCAGTCTGTGGTTTCAGGACCTTTGGAGGAACTACAAAGGTCCTGAAATGGCTCCTTTGTGGTTCCCTGGGGATGTATGGGAATTTCATGGGTAAAGGTCATGTTTGGGAGGTGGTTTGGGTAGCCATTGGCCCCTTAGAAACATTGGGCTCCCGCCCAAATTACCTAAGTTATAATCCACTAGTGTAACGGGCCCAATGCAAACAGACGTAACAGAAAAATCAAAAGTTCATTGAAAACAATAGACATTTTAATAGCTCCATCAGACTTCAGTTATTGTATATACAAGATTTGCCTGAAGCGGATCAGAAAATATTTGGAATCAATAAGATCACCATATAATCACCATGGGGCATATTTATCTTACGGTGGCGCTTGTGCCCCATAGTCGCAGCCTGATACATCAAGAGGCTTCTGCATATGAAAAGTCGCCGGCAGCAGCAAGTGCGCAGGCGCGGGGACAGTAACGCAGCGTGAAGGTGGCGGATCGGGGCAAATAATCGCAAGTACTAGCAATAAGCTAGCATTTGCGATTATTTCAGGGCCTCTGCGCAGCACCAGTGCCCCCATATTCATATGAAATCTGCCAATTTACAAAGATAATCAGCTATCTCTACTTGAGATGTAGAAGAAGGGAAGTCCTAAGGTCCACTGATGCCAAATGGGAACCGATGTACCCACTTCAGGCCCTCAGAGGATTTTCTAGAAAACCTTTAAAGGAAACCTACCTATTAAGGTAGATCGGTTGGTAGGTGCCTCCATTGTACGTGAGGATAGTCCTTTTAAGGGCTAATCCTCATGTCCCCTGTATGTTTTTCTAACTTTTATTGTTTTCTTGCCCTAATATACTAATTTTCTAAAGAGGCTATTGGGGGGTGGAGTAGCTGGAGCTGAGACTACACGGCGCGGCTACTCCACGCCCCAGTAGCCTCTTTGAACCTCCTACCTGGATATCTTAGGCACGCAGCTACGAAGAGCTGCGCGCCCTCGTTCACGAAGCCGGCGTTCTGTGCAACGCAGGCCCATGGCTGCACGGTCACTGCTCCGAGGCTGGAGCTATTGTGCATGCGCAGAACTCCAGCTTTGCGGACGAGGGCACGCAGCTCCTCGTAGCTGTGCGCCGAAGATATGGGGTAGGAGGATCAAAGAGACTATAAGTAAAAGTTAGAAAAGATACAGGGGACGTGAGGATTAGCCCTTAAAAGGGCTATCCTCACGTACAATGGAGGCACCTACCACCCAATCTACCTTAATAGGTAGATCCGTGGCGGTAGGTTCCCTTTAAGACTACCTATAGTGACTTTCTCACTTTGTTCCTATAGGTACATCTGGTTCCTTATGGAGGTCTCTTTTCTGGAGAAAATTTTGGAAATTTTTGGCAACTCTCTAAATCTACCTTTGTTTTAAGTAAATAAAAGTGAGTGCTTTTTTTTCACAAAGTACCATTTTTATATGAAAAGACTTCATCCCTGAAATATGTTTCCCATTGGGATACCTGCAATTACGTTCTATTTAAAACCTCTTTTTCCCAGCAAAAAAAGAAAAAAAAATTTGATTTGTATGAAAAAAATTGATTCTTAATTTAGTGGAAATCTTAAGGAATGCAATTATTCCAGAGGAGTCGTTTAAAGAAGCGGAGACGTTTTCTTTCCAGCGTCGTTTCGTAGCGTCGGTTTTCCACAAATCGCAACCCAAGTTACGTTCCAATGTTATTAACGTCCTCGGAATGAATGTGTGCAGCGTGCAGATGTTCGGAGGGGATTTTTTTTTTATACTTTTCTCATTTATTAAGAAATATATCATTTGCTTTTAAGGACGACATGCTGCCTTCAGGAATAAGTTTGGAAACTTTTCGAGCGTGGATGGTAAATGTATTATATGACATGAAGTCCCATGGATAATGTCCACCCCCGCCCCTTCGTCCCTCAGAAATCTAATGTCTCTTTTTTAATAATTATATTTTTATGGGTCGGGACAGGAATAGGAGATTATTCATGTTAATGGTAGATCTTTTCCTGCCAGGATGTTAAGTGTCTGTGAAGACTGGGCTCGTTGCGCTATGTCTGACATCTTGTGTGTCTAGTGCATGTGATTGATGACATGTTTTTGAGCGTAGACGAGTGCACCTGTTTTCCTAGCCCTTTAAGTTTTTTCTTTAATGGAAAATAGATATAGGGGCATGGAAGAGGTTGGTTATGGGTACAGGTGACCAGGTTCAAGGTGGAAGGGGAGTAGGTACCATGCCTTTACTAGGGTATAGCAGGGTAGCTTATCGGTCAGTCTTGGACTAATGTCCTTGGGATTGTCCTTCTGCCAGATCTTGACTTGATCAGAAAGCAAATAGATTTAAGAAAGTCATAGTTTTTCCTTCAAAGGAAATCTACCACCAGGATAAAGGATTGTAAACCAAACGCATTGACATACTGGTATATTCCCTCTCTGGCAGGATCTGCTCTTATTTTAACTTCTTGTGTGCTGGTTTTTACAAAAACAGGCTTTTAAAATTATGCAAAGGAGACGGAGAGGCTCCAGGCTCCATTAACATGTATGGAGCCTGGAGCCCCTCAGGTTCATTTGCATAATTTGTAAAGCCTTTTTTTCTTAAAAACAAAAGCATAGGACTCTAAGAGAAGATCTGATCCTGCCCAAGGGGGCACACATCAGTATGTTAGCGCACTTGGTTTACGATCCTTGATCCTGGTGGTAGATGTCCTTTAAAAATAAATAGGATCTAGGCGACTTCTCATTCTTGTCCTTAATATATTAATGTGGTGGGCCACTCTTTTACATAAGTTACCTTTACTACCTCAATAATAATCCCTGAATGTTCATCAAGCGATTCAGAATTCCTGCTACTTACTTAAGTGATGTCTACAAACTCCCCATGGCTCTTTGTTTACATGTTTGAGCTCTGCAGAATAAGAGGTGCTGCAGAAGGAGAGTTAGAAATTATGATACCCCCTCCCCTTTTCCTGTGTCTGTTAGTAAGACGGACTGTGAGAGAAAGAGGCACTGTGGGCGACGCTATTAGGACTGACTGAAAGAAGGAGAGACAGGAAGCTGTGTATACGCAGGGGTAGCACGGTGAGAACAGGTAAAGGCGGAAGCTCTCAAATGAGGCAAAGACACAGGTACATCTACATGCAGAGACATGTCTAATGGAACCAATTTATTTGACCAACACCTTTACACTAATTACACTTATTTGCTATTCACAGGAATAACAAATAACTGATGGCTTGAGGTCCACGTAAGAGTTTGGTGGAGGTCTGCAACAAGGTGGAGAGCATGGATGGAGAGGTGTTGGATACCCATGGCCTAAATTGCTGATCCACCAGTTTGTTTGATGTGAATGGATATTCTCCTTTCATATGGACAACTTATAGGTCCACTGTGACTATTAGACTCTCAGTGACTTGGCCATTCTGAAGACAGGACATCTTCTTGACTAACACTTACTGGGCATTGACCCATAGATTAACTGAAGGATCTACAGAAAATACTTTAGAGGAAATACACAGGGGGGCAGATTTACTTACCCGGCTCATTTGCGATCCAGCGGCGCGTTCTGTGCTGTGGATTCGGGTCTTCCGGCGATTCACTAAGGTAGTTCCTCCGCCGTCCACCAGATGCCGCTGCTGCACTGAAGTTCCCCGAGGTCCGCCGGAATGCACGAGCCTATACCTGGTGAAGGAAAGCGCGTGTCCCGCAACACTTTTTTTTTTAAATATGGCGGTTTTTCCGAATCCGTTGGGTTTTCATTCGGCCACGCCCCCCGATTTCCGTCGCGTGCATGCCGGCGCCGATGCGCCGCAATCCGATCGTGTGCGACAAAATCCCGGGGCAATACAGGGAAAATTCGGCACAAATCGGAAATATTCGGGTAACACGTCGGGAAAACGTGAATCGGGCCCTTAGTAAATGACCCCCATAGTGTCTATATAACACAAACCACACAACTAGGAAGCAGGATCCAGGTATCCGGCCATCCGTGGTCAGTGGTATGTTATCGGCTGTACATTTCTGCTGTAACTTGAAGAGTTTCTGAAGGCAATCTTCATCTGGATGAGCAATAACAAGTCTTTTCAAGTGATGACAAGCTATTTATAAGGGCAATTTTCTCCTGGAGGGTAATTAGCACCGCACATGTTTTAAGGGCAACTCATTTTTTTTCCCTTAACTTTCACCAATGCTTTCATCTCTCTTCCAATTTCGGCACATTGAGTATGTCAAACTTTATGTTTCCTTTAAAGAGTCAAATTGCTGTTAATTTCTAGGTTAATTAGACAGATGTCACATGATAGGAGTAAATTAGAGGGAAGATACGTCGGCTTAAATATGTCGAGAACCCTTTAAGAACTTATTTACATTTTCTAGAACGCACACAACTTCCTGTTTCAACTCAACGCGTCTCAATGTCACATTCCACCAGTCACTTGTGTGGTTCACCTCTCTGTTTGCAAAACCAAAAGGAAGTTGGTAACACTTTTCTACAATTTATTCAGAACAGTTTTTATCGAAATTCCAAGTGTGTGATTTTTTTTTTTTCTGGCCATGTGTTAAAAAAAATTACATTTAATTCGACCAGGGTTTGGCTTCCCCAGGAAGGAGCAATGGAGTTCAAGGAGGTGAGGAACCTGACAGCCACACCTTAAAATCTAGCATCAAAATCCCTCATGATAAACCAAGGACATTACTCATAGATCCTGGCACCATGAATGTGGTAATCTTCTGATATCACTTATCCATGGCCTCCTTCCTTTAAAAATCAACTTTTAAAATTATACTAATGAGCCTGAAGGGCTCAGTGAGTGTGACCAGAGCCACCCAATGCTGCAGGTTCATAGGCTGTAACAATGAACAGAATATGTCTCACCTAACCCCCTGCTCCCTGTCTGTGTAATCTTGCAGCAGCAGGAAGTGCATGGAATGGGAGACTTGCTCTGCTCATTATAACAGCCTGTGAAGCTACAACACTGAAAGGCTCTGGAAACACCCACCAGAGCCCTTAAGGCTCATTAGCATAATACTCAAAGTTGATTTTAGAAGAAAGGAGGCCTTGGATAACAAATATAAGAAGATTACCAGTCACAGTGCCTGGATCTATGATTGAATGCCCCCGGTTTATGATAATGGACTGTGATGGTAGATTTTCTTTAAGGAAGGGCATCCCCATAAGGGCCTAACATCCTGAAAATATTTTGTGACAATTATAGATGAGCAAATCATCCCATTTAAAGAAGAAATTCTTGCTGTATCTTCTAGTGGCCTAGTTTTGCAGATAATTGTCTTTTAAAATTATGCAAATGAGCCTCAGGGGCTTCTGTCAATGTCACAGAAGCCCCTTCTCGCCCTTTCTTCTGCTAATTATGCACACCTTTATTCTGTGTTACTGCCCATCTCATCCCACCCCTCTCCAGAGATAGAGCCGGTGACATCCGATTGAGCCAGAAGGGGCTTCTGGGACATAGACAGGAACCCCTGAGGCTCATTTGTATAATTTTAAATACTATTTTCTCCAAAACTAGGCCATTACAAGATAAAGGTCCTGTTTCAGGACACACACCAGGGATTAAATGTGATTGGTGTAAAGTACTGTATCTATGTGGTAGATTTTTTTTTAATTTTTTT
Organism: Engystomops pustulosus; assembly: GCF_040894005.1. Taxonomy (NCBI): domain Eukaryota; kingdom Metazoa; phylum Chordata; class Amphibia; order Anura; family Leptodactylidae; genus Engystomops; species Engystomops pustulosus. The sequence goes on along the minus strand of NC_092420.1, from coordinate 86,100,788 downwards.
CAATTTTGTAAAAAATTTTTACTCGCCCTTCCCTAAGCTATGTGATGAATGACAGTATTATTCACACATCATTTAGAAATATTCATTCAAAGCAAATTAGAGAAGATCCCGGTATTCCGTGCTCTTTATAGCATGAATGCTACTCTTATTTACAGGTGGTTTCTGGTATTGCAGCTCAATCGCACAATTGGGACTAAGATGTAATACTAGACACATCCCATTGGCAAAACCTTCATCTAGTCACAGCTATCTTGAAGAAGGAGGCCCAAAATTAGTATCACTGTATCCGTTGCCCGTTAGCAGTCTCAATCTGAACAAGAACCCTATCACCACCATTGATGGAAGAGGGGCTTCTAAGTTGTCAAACCTCCTGAGGGTAGTCATGGTTCAGTTAATGTCACGGTAAGTAATGGTATGATCCATTTCCGAGACGGCATACAATACTATGGGGCAGATTTACTTACCCGGTCCTGTCGCGATCCAGCGGCGCGTTCTCTGACGAGGATTTAGGTCTTCCGGCGATTCACTAAGGTAGTGCGCCCGATGTCGACCAGGTGCCGCTGCTGCGCTGAAGTCCGCCGGAGTTCACTGGAGTTCACCATCCATTGCTGGGTGCAGGTAAGCGCATGTCAAGCGACACTTAAAAAATTCCACGTTTTTTCCTAATCTGTCGGGTTTTCCGATGGCCACGCCCCCCGATTTCTGTCACGTGCATGCCGGCGCAGATGCGCCACAATCTGATCGCGTGCAATTTGGCGCAAATCGGAAAAATTCGGGAAACCCGACAGATATAGCCCTAAGTAAATGACCCCCTATATCTCACTTCCCAAAACAAATTTGTTGGAAGTTAATGAATTAACCTGTTACGTCCTTGAAGGATAATATTTGGGATGGGAAATATTCTGAGAATGCTAAACCTCTGAGAGGTCGTTGTAGAATTTCTCACCAACTCTTCAGGTATGGGCCAGCGATACTTTGTTACGGCTTCCCTTTTTGGCCACAAACATAGTACGATAGGATAGCAACCCCTAAGAAAGCAGAGCAACCCCCCCTTGTACGGTGCTTCTTCTCAATAATATTGCCCTGTAAAAGCTGCCGTTTCACTAGTTCTAGACTGTGGGTCAAGCCCCCCTCTCGATGGAATAAGCCGTCGTTGTGCGCTTCTGTGAACATGAATAACAGAATATTTTAGGGTCTGCCCCTCAACATAAACTGCATCCACTATCAATAACATTCCACTAGACCCCATAACTATGTGGACACCATAACATGAGCGATTATTTCTCCCAAATTAGAACAAAGTGTTTAGAAAATTAATGATGCGTAGCGGAGAATTTGCATGAGTATTCTAGTCTCACGGATCTCACTGCCATGTGGTGCACTTTATTTTTGATATTCTGTCTGTTGTGGTTTTTTCATTATTTCTTCTGTAGCCAGAGTCAATTTTTATTTATGGAATTTTCGTTGTTTATATTTCATCCAAAAATTTTGGGTGGGATCTGAATGGGAACCTTGTGAGCCAATGGGTTTTGTATGGTATAATCATTAGGAAGGGAAACTGCCAAGATTTTATGTTACCCCACTTTCAACATCATAGAACATAACCGGTTGATTGGTGGGGAGGAGGTCCATGATTTGGTCAGTCTCTTTCAAGGAAATCTACCAGGTAATGTAAACTAATGTCAATTATAAGTCACTGGACTTAGATTTCTTTTTAATGGCATTGTTTTCAGAAAAAAATATTCTATTGAGCCAGATGGGCTTCGTCACTTCACAATTATCCTTGGCCCCAGCAGCCATTTCTGCCCGCCTTCTTTTTACCCTGCATTTCAGTTGTTGACGTCACCTGGCTCTCACTAAAGCATGCGCATGTGTAGTCGGATCTTCATTGCAGCTCCAAGCACAATTAAGCTCCGCCTCTGAAGCCGCCTCCAACTAGTAGCTGCACAATGAAGAGTAGAGATGAGCGGACCCAATAATCGGGTTGGGGGTTTGGCCGCGCAATCCAGACACATTGCTGGATTGGCGGCCGTACAGCCAATCCGGCATATTCCCGCCCCTAGCAACTAGCCATGGTTATGACTGGCCAATTACAGCCATGGCTAGTTGCTAGGAATGTCAGTTTCCTGGATTAGCTTTTTGTCCACCAATCCGGCAGTATGTCCAGGTTGCTCGACCGAACCCCCAATCCAATTATCAGGTTCGAGCATATGCAGGCTTTAACAAGAGCCGAGTGACGTCACCTGCTAAAGGCTAAGTTTGGAAGAGGTTGCAGGAAAGGTTGCTGGGAGCGTGCATAATTGTGAGGCAACAGAGCCTACAGGGGCTCTTGTGACACCTCCCAGAGCCCCTCAGACTCATAAGCGTGTTTTTAAAAGTAAATTTTTGCAAAACACAAGCTCATTAAAAAGACTGAGACTAGGTACAAACTGAGGAAGATAGCAACTTGAACGTAATGCTAGTTTATATTATCTGCTGGTAGCTTGAGGTTCAGTTACACATGTACCTGTTATCGATACAATTATAAATGATAAGTGCAACCTGCTAAGTTACTGCAATCACTTGAAGTCGAACCACACCCCGTATAGGTGTCCTGAATAGGTGGTCTCATAATCAACACTTTTCATCAATATACAGTACAGGTCACCGATTATGAGAACAGGGAACCTCATGTTCTACCATTGAATTATGTGATTGTTATCTATTTTCTTCAATACCATAAACATTAAATGCAGTATCAGAGTGGTCCTGAATTTGCGATTTTGGGGGTCCCAGCTGAATGTTATATCACCTGTGTAGCCACGCAAAATTCTATATCTTATGCAGTTTTTGGGATATGCCAAAATGGCATTTGGGGATGGGAAAATTATGGGGCAGATTTACTTACCCGGCCCATTCGCGATCCAGCGGCGCGTTCTCTGAACAGGATTCGGGTCCGGACGGGATTTATGAAGGTAGTTCCTCTGCCGTCCACCAGGTGGCGCTGCTGCGCTGAAAATCATCTGAACGCGCCGGAATACACCGAGCTGGACCAGGTGAAGGTAAGCGCTTCCCAAGCGACACATTTTTGGTTATTAAATGCGGCGGTTTTTCCGAATCCGTCGGGTTTTCGTTCGGCCACGCCCCCGATTTCCGTCGCGCGCATGCCAGCGCCAAGGCGCCACAATCCGATCACGTGCGCCAAAATACCGGGGCAATTCAGGTACAATCGGCGCAAATCGGAAATATTCGGGTAACACGTCGGGAAACCGCGAATCTGGTCCTTAGTAAATGACCCCCTATATGTATAGTTCTTGATAGTCCTAGAGTCTGGATACCAAGAGTGGGTGATTTCATCTCCGCAGCCTTTCAACATTGTAAATTCAGCCCTGGGCAACTACAACGTATTAAGAAAAACAAGTCTTATAATGTATTTCTAACTTTCCTCAGCATTTTATGTAGAAAAATTATCTGCTTGTGGAGCTAAACTGCAATACCACACACGACCTATGGGCAGGTGTGGCGCTGTTTCTAGATAAAAGAAGCCATATTTTCCTAATCTCCTTTTCTTGCTGTCAGATTCCATAAAAAAAGGATAGTAATGGGCATTAAATCCATTCTAAATCGATTTAGATAAACCGATCCATTAAAACAAAAGCATTGCTGCGCAGTAAGCGTTCCCGCCGTCAGCGTATTTCCATCTTCAGTGTCGTAAAAAACAATAGCGAGGCATAAATAGCGCTGCTCGCCTTGAAGTCAGATAATCGTCATTGTCACAGGCGTGGTGCCAGCTCTTAAAGAGATTTCAGAGACTGAGCCCCTTTTAATGGACTCCCGTAATCAGTCTGCCATGGCTCCTTAATGCCCACCCCCTCCCTCCCTCCCGTCCAGTCTTTTATAATTACTTCTTTTGTCACCTTGGGAGAAATTAAAATAAATTGAGGAGAAATGGGCCTGTTTAGATTACAACATGCTAATTACACTCCAAGGAGAGAGTGTCTTGTTGGCGAGCCTTTGATGTGGGAATTGTGGCCCGCACGTCCCGCTTGATTCATGTTCTTCCTTACAAGTGCTTGGCAGCTGAAAGTACTCAGGAATTTCGTTACTTTGAAGTGAATCAGAGAAGTCCAGAATGAGAACCCATAAAGGGAATGTTGGGATTGTTCTTATTGCCTCATTCATGTCCATGGCAACCGGAATGAAACCGGCGAGAAAACATTAAGGATCTTGTCAGGAGAGGGTCCATGCATGGAGGGTAGACTTGCTGCCCACACACGTTTCTTCAGACCTGAGGTTTTTGAAGATGTCATCCCGCATGGCGAGGCATGCCGGTGCTGAAACAGAGGAGGCACTCAACCATGGCCAACGGTGTTCCTAGAAGTGCAACGTTTAACCTTTTCAAGGAATCTGTAGACACTTGACACTTGAGATCCTTGCGAATGGATATTAATTTGGATGTTTATATTTTGTAAAATCATCATAATTAAAGTGGTGTACAGGTTTTTTTTAATCAACTATTTTCTTAAAGGAAATTGGTCACCTCAAACATATTTAAAGGGGTTATCCAAGAGTAGTAATAAATTAGGGACAGACTAGGCCGGGCTTTAAAAAAAAAAAAGTGTACTCAACTTCTCCGTCGCTCCTGAGGTCCCGCGCTGCAGTCCGTCTGATTGGTGCCCCTGTTTGTTTACAGAGGGATGGAAGCTGTGTTAGGGGAGCTTTCGGCTGGCCGGCCACTCCCATCTGTCACCATAACCCAATGCCTACAATGCTGAGAAATAGGGACGGATGGGGGTGGCCCTCCACCTCTGCTGGGAAGAAGCTCCCGAGTGCATCTTACGTGTCCATGTTAACAAACAGGGGCACAGATCGGACCCCCTCTGTTATATATGGTCAACATTCTTAACACAATGCATATTGTCAGCTTCTGCTGACTCCTTTAGGGACCTGTCTGTTACCCTTGGTAGAAGGTTGGTGAGGTAGTAGGGTGGACAACAGAAACTTTAGGACAATGGTAGCGAACCTATGACTCAGGTGCCTGAGGTGGCACTCGGAGCCCTCTCTGTGGGCACCCAGGCCATCACCCAGCACAAAGTTCACCATTCAGGACTCAAGACCTCCTCCTGCAGTCACAGGCAGCCCAGGACGTGCCACGTTATTTTAAAGTGACTTGAAGTGCAGGAGGAGCAGGGAGGTGAGAACAGAGCTCGGTTATGATTGTAGACCCTTCTCCGGGTCAGTGATTCAGCCTGTTATGGGAATCTTAAAGGGAAGCTACAATATAATCCAAATTTCTACTTCTTTCTACTGTATTGGTGTCCTCAGGAGTTTAGTTACTTTAAATTGGCACTTGGCACTTTGTGAAAAATATCTGGCTTTTGCTTATGGTTTCGGCACTCAGTCCCTAAAAGGTTTACCATCACTGCTTTAGGACAACCAAGAACAAGGACACCAGGCACAAAATGCATTTTGCTAGATATGTTTACCATACAGGACTAATGCATAGTTCAGTTTTGTCTTCTGGGGTTGGTGGGTTTCTTCAAGGAAAATGAAACCATAATTTTACTACTGTATTTTTCGACTGTTTTTACATTTTTTTTATTCTCACTAGTCCGGGCTTGGTGGAAATTCCTCTTATTAATGATCTGTGTCAGATGTCAGGAGCACACATACCGTTTTTTCTACATTTCACACAGATGTAAAAGAAATCGCTCCTGTTCTGTGACTAAAGGGTTGTAGAAACAAAAGCGACTGTGTTAAAGACCTGTCACTAGTCAAGACTACGAAGCCATATTTAAAGACACGGCCACTGGCTTTTATAGTTTCCTATTGTGATCGTATCATGTAAATAGTAAGAGTTGAATCAATAGAATTATATTTGAGGAACAGCTTTTCAGACAACCGGGGTAGAGTTAGGTGACATGTCTGCTTTGACATCAATAGGATGTATCCAATTGCAGACCAAGACCCACAGGGTCATAGCTGGGTTTCCCTTGGCCCGGGGCAAACAGTTAATTTGCTGACCTAGCCCTGTATCTTCATAGCCTGCCTAAGGTAATGTTGGAGTTCTGGCTCTTAGGACCTTGGGCACATGACCCACTTCCCTTACACTCTACTTCAGTCCTCGAAGATCCTTGTGCAGGAACCTATTATATTGGATCACCATACTCCATTTAAAAAAATATTGGTTTTATGTCTACTTTCAAAGGAAACCTGTTACTATATCATGGTAGCATACATAACTAGCAGTGACATGTCCTGGACATTGTCGAAATGGTTTGCAATGACTTATTCAAGTCAAGCCGTGAAGATTGATGGACCACCTTGGCTTTGTTGTGCTTGGGCACAATATGGACATTTCATTCCTTGGATTTGCAGTAGAGTAGGACTCTACACAAGACATGATGGAGGCCGGTCATAGAAACTACAGAATTCTCTCTGTAACAATGGTAGTCGTTTTGATCTTCATGAACAGTGGAAGAAATGCTGACCTATGGAATAAAGTTGTTTGGCTGACAAATCACTGCTCACTTTTATGGGTCCTGTTCAAAGGTTAATCTGTTTAACCCATATATTACCAGATGGGTGTGAAAAGCATGGACTAGACCCTCAAGATCAGAAGATGAAACAGAAGGAACTTCTTTCAGGCCACGCATTTTACATGAAGTCTATGAACATGCAGCTCACCTTTGAACTCAGAATTGGCGAACCGGGAGACCTTTCACTGACACTGGTGACCTACCTCCTAAAGCTACCACTTAATTTGCTGAAATTGTTCAAGCTGACTTGCTCCTTTGTCCCCTGTAGCTCCATGGCTGTGGGACTGTTTGTATATCTTCACACATAGTCCCTGTTTCCAACAGGAATTGTCTTTTCATTTCGAATACTGGTAATGATTTTTTTTTCCTCTTCTTCTTTTTGATGTTTTTGAGCTAATGGCCCTCAATGAAAAGTGTTTTGTTTCCTGCCTGGACTTGGCTGTGCAAACCCTCTTCTCCAAATGCCAGAGGGCTTATATAACTCCCAGGGATGGTCGGCCAAAGTACATGAAATATTGGATGTTTCTTTTTTTCATTTTTGAGTGTCCCTTTTTTTGTTCTTTTTGATCTACTGAATACGTGACATCGGCTATAAAATAATTTCCCAAGGTTTTCTTTATTTTTGTTATCCTATGAATGTTCCAATTTGAAATATTGCATGAGATAAGAACATAATTATTCCTAAATTTATCAACCTGTCTGTGTTTCTTTGGCAGTAGAATGTGTTTTCCTTTCGATTTTATAGCATCGAAGGAATTTTTGGAATAACTTCAATACAATAATGAACAGATTTCTTTTTTTTTTTGGGGCACATTTACCGGACCAGGGGAAATTATTATAATTTATGCTCTACGTTTTCTAAGAAACCGTACAGAGATTGCCATTTATGTAAGTCCCTGTTATGAACGGGACTCACAATCTAAATTCTAAACTAAAGAAGACATTAGGGACAATTTCATATGAAGCCAATTAACACAAATGTATTTTTGGAATATGAGAGGAAATCTACGATGACAGTGAGAGAATAGACAAACTTCATGCAGATGTTGTCCTTGGCCAGGTTTGAACCTAGGTTCCCAGTGCTCCAAGACAATAACGCTAACAACTAAGCCACCGTTGTAACGCCCAACTACATGTCAGGTTTTATTAAAGTTTTCCTATTCTTTTCTGAAATGACCGCTTTAGCAGGACAACAATTCACCCAAATGTTGTGGTCCTACATTGTTGTAGGTTTCACACGTCTCCTCATATATGGTCATCAGAGTTTGCTCTGAGGCTCGAGGCTCAGGTTGGCCAGGGGGAAACATCTGACCAATCACAGACGTGGCTAATTGCTAGGGGGGTCAATTTGCCACAAATCTGAAAATACATCCGGGACATGTGGACGAACCCGTACACCAAAATCCAAATGCAAACATCAGGTCCGCTCATCTCTAATGGTCATATCTACAATATATTTTTTTATGCCCATTTACAATAAATAACATGTCTAGGGTCACTTCCACGCTGTTTTTAAGGCAAAAATGTAAATTATGTTCATCAAACTGATGTAATACAAATTTTTTGCGGAAATTATCAATCAATATGGCCCCACTGATGGTCAAGATTTCCTTATATGTAAGAGCATAGTTGGCTGAACCTACCCATTTCTTTGTTCCTGACAATCAATAGGAGATGTCAGTTGAAGATGAATCAGCCATGTTGGATTTCATAAACCCATTGGAAAAGTTCATCCAGTGAACCTTCTTGATCTATTGAATATCCTAAAGACTACGTTGACACTTGGTTCTTCGTTTTTCGACCCTGATTTGCAGCTTGGCACCTGCTATATCACAAATATCCTGGTAGGCCCCTTGAAAATTCTGGTTAGTTATCTACGGACAAATTAAGTCGTTCATCCCACTAGACTCTCTTAGTTAATACTATACTAAAAATCTGCTGGACTCTATTATTTTTATTGAAAATATTTGGTTTACCCTACTTTGCCCCATTTCAAATTACATGTCTGTGTTGGGTTTAATTTATCAAAAGAAATTACTATAAATGTAAAATGTGAGTTAACTTATTTCAGGGTAACATGAATAGTCCACATTTAGCAGAGTCTACCTTTCCTTAAGTGTAGGAACCAAATCCTTATGTAAACTGTGTTTTACAAAAAGCTTGTTTTAATAGCTGAGGATACTGAAACGCAGAAGAGCCCTTGTAGGAAAATGTTGTGTATGCAGCAGACCATTTACCGGTTCCTTACTTTCCTTTCCACTAATATTTATATAAGAATGCAGAGGATTTCTGCAGAATGTTGAGGTTGGAGCAGACACAACGGAATAATGTTGAGTTATTATCAGGTGGGTTTTGTAGACCACTAGCCAATGGTGTATCAGTCCTGTACATTCTCAACATCTCTGTAATGTGATTTAGCTAGAAATATTCTTGCCTCCTATGAAAATTTCAGCCATTTTACTCTTTTGAATTGCAAAAATGAATCTATAACCCTAAGGTTAAAAGGGTATCCTAATCCGGAATGTCTATCTCAGGAATGGGTAGCCATTGCCCCAATCTCTTGCAGTGAATGGAGATATGACTGGGTGCTCTCCAACCATTTTAAATTATTAAATTCTGGGGAAATCTAAAAACCTACCGTAATTTTTAAATTATTTTTTTATGTAAGTTTATTAATGTTATTATACCGCATATTCTTGTATATTATTTATATTCAGGGCCGTGTTTTTTACCTCCTTGTACAGCTAAATGAGCTAAATGTCCCGGCTGTACTACACTAACACAACGCGACACAAAATTCTGCACCGAAAGGGGCGTTCCATTCTGCACCGAAAGGGGCGTTCCGGTGCTTATTGCGACACATTTATCAGGCAGTGTTCGACAGAATTGTGTTGCATGCCCTATGTTTAAGGTGCACCAAAAAAAGTTGCTGTACTCTGTTGAGGTGCGGCAGAAATCCTGAATCTGGCGCCCCCTGCACACTACACAGGCAAACTGCACATAGTGCAGATTTTGGTAATTGTGGGCCAATGTATTCACTTGGAAAAAGCTCCATGGAGGGGCTGGAATGTTTCTCTATGTTTCTCACTGTTAATTAATAGAACATTTCTACTTCATTGGATTCTTCTTGTACAGCTATGTGCAGACACAGTCCTCTATGCAGAGTTGACACATTGGTCACGTTACCTTTGATTCTATTGATATAATCTGAAACAGATTACCCTGGGAATATTAAGGGATTTTTCCAATTTTGAAACTGAGTTTATGATTGATAAAAAGACCTATAATACCATCTACTTACTGATCAAGGGGATGCATTGCACCGAAAGACTTTGATGATAAGTCTCCAATCTTAAAGACCAAATGTGATCTGTGTAACAGGAGGAATGAAAGTCCCACATCTGGTTGAATAACTATAAAAGTTTCATCCCTACGAGTCATATTGTACAATCCCGGGAGTGTTCAGAAAGGTAATCCATTAACTCTCGACACTTTTTTTTACTTATCAGCTCCATCCGTGAGAAAACGAGAAGGGACTTCAGCGTGACCTGGTATTCTTTCGTTGGCACAAGATTGTTAAGAGTCTGCCAAGCTTCCCTCTGATAAGGCATGCAACACTTTCACAGAGCTGTTTCTTTTCAACAGGGGCTCCTTTCACAAAAGCCATCAGAAATTTTGCCCAGTAATAAAGCTCTTCTTGAAACCTGGCTCTAAGGAATGTTAGATAATGTTCAAGTCAGGACAAAGGTTAACCCTGAGCAAGAAACACCATTGAAGGTTTAATATAGATATCCATGGCCCATGTACCTCAAAAGACACCATTGCAGGTGGTCCCCTACTTAAGTACACCCAACTTACAGACGGAAACTAGTTACTGATGGACCCCTCTGCCCACTGTGACCTCCGGTGAAGTCTCTGGATGTTACTATAGTCCCAGGCTGCACTGATCAGCTGTAAGGTGTCTGTAATGAAGTTCTATCCTTGTTCCGATGACAATCACAAAATTTTGAAAATCCAATTGTCACTGGATCAAAAAAAACATTTTGTTTGGAGCTAGAATCATAAAATATACAGTTCCGACTAACATTCAAATTCAACTTAAGAACAAACCTAAAACCTATCTTGTACCCGGGTACTGCCTATATTTCCCATAGACATTTGGTTCAGATTATAATTTTGTAGAAAATAAAAGGCAGAACCTGAGAGTTGCAGACTATGTGTTATCATAAGACATCTAATCCAATATAGTGCTACAGTGTTCATCCAGGTGAAGATGGGGAAAAAGTCAACAAAAGAAGGGTTCACATCTCAAAAACCTATTTCTTAGAACTTGTGCTCCTGGGATTGGGAATCATCCTAATTATCTTGAATCTTGAGGAATATTGAAACATTCTTCAACCCTCCATAACATTTTGAGTCTATTTCAAGTGGCAATACATACGTGTTGCTCGGACACATTGGCAAGACATGAAAGTCTAGAGGTAGCCATACTCTTTCCACAGACCTGAGTATGTATGTGGTGCTGTTGTGAATTATCCTCCTTGAGAACATAGGGTATGTCAAAACTCATTGTACCCATTCCTATTTTTCCTCTTGTTGTGTTGATTCTCATAGGTAATGTAGGGGATGCATTGGTCATTGGTCATTGACAAAAATTGAGCTGATTAAGTGACAAAACCTTCAAAAATACAACCGAGCACAACAGAAAATGTCTAGTCCTGGATCTGAAGGTAGAAGAACTGTGTTGGTAGGCATAAGGATACCCTTTATGCATTGCCTACTTAGAACTACAATCACTTCTGGACTTCACTTTGAAGTAAGATGTCCTTGTCAAATGTTTTTAGGATCTGGTGATGTTTTTCTGACAAAATATATTGTATACCCCAAATGAAATCTGTAATGAAAGGTCAGTTCTTGTTTGAGGAGCCCAGCTGTCAAAGTTCTCCAGACACAATGGGACTCATTTGCTAATGGTCCTGCGGGCGCGATTCCATCCCGAATATTTCCGTTTTGCGACGAATTGCCCCTGGTTTGTGGTGCACGTGATCGGATTGGGGCGCATTGGCGCCGGCTTTCACGAGACAACCCGACGGATTCGAAAAAACCTTGGAATTTAAAAAACGATTAGTGTCACAAGATCAAGCACTTACATGCACCAGGAAGAAGGTGAACCTCGGCGCAGCAGTGACACCTGCAGGAACTCGGGCGCACAATCTTAGTGAATGCCGGCAGACCCGAATCCTCGTCGGACAACGCACATCGCTACTGGACTGGGTAAGTAAATGTGCCCCAATGTATTTAAATAATCAAAAGGTAATGTAGCTACTACCCCTTATCGAAAAACCATCAGGTGTAGTCTCACCACACGAAAAGTTGAAGAAACAAGAGAAATGTAAAGAATTCAGATAAATCTTCCTCCTATCCTGTGGATTCCTTCAGTTCCAAGCAAAGACCAGCAATCTCCTAGATGTCTTCGGTGGAACTAGATAGACAAACCCAAAGACTTAGTGCAGACACTTCAGATCCCAATTTAAAATATATCTGAGTCTTCAAACTCACAAATGAGCATTAAATAGCATTGGATTTTATAAAGGTTTTATATTTATTACATGCACATTTTTAACACTCGTTTGTGAGTTTGGAGAAATAAAATATATTTTAAATTCTAGTTTCTCCATAGACACCTAACAAAGACGTCCTTCAGATGTCTACAGAGAGGACTACACCAATAATTAGAGGCCAAATAAATGAGAGGCTCCACAGCATCAACCATAGGTAACTCCAGGGTAAATGCTCTTTGGTAGGACAATTAAAGGACCAGCTAGAGCTCTCCGTGCCTTTTATATGAGGTAGACGTTACTGACCCATTACTGTCGGTTATGTCACACGGGATGAGCATTCATTAGGGTTGTCACGGTGGATATTTTAATGAATGAGGCTGCTGGCACACCTGGTTTGGAAAGGGTTACCAGTTGTCTTCATGGGGCTGCATGTCTGTGATTACACATTAGTGAAACTCTCCCTACCCCGGGGTGTGCATGTGTGTGCGAGTGTGTGTGTCTATGTGTGCACCACAGCTGTTCCTTTCACATTTGCAGAACATTCCCATGGCAGGAGACACGGTGACCTCTCCTCTGCCGTAGTTTTCACCATCTGTCACAATAAATTAGGATAATAGTATTGGGTCTTTTATGTTTTATTACATGGAGGACAATAAAGAGAATGTACCCTGAGCCTAGAGAAGTGAGAAAGCAGCTCAGAAAAGCCACACGGATTATTCATGATTCTTTGTAATCTACCTGTAATCTTGCCTTATATTATTGTCAAAAATGAAAGTGGACCTAGTGGATCTACCTTAGTGCCGTTTACCTTTGGAGTGTGCAGGGAGCTGCACTGAATACTGGCACACGGTCTTCAGTTATCTCGCGCCCAATGCACTACTCAGGGAGTGTGCACCTTTTTTGGTGCACCTTTAACAAACAGCGTGCAACACAATTCTGTCCAGTTGCCCCTTTAGGTGCACATTTTTCTGACTTGCCGGACACAGTACAGCCACGACACAAAACTATCACAGACACTTATAAAATACATGTGCAAGCAGATTTGATGTTCCTTTATGTGCACTGTAAAAGAAAAACCTGGCGCATTTGGGCCATTTTGTTGCATTTGATCAAAGGGAGGAAATTGCGCACCTGTAAAAGAGGACTTGTCAGGCTGATTTGGAACCCTAAACCATCTACAGGTTCTTATGAACCTGTGGTCTAGGGTGCCATTTCGACCTGTTTGATGGCTGTACGTGGAGAAAAATAAAAAAATATATTTTTATAGTTACCTAGATGTGAGTCCGTTGAGGCACATCGGACTCGCATCAGAAAATCCCAAGCCAGTGCCTCCTTTTGTAATCCAGATAATGCCCGGGCTTCATTGTGCATGCCCTCTACCAACGGAGCTTGCATAGTAATGGAGTGTACTATGTCAGTTTCACTTGCCGTAACGCACAGGTGCTGAAGGGAAGGAAGGACGAGGTTTGTATAATGTTTAAAAATCGCTTAAAAATGCTACAGGCCGATTTGGGATGTGGTGGGTGGTTTAGTGTCCCAAATCACTATTACAGGTTTCCTTTAAATCCTCCTCTACTTTGGTGATGATTACTGATCTTGCCGATCTTGGTTGATTTCCCTTCATTTGTGACATGCTGTATGGTACATCCATAAGACTGCTGCAGTTATTAGCTGCAACGGTCATGTGGGTACACACACCTGCACCCAAAATTTAACAAAGATTGTCCAGGACAGTCCTTGGACCACTAACTCATTTATACTTACTCTTGTTACTTTAGGAGTCCAACCAATAGAACATGGTTGAACCCTCATTCTATTGAAGACACATCCAAAGATGTATTTATATTAACCATAATACATCCCCTGTACATCAGTGATCTCCAACCATGAGCTCTACAGCTGTTGAAAATCTACAAATCCCAACATTCCCTGAGGATCTGTAGTCCACAAAGGCCAGTAACAGACTGCTTTCCCTTGGAGCCACCAGATAAAATGATTCTGCAGTCCAAATCTATGTAAATTCCTTAAAAATAGACCTACCTTCTAACGGACCGCCTTGGCCCATAATTGTTTATAGTGACTGGGCCCACTTTAGGATCCTCTGGTATACTGGCGGACCAGTCGGACACTGGACTGGGTTGCGAAGACATGATGGGAGCTGTAATTTTATAACAGTAGGAGACCACAGTTGGCACCAATCTCAACCAATCTGCTAGAATAGTCCTGCATTTGAATTAAGAGTCCAACCATTTTTTCTTGTCTCAATATGATAAGGGTTGGAGTTTGCTCAATTGGTGGATTGGTTGGAGTTTGCTCAAATTGCTCAAACTTGGTGGATTAGAAGTGGGACTTGCCTGGACTTATGCATACGTTAAATTGATGTGTATGCTGAAGACGTTGTAGGCCACTCATCTACAAGCCGTCCAATGGATGGAAACATCTTCCTACTCTTTGGTTCTATCACCGATGACATTATAAATAGTTTCTTATATCTTATGACAGATTTTTCCATTCCCGGATGGTTGAGGAACCCAGATTTCATTTGTTCTATAATCTCCCCCTCCAGCCTTGTACATTTCTATGTTTTGAGTAGATCCTAGTCGACTTTTAATATACTCAGAATTTCCAGTAGGGTGCGTGTTATATAGCATTACACATGTCAATGGCATTTGTGTTTTGTTCATAGGTCATTTCCTGGGAAATAATACTGTGATTGATGTCCTGAAACAAGGAGGATATGAGGTGGAACACACGCCTGCAGGACAAAGCATTACAAAGTAAGATTAGTCTGGATTCTGCACCTTTACAGTATTATTTTTTAAACATGTGCAATGTATACCGTGTGAGCTGTAGCTCTTTCATATTAAACATCTCCACCCAGGATTAAAATACCATGGATGCGTCCTCCAGTGGCCAGTTACCTCAAAGGACTAGCCCATACTAGGGGTATTTCCACACAACACAATATATTAGATGTGTCTGTCCCAATCATCTAACTGGAGGCTGTTATTCTTGTTCTTTTTCTGAAATTGTGTCCCCAAAGTGTGTCAATGTTGTCATTGTCATGATGTCACTTGGAAACAGTAATGAAAGACATCCTACCGTTTTGTTTCTACCGCGGATTTATGTATCTCCAGGGTAACAGACAACAAACTGAGAAGGGGAACATTGAAATTAGTTTGTAGTCTGTTTCCATGGAGATGTTTAAGCTGCTTAGAAACTGTAGAAAACAAAGGTTTGTAGTAGTTCTAAAAATATTAGATCGCATTTACGAAACCCCAACTGGCACAGCCCACAATTATAAAGGATACTTTGGTGCTAATGGCTACAATAAGCTCACGGTCCCCATTGAAGTCTATTGTGCCCGAATACACTGTATCTTCCAGAATCATGAGTGAGCAGAGTAGCCGCACCATTATAGGTTATAGAGCAGGTCATATTTCAGTGTCAGGTTTGCTTCACGGAATCTCATTTCCAATGGAGATTGAAGTAGTGAATAGTGGTCACCCCCTCCCCCGACACAGCTCATCCAAATGGGCCACAGACAATCCCCCATTAGTGTGCCTGGTCATGTGCAAGTAGTCTAAGATCAGTTTTTGGCTCATAGACATCCTGGGATGTACCGTATTTTTGGGACTATAAGGTGCACCGGATTATAAGGTGCACCATCAATAAATGCCTGCTAAAACGTCTAGGTTTATATATTAGGCGCACCGGATTATAAGGCGCACTTGATTATAAGGATGAATGACCAGCAGGTGGCAGACCTGTGCACAGTTCAGGGAAGCTGTTGTCTGTAAGTATGGTTCATATATAAGGCGCACTGGACTATAAGGCGCACCATCAATAAATGCCTGCAAAAACGTCTAGGTTCATATATAAGGCGCACCGGATTATAAGGCGCACCTGATTATAAGGACGAATGACCAGCAGGTGGCAGACCAGTTCAGGGAAGCTGTTTTATCTGTAAGTACGGTTCATATATAAGGCCCACTGGACTATAAGGCGCACCTTTGATTTCTGAGAAAATCAAAGGATTTTTTGTGCGCCTTATAGTCCGAAAAACACGCTACCACTATTTGGAAATTGCAAAACAAAGTTCAAGCTCACCACAACCCTTAGAAGACTCCACCACTACAAGGATCAACTTCAAACAATAACTCTGTCCTATATAGCTAAAAGCTTAGCACCACATACAAGGTGGACTGTACAGGCAGATCAACGCATTTCGACAATCTATGTCTTAGCCATGACTATTGGGATTCCTCTACGTATTGACCCCCAACCAGCAGATCTGTTTTTCTTGGTACTTTTCATTCTAATGACTGTGGCACATCTGATGCCAGATACCACAGATTACGACCAATAATAACTTGCCAGTCAAGATGAAAGTTCCATATAATTTTTCAAAATTTTCCCATAAAGGATCCTAATTGTATGTAGATGAAATTTAACATGAGTACATGAGTATATTGTACAGAGAAGGGATTAGATACTTCTTTGTCACACCGCCGGTGGTCTTGCCGCAGCAATGTCTGCCTTCTTATCCATAAGTCATAAAACCAAATGTTAGTACAGACAACGTTTTGGAAAAGAATCCCACCACTGGCACAACAAACTTATAATATCGCTTTGGAATGAGTGCTTAGAAGGGAAATAGACTTCAATTTCAAAACCACTGCGGGATTACAAAACCACTTGGTCTGGAGAAGTGAATTGGAACAAGCTTTCAAAAATAGAAATAGATGACAATAATTCCACTGAGGAGGCATGGGAACTCGTCAGGGCCAATATCTTTATGGATTTCCACTGACTAATTGGACGAAACTGGCAATGCTTTGAGATGGATCTAATCTTTATACCTCAGTGGGATCATTTTGTTGCCCCACCCAAGCACTATTGGCCGAAGATGTAGATGATGAGAACAATCAGATGCAAAAATCTTTGCCCCATCGCAGACCATTCTGCTGCCCATTTTGGGTCTTGCTTATTTGTTGATCTGCCCAGTAACTTTATTACGTAAGTCATCGTTAAAATTTTAAAAGTCCAACTTTACCCTCTGGGCTTGTTTTCTGTGGTACATGTTTCAAACTTGAAAATGGTTGCAGTGATCACAAGTGCAAATATGAGAGATTATGACTGTAGGACTGTAGGTCAACAGAACCAACAAAGACCATCAGAATGGAAATTTCGACCTTTAATCTTTTGGTTATGTTACCACAATCAAAGCCTTAAATCATGATGCATTTTTAACAAAAAAGGACAACCTCTTTATGGCTATAATTCTAAACCTCTCACTAGTGAACATTACATTAGAAGGAATGAACACTGCTGATGATTAGAGAGGAGGGTACCCGAACTCTAAGTATGGGTCCAAGGCTTTGGTGCGTCCCGTGAGACCCAGACATATTGCCAGATTGGGGGCTAAACAATACGGCAAGTTGACGCCTTTGGCTAACTAGCCATGGATATGATTGGTTAGAGATGACCAATCACAGCCATAACTAGTTGGTAAGGGGTGTCAATATGTCTGGGTGGTGGAGGCACCCGAACCTTGGACCCAAACTTAGAGTTCTTGGCCACTCATTTCTACTCATGATCAATGCAGAAAGGTGCCACAGATCACATATGCTCCTATATCCAACTTCTTTTGTAGAGATAAGCAGGGTCACAATTATTGTAGCCCTTGAGATTAATTGTTTAGCTTACCAATACAGTGCTATTGTTTGTCCTGGGGAAACTCTTTTGAGGACATTTTAGAAACAAACTATTACATTTACCAAATTTTGGGAAATTTTTTTGGGAAAGGGTGTTTTGGGCCAACAAAGAGAATGGGGCAGTGCAGAAAATTGATATAGTGTAATAGAAACTAAAGTCAATGGAGTGATGGTTACTTTTCAATTTATGAGGCCGAATGTACAATGCCAGTTCTACTCATTCAAATTTTAACTATTATGGTTCAGTAGTCCAATTGGGTTACATTGGAAAAGATATGGTTAAAAACTGAAACAATCTGAATGAATCCCCATTATAAATCTCAATTTTATGTTGGGTCTTGACTGTCATGTTTTCTAATTTCATTATTTTATTTTTATATGGAAACATTTGGGCACCTTATGTGAAGGGGTTTATTTTCCATTGCAAAATTAAGTTTGAAATATTAAAAGAATACTTTCAGACCACATGTTATTTTCCAAATTCCATCGCTCTATACCTCTTTTAAAAAAAATTAACCAATATTGGCAAAAGCAGAAGTATGAAAGTGGTCTCGTAAGTCTAGCCAGCGTTTCGGCTGACTTCTTGAACCTGAAACAATCCCCTCTGATACTGCGCATTCCCTGGTGTCTGATTCCAGCTAGTTCAGAGCCAGCTATTGCTTTTGGAAGTGGATCACGGCTCTGGATTTAACAAGTCGGGATTGTATACTAGAGATCCTTATATTATTGTCCTTTGTCTCGGAGACATAAAGCCAAAAGCAAAGGGGGTCGACGTGAAATAGGTGGGATGTTCCTTCCTTGGTGAAATATCAAATGTACTTACCTATTACCCTACAAAATCTTGGGGTTGTATGATAATCCTATTATTGTAACACTCATTGACCATCTCCAATGAATCAAATCTCAAACCTTCAGAGGTCTTCCGACCAAGAACAATAAAGTCTGGATCGAAACGTTATGTCTAGAGCCGTACACCGATAGACGTATCAGCTTTTGTCTGGATAATGTTTCTAAAAGTACTAGTAAAGACATCAGAGGCTTAACATGAAATATTCTGACCATAATTATAGGCAACGTGACCACAACACCACTCTCTTAAAAAAATAGAGGTTTCAAAGTTTACACACCAGACCACACGAATATCACATTAGTGGACATTTTGACGTGTTTAGAAAATCTGGGATAGTTCTGTAATAATCAGATGTTGGAGGCCACAAAAAGTATTCTAGGATTGTCTCTCTCTAGGAGGAAGAAAATTGTCTCTCTAATGCCGATTATGTCTAACCCGATGTGTGCCGCACTAATATTATTAAGAGGTCAAAACCTTTTACTAAGGACTGGAGTTTTCTTCCTCCATTGTAATGATACTTTGTGTGGATTGCAGATGTATCCTTACAATCAAGGTCTATAATCTATTCCATTGGGATACATCATATAATCTATTCCTGTGGGATACATCATACCGATCCAACTCCCTGAAAGCAGGAAGAGGAATGAAAATTGGTTGGAATGATTGGCTGCTACCAATGTTAAGGGTTTTTCACCAAGTGATGACATCACCATGAACCTGCAAAAGTGTACACTAAGCAGAGGCTGGGGGACAGATTCAATAGGTTGCATCCGTTCCCCATTGCCTCCAATGGCCTCCACTGAGAAAACTCATCTCTAAACAGGAGCTTTCCATCCTAGTTTTAGAAGGCAGAGATAAAACGGATGCCTCCATCTGCCAGTACATGTCTATGTACACTTTCTGCATATACATTGGGAGCTCACCTGGTATATACACTGAGCCTGCATAAAAGATGTAATGTGAACCTAGCCTAATTCTGGCTTGTCAAATACTGGCTGTGCCGATGTTGCGCTCAATGGTGACCAAAGCACCTGAGTGGTTAGTCAAAGGAAGGGGCTACTTCTGAGCCCTTATTTGTCCCTCCCTCTGCAAGCATATCAATACCTCCCCCCAATTTTTGGGATAGTAAAAGAGGACAAAAAGATGCCTTGCATGTAAAAAATTTCAGTTCTTCAAAGTCAAATAATCTGCCTTTACTGGGTTTTACATATCAAGAAAAATGTAAAAAGTAAAGATAATTAGTATAACCAATTTCTGAAGATTTCCAGACACATATTTAGCCAAAATGGTGAATAAAAAATCCCAATACCCAAAATACACATTTTATGGACAGTATTGCTGTCCCGGCAATGATAAAAAAAAATTAGTTCTACCCAAAAGGGAAAAAGTACAGAAACTCCTCAGACAATTCCATAGTTCCAAGTTTTTACTGTATATACTCAAGTATAAGCCGGTTCTGGATCTTCGGCGTGGCTCTAGGTGGCTCGTCTTTTTACTGTCGGCGCCTGCATCACATGGACGTGTTTCTGCCGGCTGTTACAGCAAGGAGAAGACAGAATAGGAGTCACCAGCAGCCCCGCCAAGGATCGGGAGCCACGACGAGCATCGGGGCGACGGAGGGTGAGTATGTAAGTTTATTTATTTTTTATTGACTCGGGTATAAGACGAGATGAGGTTTTTCAGCACATTTTTTTTGGCTTATACACGAGTATATATGGTAATTAAATTTTTTGTACCAGTAAAGCTTAATTTTTTTTAAAAAACTGTATTTTGTTATCACTGTTATCGCAATGACCAGAAGAATAATGTTAAAAATATTATTTATACTGCACAGTGATCTATAGAAATATAGAAACTGGAAGACAAAGGCGGAATTCCATTTTTTCTTTCCTATTCCATTCCAAAGAAAAGAGAATAACAATTTGTACAGTTTCCCAATACATTGGGGGTCATTTACTAAGGGCCCGATTTGCGGTTTCCCGACGTGTTACCCGAATATTTCCGATTTGCACCGATTTTCCCTGTATTGCCCCGGGATTTTGGCGCACGCGATCTGATTGTGGCGCATCGGCGCTGGCATGCACACAACGGAAATCGGGGGGCGTGGCCGAACGAAAACCCGACGGATTCGGAAAAACCACCGCATTTAAAAAAAAAAAAGTCCCGCGGAGCTTGCACTTACCTTCACTAGGAATAGGCCGGTGAACGTGAGTGCATCCCGGGGAACTTCAGCGCAGCAGCGCCACCTGGTGAACGTCGGAGGAACTGCCTTAATGAATCCCGGCCGGACCCGAATCCACCGGAGAGAACGCACCCCTGGATCGCGAATGGACCGGGAAAGTAAATCTGCCCCATTGTACGGAAATAGCACATGGAGCTATTACAAAGTGCAGCTTGTCCAGCAAAAAAGCTAGCCCTCCCATTTAACTGTAAAAAGTAAAACAAAAATGTAGAATATCTTTACAATTTGGGATAATATGGAATACACAAATGTTTGCAGCTCTCATGTGTTCACTGAATATACCGCTCTATATTGCTCCTCTCTTCGCCCCCGCTTCTACGACAATGAAATTACATACAGATTTTTGCAGTAACGAGGCGTTTACTCATTTATATCCCGATTTAAAACGAGAGCCTCCACAACAACAGACATTAAGGTCTACGGGGAGATTTCCTTTTGTGTTGCTGAGAATCAGAGTTTAGTGTTTTAGGTTTAAATACTTTGTGGTCACATTTAACGGGCCTCCGGGGGCTTCTAAAGATTATCATACACTTTCTTTCACCCCAATAAATCCTGTTTTATGAGTTGAAATCAGGACCTCCATCTATAAAAACAACAATAGCGGCATTAAAGGGTTAGGATTTCCTTCCAGGCAAAGGACCTGCACTCATCATAGTCAGTGTCACTGAAGGTGATGTTACTGACATCTAGGGGGGGTCCCCACCATACAGTGCACATACTTAGTACTGCATAAGACGTTGTATTGCGTTGCCATATGGTATTGCTTATGCAGATGTTCTACAAGACATGAACATCTTCCCAACTATATCTGTTGTTAGTACTGTAATACTTGAGGGGGTAGTTAATTTTTGTATTATGGGGTCTAGGTGGTCTAAAAGTCCCTGTTCCGGCCTGCATTAAGCTATAACAGGAATGTGTTGTCAATAAGGATGAGCAGACCCTTTCATGTTCAGCTCCGGAGTTCGTCCGGACCAATTTCTGAGACTTCAGTTTAGGTCCATGATTGGGTCTCCAAAACCAAACACTTGCCCCCCGTGTAACACCAGTAATGCTGGTCGGGTCCAGTAATGCTGACGGCGTTAAAACAGTCAATACCCGCAATCGGGGAGAGCAGGAATAATGGCAGTTGCTTGATTCCAACCACTGGACCCAAATCCAAACTTTTTGCTGAAGTCCCTTTGTGGGTTGAGGTCCTCTTCGCCCTTGTCAACGTCATCAATGAGCCTTGGAATACCAACACAGAGAGACAGACAGAAGTATCACTTCTTTATTGTTTTAACCCAGCTCAGGCCACTAGTATAAAACAAAAGCAGACGTAAAAGAAAATTCTCAAATTTCAATCCCCTAGTGATGTTTTTACAATAAAGATTATATTTAACCCCCTTACTTTACAATTTTACTCTTTTTTATGTCTGTTTTTGCTCCTATCACTCAGTGATGGTCAGTGTAAGGTTCCAGAGTGTGGGTGGGGACTCTCTAAGCAGACACTCTATGATTCTTCTGTGTTAGGAGATTCTGTGTGCTGACAATGTACTTAGATTATCAGGGTACAGGTTTATCTACACTTTCATTTAGCTTCTGAGCATTATACTAGTATCTGACGCATAACAAGAGAGAGAGATGAGACAGATCAGATATGAGAGATGATGATATCCATGATGTGCATACAAGATACACAATACACAATCAGCACTGCTGCGCCTCCCTCCCCGTCCCCTGGATAAAGACCTTATCTTTCTGCAGCTTGTACTCACGCTGACGGCAGGAGGTATCAGTGTGTGTATGTATGAGCTTGTCAACAAAAAACAAAGTTTTTAAATTTTCCGCTCACCGTCTGAAGTTCACTGTGCTGGCTGCTGCTCTGGGACCACAAGGGTAGACGTTCAGTAGGAAGAAAAAGGTTGCAAGCCGCACCAGGTGTGGATAAAACCATCGAAAACTCTTTATTCCAAAAAATTTTTCTTAAAATAACACGGAAGGTGTACATACAAAAAGACAGAGCATCTTGCTTGATAGAGAGTGTGAATGCTGACAAATGGCCTACGCGTTTCGGGCGTACACTACACCCTTACTCATGGCTGAGTCATGAGTAAGGGTGTAGTGTACGCCCGAAACGCGTAGGCCATTTGTCAGCATTCACACTCTCTATCAAGCAAGATGCTCTGTCTTTTTGTATGTACACCTTCCGTGTTATTTTAAGAAAAATTTTTTGGAATAAAGAGTTTTCGATGGTTTTATCCACACCTGGTGCGGCTTGCAACCTTTTTCTTCCTACTGAATGTATGAGCTTGTCCTAGAATGCAAGGGTGGGGCTGGAGGCAGAGATCAGCTCATTGCAGCGTCAGGCAGGAGAACAATATGTTTTCCCCGACCCTAAAGTCAGAAGATTCATGGAAATTATATTAGACGTGAATTAGAGAATGTGTTATTTTGTTATCCTGAGTATATATAAGAATCTTGTCTTCGTGGGAATAACCCTTTAAAGTAAGAGACCATGTGTTTTTTTTTTAATATTGGACAATTCCTTTAACTATATTTTTGGCCCGAAACTAGAAACAATTTTAAAGGGGATCGGCACTGGTTCCAAGGATTGGACCCCCTTCCATCCTATGGATAGGTTAGTAATATCTTTATGCAGGGACCCCCTTTAAATGATTTGTTAATCATTTTATTGGATCCTGAATTCAAATTTGTTGTAAATGGACACATTTTTTTTGGACACGTCCAGCACATTGGTCACAGGTGTTTCCGGAACTGCTATTTTTCAGCATCCCCCCCTCCACCCTAAATTAAGAGCAGCTGGGGTATGTGATGTACTCAAGCCATAGGAATCTACCAGGGAGAGTCTCTGAAGCCCAGCAGATAGAGCGGCCGCAGATTTACCACGGAATGTTCCATCCTGCCAAATGAAGCTGACAAAAGCCAAAGCATTTTGGGGCTTTTATTGCAGTAGTAAGATTCCTGTTTATTAGTTTACTTTACTGGGTCTGAAAGAGGTGGAAGAACATGCCGAGAAAGATCCCTGTGTTGTTCCAGCGCAGAAACTTCACATCTAACAGATCATTAGTGTCTGAAAGCTGGCATAGCGAGCAACACATGGCGGCGCGCTGGAGGGAGAGACTGCGCAAAAACGCTGACAAGTAGCTTTCCTCTGTTCTGTACAGACGGAAAACAGCTCTGCAATGGGGGAGCAGTATACAGCCAGATGTGGCAGATAGAGCTAGATAGAAAGATAGATAAATAATAGATGGATGGATAGATAGAGAGATGATATATATATATATATATATATATATATATAGAGAGAGAGAGAGAGAGAGAGAGAGGGAGAGAGAGAGAGAGAGAGAGATAGGTTCAGTGAAGAGGCAGCACTCCTTGTAGACCCTAGAGACCCTGGCCAAGGGATCACCGGCTTCTGCACCCACCGCTAGCTGTGCTGCTCAGGATCTTCTCCTTTTTATAGAGAGAGATAGATAGATGATAGATAGATAGATGATAGATGATGGATAGATAGATAGACGATAGATAGATAGATGATAGAGAGATAGATAGATAGATAGATAGGAGATAGATAGATAGATAGATAGTTAATAGATATATAGATAATAGATAGATAGAGAGATGATAGATAGAAAAAGCAGGCAGCACTCCAAGGTTCCAAATTCAAAAGCTGGTGATCTTTATTGAACAAGTGGTGACGTTTCGGTGTAAGACACCTTCATCAGGCTTTATGTAGGTGTCTTGCACCGAAACGTGGCCACTTGTTCAATAAAGATCACCAGCTTTTTAAGATAGATAGATATGAGACAGATAAATAAATAGATAGATCTTGTACCACCAGGGCCGGATTAAGGCTGGTGGGGGCCCCTGGGCGCAAAATCTGGTGGAGGCCCCCGACTTAAGCAATGATTTAAATTTTTACTAGACTTTTATATGCGTTTCTGGGATTCGTGTACAAACGCATACACAAATGCAACTAGCAAACACACTCTGAGGCTTATTAGAATGTGTTTGTGCCCGTAAAAATGGGAAAATATACAGCAAGCTCTTTTTCCCATGGGCAATATGGTACAGTGACACATGTTGTGTTCACCATTCCATTGCCAGACACCATAGGCATCTATGGGAACAGACATTTGGTCACAAATTGTACGGGCGGATATACATCCCCTTAACGTTCGTGTGAAAGGGGCCTAAGGGTGCTGTCACATGTTTGCGTTTTGATTCAGTTTTTTACTGGAATTAAAATGCACTGGGCCGTGCCACAGCCAATCGCTTATGCACCCGTTGTCTTGCATTTAGACAATACAAGAAACTGGAAGCTGATTGCAATTGCATTTGTTTGCATACAAACACATATGCGATTGGCTGACTATGCCCAACTTATAAACATAGTTATGCCATAGTTACGCAGGGCCCTGAGTTATAGGTAGCATGGAGAGGGCCATGTGTTTTTTAGATTTCTTTACTAGTTACATTGCTTGGTAAAAGCAAAACTAAAGAAGACTTATTCAACTTCTTCTCTCACAGTAAGCTCACAGACCACTCGGTGGGACGAGAAGGCAGGCTGAGTGATCTCTGTGAAGTAACCTAACACTGATTGACTAAAACTTGACTGGCAACAAGAGTGTTAGGATAGGTAGACGGCGCACCAAGGTCCGTGCTCGGCGCCCCATTCGCGCGACCGTGTGTGCATCTGAATAGGAAGTGGCAGCACACATGGTGCGCCGAGCGCGGACCTCGGTGCGGGGAAGCTAGTTCTGTTATAAATATTAATAAAGTGATTAAATTCTTTAAAACAGTTTAAAAACATAACGGAGATAAGCGCCGGCACCAGCTCACCCTGAGCTGGTGCACGGCATGTCCTGCTTATAAGCCCTATCCCAAGTAGTAGGTTTCCTTTAAAAAAAAAAAAATATATTAAAAAGAAA
This sequence comes from Engystomops pustulosus, assembly GCF_040894005.1. Taxonomy (NCBI): domain Eukaryota; kingdom Metazoa; phylum Chordata; class Amphibia; order Anura; family Leptodactylidae; genus Engystomops; species Engystomops pustulosus. Next base: position 86,074,969 of record NC_092420.1, on the reverse strand, counting down.
ATAAATAAAAGTTGAAATCATAACCTTTCCTTAGAACTAATATAAAAATAAACAGTGAAAGCCGTTCAACATGATCAAAATGTCTGATCTATCAAAATATAATAATGGTTTATCTCGGTGTTGAACACAGTAACACAAACTAGTGCCCAACTGTATGAAAAATCAAGTGATCAGAAGGTCATACAGTCCCCAAAATGGTAGCAAAGAAAACATCAACTCATCTTGCAAAAATTCACATCTCCATACACCGAAGTTAGAAAAATTTATTAGCACCAGAATATAGCGAAACAGAGAACTTTCTTTTTGTACAGAAGGTTTTAATTTTTTTTAAATGTAAAACACAATAAATTTGGTATCCCTGTGATCGTACTGAGCCAAAGAATAAAGGAAATTAGTCATTTGGGGTGCAAAGTGAAAGCCTTAAAAACCAAGCCAAATAGAAAAAGGCATAAATGCGTTTTTTTTACCAATTCCACTGCATTTGGAATTTTTTCCTGCTTCCCAGTACAGGACATGGAATAATAAATACCATCTCTATGAAGTGTAATTTGTTACGCAGAAAACAACCCGTCACACAGCTCTGTACGCGTAAAAATAAAAAAGTTTTAGGGCGCTGTCCCACGTTGCGTTCGCAAACGCAGACGCAGACCAAACCGCGCCCACTGGGGCGGTCCGCGGTCCGATCACATCAGTGTTTTTCTATGGAAACGCCAGCGCGGCTCGTTCCCGATCGCAGGCGTTTCCATAGAAAAACACCGATGCGATCGGACCGCGGACCGCCCCAGTGGGCGCGGTTTGGTCTGCGTCTGCGAACGCAACGTGGGACAGCGCCCTTAGATTTTTAAGTTTGGGAGTGAAAAATGTCATTCAAGAAAATGAAAAAGGGCTTGGTCGTTAAGAAATTAATAACAATAGATCGAGTGCCAACCTAGTAGTAGCCCACAATAACAACAAAGTGCCCACTTTAATTAGTATTTGAATAATTGGTGCTCAGCCCTCCTAATAATAATCTAATGTAGTTTTAATTACTAATAGTGAGTCCCTCACCTGCCCCAGCAGTGCCCCCTCCCCCACCTACAGTTAAAGTCTCACAGAGACAGATAACATAAACAATAGGGCAGCAGAGCTTATGTAATACATTACCCTGCTACTTTTAAAGCTGCTGTCACCTCTGGCCTTCTCCACGCTGTAAATCTCCATGAGGTCCAGGCAGCGTTCTGCCATTCAGCCTGCAGCCGGGCCCGCGCTCCGGAGCGCAGCACATTGTAAGTGCCGACACTCCTCCACGCTACACAGGTCGCGCAATGACGTCACTAGCGCGACCTGTGTAGCTAACATACAGGCCAGACGCAGTGAATACAATCACCAGTCCTCTCCTGCTAGAAGGGAGCGATAGTCTGCAGACAGCATTCAGAGCTACAGTCACTCTTAGCTTACTGTACTAGGAAGGGAGCGAGTGGCCATCGCTGCCGCTGTATCGCACATTGTGAGTGAGAGCGATGCTTTGCAGAGTCGCTGCAGTGCATCGCTCTCAGAGAGTGACAGGCAGCTCACAGCTGAGCTGTCAGGAAGCATCGGCCAGTTTGCGGCGCGGATGCAAATTAAACTATGGGGACCCGACCCCGCTGTAACTCAATGTCTGTGTCGGCAGACACTGTCAGCTGGTGGAGGCCCCCTGCGGGGTTCAAGATGGTGGGGGCCCCGGGGCGGGAGCCCCGCCTATAATCCGGCCCTGTGTACCACTATTCTGGATGACTATGGGATACATTTATCACATTTAAACATTGTGTAAGAGTAGATGCTTTGCTTCCCTTTTACCCGTTTTTAGACGTCTTAGAATCTCTTGCTGCTCTCCCTCCATATTGTGAAGGTGTCGAGATGAAATTACCATCTTAGCGGGGAGCAGGAATACAGGAGAATCCATTTATTTCAGTTCGGGTTTAGAGACCTCTTACCAGTGAGAAGCGGCAGAATCCTCCTGGCAGAGCCATGGAAAAAGCCATATTGCCGGATCACATGCAGAGTTTTTATTATTTTGGCAGCGGTGATTTTCCCTTTCTGTAGGGGGGACAGGGGAGGGAGATTTGGCTTTCTGTTCTGCTGAGGAGGTGTAAGGATTTAGCTTTTTTCCTTATTCAGGGAAGGAGAACGCTTTGGAGAACGGCCTGAGTGTGTGATATTATAAGACTTACATTCAGAGCAGGGATCCATGTTACATACACAGTTATGAGTGAGGTTTAGGGGGGGGTCACTAATGCACTCTGGGGTACACACAGGGATTTGTAGCTCGGTTGGACTGATATTACTGCCATGAAACTTCTGTTCTCTCTAACCTCGTCGTCACAGCGCTTTGTTTTTGCCATTAATGTAGGGAGTATTGAGTCGGTGCTGCTGCGTGACAATATATTAGGACAGAATTTATCATGTAATACAATGGGGCACATATAATAATAGTTCCTTTATTTATATAGCGCACACAGCTTACGCGTCGCTTCACAGAGTTTGCCAAATCAGTCCCTGTCCCCAATGGGGTTCACAATCTAATCAACCTACCAATATGTTTTGGAGTGTGGGAGGAAATCGGAGGACCCGGAGGAAACCCACGCAAACACAGAGAGAACATACAAACTCTTTGCAGATGTTGACTGGGACTTGAACTCAGGTCCCCAGTGCTGCTAGGCTGTAATTCTAACCACTAAGCCACCATGCCGCCCTATACACGTATCCTGTATTTTTTTTAGACTTTTATTGGCTTTCCTTCTGCTCAGATGTATCTTAGCTTTTTTTTCCTTATTGATACATGTGGCGTTTAGTCTGTAGTGAATTTGTGACATTTTAAAACAAAAGTTACAAAAAGTCTCCAAAAATTGCAAACAGCTACTTTTTACGTCTGATCGGGGGCAGCCGTAGATTTGCGCAAAAAATAGTGACCTTACTTTCACGTTGGGATTTAGGTGATAACTCTGGGAACACTGTAGAAAATGAAACATTGCTGAACTTTGAAGAGAGACGCAAAAAAAAGTCACAAATGAGCACAAGAGCCATGAAAAGTCAAAAAAATTTAAGAAAAGGGCATTAACCATAAAGTACAATGTAGAAGTAGGAGGTGTAGATGCTGTTCTATGTATAGTCATAAATTGTAATTAAAGGGTAAAAGTATTGATAACATATTGATAGAATAGATCCTCAATATCAGATTATAGGGGGTGCAACACCCTAGACCAGTGATGGCGAACCTTTTGGAGATCGAGTGCCCAAACTACAACCAAAATCCACTTATTTACTGTGAAGTGCCAGCATGGCATTTTAAGCAGTAACTTATTGCTACCTGTTCTTCCAAATATTTCAATCGTATCGACCCCCTGAGGCCACCAATACAGTTGAAAGAAGAAAGGCAAATTCAGACTCTCGTTGTAGCTGCTTTCCAGGGTCTCTCTGTACAGGAAGAATGGTGGCTCCAGTGGATGTGCTCGAAAGATAATGCAGTTTTGTCAACACCTTCTCACTTTTCCAAACAGCCGATGAAGTATCGCTTAACTTTCCTGGGACTGCAGGAAGATTTGTTCCTATTTGGTGAACTCTGTGCTGGATCAATGGCCTGAGTGCCCACATGTGCCAAAGGTTCGCCACTACTGCCCTAGACCCTCACCAATCACCTGTTCTCAGTAGATATTGGGGCTTATTTACTAAGTGTTCGTGGATCACACTTTCAGGGGGTTTTTTTCCGACGTGTTCGGGATTTGCGCCGCTGGGACAGGTATTTAACAGGGGATTGTGTTGCATGCGATCGGATTTCGGCGCAACTGCGCTGGCTTTCATGCGACAGAAATCGGGAGGTGGGCCGTCGGACAATCCGACTGATTCGGACTGAGCACTAGATTTAACTTTCAAAGCTTAGCTTCCATTCAAATTATGGGGCACATTTACTAAGGGTCCGAATTGCTTATTTCCGTCTGTTTTTTTCCGAATTTTACCATTTTGTGCTGAATAGCCCCGGGATTTTGGCGCATGTGATCGGATTGTGGCGGATCGGCGCCGGCTTGCATGCAACGGAAATCGGGGGCGGGGCCGTTGGTAAACCCAACGGATTCAGAAAAAACGCGGTATTTTAAATAAATTGTGTCGCTTAACACGCACTTACAAGCACCAGGAAGAAGAAGGTGAACTCCGGTGGACCTCGGCGCAGCAGCGACACCTGATGGATATCGGGCGCACGACCTTAGTGAATCCCGGCAGGACGCGAATCCACGTCGGACAACGCGCCATGGGATCGTGAATGGACCAGGTAAGTAAATGTGCCCCTATGTACTTTAACCTGGTCTGACCACTACATAGAAAATGGCGCTGTCTGCTTGGTGTTGCGGGGTGTTGGATCGCCACCAATGTGGGACTTGGCATGTAGTCGAGATTTATGGTGCAGATTGTAGTAGAATTCTGCAAAACTTTGGCACAGTTGGTAAGTTGTCACAGCTGGTAGTTACATTTCAGGTTAGGTCACTGCAGGATTCTCTGCGGATGTTGCAGTGTATTATACACATTGATTGTTAGGTATCCGTCAGTTCTCGGCCAAGTCTTGTGCTGGCTGATAGATCGTGGAGTTTTATGTAAGAACATGTTGTACTGGGAATGCTTGGCCTGCAAGACGGAGAATCCCTGGACTTGGGAAGCAGCAGAAGTACGGATAATTCTGCAACATAAGACGCAGGCTCCACGTAGCTGGCAAACATCTCATAGAAATATTCAAGGAGTCGTAAGCTTCTCCGTAATATCAGGCCTCCGCTCACAGAATTGTATATCGTTCCCATATTATGAGGTAAAGAATGTATAAAGTGAGGGACACAACTAATAAGTGACCCTGTCACCAATGGATGGGCAACACGTGATGGAGGTCACTGATCACTTCTGGCCCAATTACAGGACGGAACAAAGAAGGCGGAGCAGGAGCAAAATAATTTCATTTTTAACCATTCCCATTTCCTTGGGGTTTGGAAATCCCATTACTTTGTCTAGGACCTAATGTGGTGCAAGGCCAAGTAATATATTTGGGCTGATGTATTACAACTGGCATTGTGTATTGGAGCACCAGGCACGTAATATATTGAAATTACTAAGAGGTTTTGATTTCTTACATATACCCACAAAGCACTTGTGCACCAAAATTGGAATGTCAGACAAGTTTTATGATACAGTTAATAGTAAATTTGGCTGGCGGGGGCATCGCCCCCCCCCCCCCCTCACTTTTTTAAAACTGCCATGTAAGGTGCAAGACAGGCGCACAAGGCATAATATGGTTGCCCCATTGTTTATAGTACTAGTCTCCACATATGTTTAGGAGACACCTTAGGAAACCCACCTAAGGCATACCTCATGTTATGCTACTGTTAGGAAAACTCTGGCATCTTCATTCTCCGGATTGGGGGCCCTCCTGAAAAAAGGGAAGCTGTGTGCAAAATGTGATTGAGTACGCCTGGGTGGGCACACTCCCACTGACACACCCAGAGAGCCACTGTCACAACCAGGGGCGTAAATAGGAGAAGCAGGGCCCCATTACAGATTTCTGAATGGGACCCCACTTACCACTTAAAAAAATACATACAGTATATACACACCATATATACATACATATAGCACATACACACACACTTACAGTACCATATACACCCATGCATTGTGTACACAGACATACAGGATATACACATACATACAGCATATTCACACCCAATACCCCAGATGCCAGGGCCCCCTGACATTGTGGGCCCCATAGCAGCTTCTATGTCTGTTACCACTGTGGTTACCCCCCTGGTCACAACTTGGAAGTAGGCGCACATGGTGTGCAGTGGCACAGGAGCTGCACATCACTCAAATAGACAGTCAGCTAATGGCTGTGAGCTGACAGTCATTACTGGTGGGGACCCTGGGGATCGTGCCCCAGGAGCCCTCCTTATAATCTATTATAAGCCTTATTATAGTATCTATTTGCCAGGCAATCCCTTTAAAAGTTATGGAACGGCACCCACTAGAAATCGAAATTTCCACCGCTAGCATATACTAGCTATTTTCCATAAGTGATGACATCATCTTTTATGCCACTAAGTGATGACATTATTCATACCCTAATGCAGAATTTTTTTTTTACAAGAGTCAAGCCACATCAAGGTCATTTGTACACCAGATCTATATATTAAAAAGGTGAAATGTATTATTTTTTAATATCGTGTCCCATTAGCGCAGTTCACTGGTCTTCGCCCGGCGCACAATGGAAGCATTGTCACGGTGTGTTCATTGGAAGAGCAGCAGCAGCAGATCTTGGCTCCAGTTATCAAATGACTGTGCTCATACGAGGCAGCAGCCTAAAACACCAATCGCTGCCGCGCTACCACAAACTGTATAAACTTTAATTACGACTTTCAGTTTTCATTGGTGTGTAACTTGGCCGAAACGAAGGCTCGGAATTAAATCTGGCACGATTGTTTCTGTTCTAAGCCAGAGGAAATTTTCTTAATTAAAGCAAAGAGCACGAGAAAAGTCATTGGATTTTTTTTTTCTTTTTCACTACAAGTTTACGGTATAAGATGTTTATTTTACTTTTCGCAGAATCTTGTAATTCTAAGGGAAATTGACTCCTTGACCCGTTTCTTGTAGTTTCTTGCACCTTCCATGTTATATAGAAACTTCATTGCTGCCTTCATGTTGAGGTCACTCCAACTAGAGGAGATAGAGCAGAACAAGAAGTTCACCTCCTAAATCCCAGCTGGTGCTTAGGTGCTAAGTAATCATGATCTGTAATGTCCTCCAGGTTTTGCAGTCAGATTTTCCATCCGTGATACAGTCAGGTAGGGTCAGGTTGAGGCTGTGTTTGGACTTGGGCAACTACTGAGATGTCCTCACTTACCTTTAATGAAATTTGGTCAAACAGATTGGGGCAGATTTACTTACCCGGTCCATTCACGATCCAGCGGCGGGTACTCCGACGCTGATTCTGGTCTTCCAGCGCCCGATGTCCACCAGGTGTCGCTGCTGTGCTGAAGTCTGTCGGAGTTCGCCAAGCTATGCTGGGTGCAGGTAAGTGCGTGTCGAGCGACACATTTTTTAAAAAAAATACAGCGTTTTTTCCGAATCCGTCGGGTTTTCCGATGGCCACGCCCCACGATTTCCGGCATGCCGGTGCCGATGCGCCACAATCCGTTCGCATGCGCCAAAAATCCGAGTCAATTCGGCGCAAATCGGTAATTTTCTGAAAGCCCGACAAAAAAAAAATGTGATTCGGGCCCTTAGTAAATGACCCCCTATTGTATCTAACTTTTGAACACTATGAAAAAAAATCTTGACAACCACTGGGCAGCTTTGCAGATAGGAAATCTGCAAAAGTATCGCAATCTCAAATTTGTCATGGTAATCATCTTGCAATACATATTTGGGGAATGTTAAGAACATCTGCACCCAATGTGACCTATTCAGTTCTCGAGAGTTTCTGAACCTGACATTGATTCAAGCAATCGTCTAAGATTTTTAGATGAGTTGGCTGGATGAAGAGCCATTGACCATTCGATTCGTGGGGACTTGTAGTCCACAATTCCTCAACCTCCATCCTCCTGCTGTTCTGAAAGTACAACTCACATAACATCAACATCACTAAACGGCTCCTCAACAAAGGAAAAAGTGGTATTCTTTCCATGCGTGCCCTTCCAGCATAAGTATATTTAGGCATAGAGCTTCACATCAAGTTGGCCTTTTCTGTTGCCCACAGAATGGCCTTGTGACATTGGGGGTCATTTACTAAGGGCCTGATTCGCGTTTTCCCGATGTGTTACCCGAATATTTCCGATTTGCGCCGATTTCCCCTGAATTGCCCCGGGATTTTGGCGCACGCGATCGGATTGTGGCACATCGGCGCCAGCATGCACGCAACGGAAATCGGGGGGCGTGGCCGAACGAAAACCCGCCGGATTCGGAAAAACCGCCGCATTTAAAAAAAAAAAATCTGTTGCGGAGCTTGCACTTACCTTCACTCAGCCCGGCTCGGTGAACTCCAGTGCGTTCCGATGCTCTTCAGCGCAGCAGCACCACCTGGTGGACGGCGGAGGAACTACCTTAATGAATCCCGGCCAGACCCGAATCCAGCGCAGAGAACGCGCCGCTGGATCGCGAATGGACCGGGTAAGTAAATCTGCCCCAATGTCTTCTAGAGGATACTTTCATAAAAATATGGGATTTCTTGAGTAACTAGAGCTGGTTTCCATTTAAAGGTAGGTAGAGTTGTGAGCTAAACTCAAGTAGAAGGATGGTTTCACTATCATCATAGACCGGGGTTCTTAACTGAATGAGTAAACTCAATGAGTAAACTTGGCACTTTAAAATGTTATCTATTTTGGTTAGCAAGGGTCAACACCAATCTCATGGAGATTTCAGGTGTGCCCCAGCTAAACAAATCTAACCATGAATTTAGACCTGTAGACTACATCTGTAGGGTTTCAGAAATTATAGAAACTTGCACTTTCACATCTGGAGAGCCTCAAGTTGGTGAATCCAGGTGTGGAGTAATAGCCCGTATAGTCCATGGCCATGGTCAACTATAGTAAATATAATTTTAATGGCTCAATAATTTTTGTATCTTTTGACATTTCATCTATGCTATTATTTTTACTTTAAACTAGGAACCCAGTGAAAGTTTTTGGTCAGAGGGATCTAATACAGAATGTTTAAATCCTTTGTTTGCCAATGGAAAAAAAAAATTAAACGGCCGACTGAAGTGTAGAACAGAACCTACAGTATTTGAGCATATCACTAAACAGAACGAAGAATAACAAACACATTGACTTACAAAGTGCCTCGAAGAGTATGAAACTTTGGGGGGAACCAATCTCCACAGCAGGTCCCCTGAAAAGAATACAATCTGTGCCGTCAGATTAAATCTGTTATTTATTTTCCTCCGCACATGTTTCCAGAGGGAAAAAGTTCAACAGGATGTATAGATTTGTCGAGTTTTGTAAATACCGCTTCTGAGGGACACAAAAGCTCCTTCAGTGAAGAAGTTGGCACAATGGGATAAAAGTGATTGAATGGCCGCACAGCTGTCACGCTATCAGCTTGGTCCAATGTCTCATGAGTGAAGGTATTTATTTGTATAACCATCAACCATACGCAGTCTGTCAACAGAGAGTCTAGTCTTGCATCGGCCAAAAAGATGACATTAATAAAACACATTAACTTAGCAATATACATTGTTTGGTGAACCTTTTCGTAGAATATGAAGCATCAAAGTTGAGTTTCGATAACTTTATTTATTACTTTGCCGAATCTCTTTCTCTGTCTGTATTCCCATCCAAACCAGACTTTCGACCACTTGAAAAATATAGTTAGGTCAATTGTTAGTAATGGTTGTCCATACGTGTGCATCTTTATAGATTTTTCTTTTCCATGGATTTCAATCCAGCTCAAGTGTTTGACTTATGCTGTATAAATGGGCTTGGGTCACCTGGACACGTATGGCACTAGATCTCCATAGGTTTGTTTTTGACCACGTCAAAATGGCTTCCACCAAAACCACCAAAACTTTTGACTCCAAAAACTTGGGTCACTAAGTGTCAATAGGATTAATTTTGCCTGGTCCACCATGGATTGGCCATTCTCTGGATTACCATTCAACCTTCAAACTTTCACCTGTGATCCAAAAGCAGACGGGTCAATTGTCCTTCATGAAATGGACTTTGGTTTTTTATTTGTCTTCAGAATATGTAGATGTTGTACAGATGATAACACTGCATATGATGGCATATCTCAAGATTGTACATACCATATATGCTAGAGTATACGCCGAGGTGTCTAATTTTACGACAAAAAAACTGGGAAAAGCTTAGCTACTCCTTTCAACCTTCAAACTTTCACTTGTGATCCAAGAGCAGACTTGAGTCAATTGGCCTTCATGAAACGGATTTTGTTTTTTTATATGTCTTCAGAATATGTAGATGTTGTATAGATGATTACACTTCATATGAAGGCATATCTCAAGATTGTACATACCGTATATATGCTAGAGTATACACCGAGGTGTCTAATTTTAACACTAAAAAACTGGGAAAAGCCTAGCCTCTCCTTCCCGTCGTCTATGAATTGTTGAGAAGTCTCACCTCATTCATTAAATGTCCAGCAGCAACCTCCTTATACTAATAAAAATGTCCACAGCAGCCTTCCCTTATCAACAAAATATCCAGTAGCCTCCTCTCATCAATAAAATGCCCAGAAGAGCCTCCTTAATAATGGAATGGCCAGCACGCCCCCCTTTATAATGAAATGCCCCCCCTTAAAATAAAATTCCCAGCACCCCCTCCTTTATAATAAAATGCACAGTAAGCCCCCTGTATAATGAAATACCTAGCATGCCCCCCTTATAAATAATTAACTTAGAACTTATCCTCCCTGATCCACACTGGTCTACCCGGCAGTGCGGGTAGAGGCATATCTATGAGTTCTGCCCACGCACACCCTACAACGTCAGTGGGAGGTGGCACCGCCACATTACAGTGTGTGCACGGGCAGAGGCATTGACGATGAGTTGCGGGGAGCAGTAGGGTAGAGTAAGCATATACTTGATATACTTATATACTTGATTATAAACCGAATGTATTGTGTAATTGTGCTGCAAAACTCGGCTTATTCTCGAGTATATATGGAGAATTACCAATGATCAGCCCAAAAAAATCTAATTTGTCATTATTTATATAACTCTTATCAACAATAGGTAATAAAATGATGGAATCCCTCAACACATTAATATTTAACTATATTCCACCATGGATAAAGTGCATGAGCTTCAAAGTTGGGCCAGATCTCTTCTTTATGAGGACCTCTCGGGGCCGGGTTGTCAGTCAACATTCCTCTATGCTATTTTCCCCTTTTTCAGCTAGACAACTTTACAAACCATAACAATGATTGCCAGCTGTGCTGCCCAGGAGGCTCCGCTCAACCTGTAGTCTTTTAGTTCCACAAATCACCACCATAAATTTTGAGTAATAAGATTTCCCAAACATGACTATGTACACAGCAGAACTATGTGTGGGCCAGATTTAGTCTGAAATTATTGGATTTCAAAAGTTTTTTCCAAAATTTACGCTACAATGTAAAACATATAAACATATAAAAATACATATTTATGGACAGTTATTTCTTTACATGATCTCTCGGCTTCATGGTGGACCAGTAGTCATTGGTTTCAATGCTACAAGCTTAGCTACAAACTCTGGAGTCCATTACATAATAACATGTACCGTACCATTATTTCATACCATATAACTATAGGCCTATATGTTTCGTAAAGACTAAGCATATAATTGTATAATTTCTTGCATGTTGGCCACAATGGGATTGAGACCCAGTTGCGTTTGCTACTTACAACCCCTCTACAAGGATGTAGATACCTGTCTGGCTAAATCTCTAAATCAATGTAGTATCTGTCGTCTGTTTCTATTGTTACTACAATATTAGCAGGTAATTGACTTTGTTTGGGTGTTCCTCTGAGGTCCCACGCACTAATGCATAGGTTTATGGTAAAAATATTAACTCATAGAATCCTGACACATTATGAGTCAGATATTTCCAAGTCGTAAACACTGAGTAGATCTGTCAAGGTCTTCCTCAAGCACACAAAGTTCTGATGATATTTCTAAATGTTGACTAACCTATTTCCTTAGCAACTGTTAACACTCTTTTGTTTACTTTTATTTTGTTTTTTATCCATCTGACCTAGACCAGAATATTTGGGGGTCTTGCACCATATAGACATTACAGTTGAGTCCCCAATCTTCTTGAATGTTATCGTAAAGGTTGGTCGGGAGGGGAAGCCATAGACCAGAGCATTTCTAAACTTTCAAGGTCAGTTTGAAGGGGTTTTCCCACAAACAAAAGTTAGGCCCTATCCACAGGATAGAGCCTAACTTGCTGATCAGTGGGGGTCTCAGTGCTGAGAACCCCACAGATTGGAAAAATGAGGGGTCCGTCTGACCTCTGGTTGCCCCATCACACTAATGGAGCAGACGGCCGCACATGACTGTTCTGCTTCATTAATCTCTATGGAAATGATGGAAATTGCCAAGCGCCACGCTCCAAGATCTCCGTCAGCTCCATAGAGATTAATGGAGCAGAACAGTCATGCGCGGCCGTCTGCTCCATTAGTCTGACGGAGCGACTAGGGGTCCGACGGACCCCTCATTTTCTCGATCTGTGGGGGTCTCAGCACTGAGACCCCCACTGATCAGCAAGTTAGCTGAGCAACCCCCACTGATCAGCTAAGTTTAGTTCATTGAAAAACCCCTTTAAGACAAGGTGAAACTTTTGATGTCCTTCCGCATGAGAATGAATGCTCTGGAGGCAAATAAACTTTTTAAAATTGTTTTACTTCTCATTTTTGTATTGGGTGGTCAGGAAGGAAATCTTTCTACCAAACATCTAAACTTTATGACCGGTTTAGGGCAAGGTGACGCTTTTGATGGCCTTCAGCTTGTTCCAGTATCCTCCGAGATAAATTATCTTTTTAGGATTTCTTTTGTTTCTCTTTACTGACTTCAACTCAACATTTGTGTTATTTCAAAGCCTTTATACCCTGAGCTGTTAGAAAAGACCATAATATGTACCAGCCACGGGGCTGATAAAATCACACCCTCCACGTACAGTATTCCAGACAGACTGTCCATTTACATAAATACCCCTAGCCAAAGTTTTCAATCTCGAGCACTATGTTGTCACGAAGGAACATTTTTGCAAATTGATGTCATTCATAAAGTGAATTTTACTGTCTTGCCCTGGTCTTGCTCAGTGTCTAATGTAAATATGTGCTTCACTCATCTCGGTTCTCAAACTATTTATGCATGTGTGAAGAGGGAGCTGTCTAAGCCAAGCATTACGTTTATGTGAACATTGTCTACCAACCATGACTGGGTGGTAATTGTTACCATTTACATTCCTCTACTGTGTGAGCTGCACCCGCTGCTTACGGTGGAGACTTTCTTGAATGGAAGCTCCGTAGACTTGACCACTACCGGCCTCCATCGAGCTGTTTACCTCTTTCTTTCTTTAGTTTGATTGGAATCTGTCGTCCTGATTTTCAACATCTGCTCTGCTCCTAATATAGAAAGCGTTTTTTCTAAAAAAAAATGTTTATTCCAATTTTTTTTCTTAAATTCAGAAAAATTGAAACATGTTACTCTACTGTACTGGGATTTTTAGGGGAAGTATGACATGTTTATAGGAAGTCGTTGGGGATTGAGACTTTAAACCTTTTTTATCTATATTTATATACAATGACGCACAAACTAACATATTTCTGTAATTATGTCTTGAAATTTAAGTTAAAAAGCACAAGAAAGAGATCAATGGGAATATTTTGCAATATTTAAAGGGGGATTCTGGGATCAGAGAAGTGATGAGATCGAAGCACTCAGATAAATGTTCTCCTTGTGATCTCTTCACTTCAAACCAAGCACACTGCCTTACAGATTATAGTGGCTGTGCTTGATATTGCAGTTTAGCCCATTCAAGTGGCCATGTCACAAACCAATGTGACATCTCACCAGGGCCCTAACAATGTATGGGGTAGAAGTGAGTCAGGAGATGAGTGGCACTCCCAGTGTGCTTAATGGTTCCCACCTTATGGTGCAGGGGAGGACCTTATGGTGCAAGGTAGTGGCTTTAGCAAGGGACTCAAACCTGGAACAAAGATATTGAAAAACGTACAGGCTCTTGATTGCAGAACGGTAGGTCAGTAGCAGTAACAAGATGTGCAACTTTCCACATGGTTCCAGTGGCTGTGCAAAATAATGTTCCCTTTCATGCAGTTGCCGAATTTGGTCTTTAGCATTGTAGTGGCGGTCTTCAGTGCTGGCTAAATCCTCTCGGAGCTGTATCAGCTCTGTTGCATCAGCAGCCCAAAAGTATTACTGTGGCTTCACACAGAGATCTCCAGTTGAGAGCCAGGGTAGAGCCTATATTTATAGACTTTTGGACTCTGGAATGTTCTGAGGAACCAGCCAATCAATCAGAAAGAGCCTGCATTCCACCAGGGGATTATAAAATATGCATTTAACATGTACAAAACAGGATAGCCATTTAGTAACAGAAAAGAATGCACTACATGTACAAGCACCCTATGTGTACTGTAAAGGGGATTACCACAAGATATCTGAGCACGTAGATAAAGGTGTTGACAGCTCTTAAAGGGGCACTAGAGAAATTATGCGGTGAACTGGTAATAGGGTTGAACCCCAAACAATCTCATATTGATCACCTATCCTATGGATTGGTGATGCCATTAAACTTTGAATACCCCTTAAAAGTTGAGAATACCTAAAGTTAACTTATATCATTCCCCTGTTAGAGCATTTAGAAGTTATGGTGGTGGGCTGTAGTACTCAATACTCTGTTATTCATACCATTTGTAGGGGGAGATGGTAGTGATGTACTCCTCTACCGATTCAGAAAGCACATTGCATAGGCTGAATCTAATGTGCATGTATACGGGGATGGAGAGGAATAGCCAATAGCTAACCAAAAGTGTATGGCTATATTACATGGTTGTCTATAGTTTTCTAATGAACGTTCAGATTTACTTAAATGGGGCTGAGCTAAACAAAGGTCATCCGATGAATTAACGTTTAACGGGACTGATGCCAAATATCGAACCCCCACCAATCTTGATCGTTGATCAATTTTTATTTTAAACTGGAAAACCCCTTTAAATCTTGAGAAAAGTTAACAATATCGACATGAAATCTAAAAAGATCAAGGAAAATTCAGCCTAAAGTTCACTATTTACTATACTTCCCCTTTTAATAGAAAACAGAAGAGTTACAAACCTGTCATCCAACCTGACCCAGAGGTGTTTCACTATATTATTATTATATTATAATTTTATGGAAATTTAATGATTCAGATTATTTGTTTCTTAGTTTTTGCTCTGTATGATATTACTTTGCTCATTCGTGGTTATTGCTAAGTCTTCGAGCAGCTCCAGGCCCGGGTGTTAATACCCCAATCGGAGCATCTGTTAGAGAACCGTCTGAAACGTGGAATTATGGATTTCACATTTAAGGAGAACCACAGCAGGTTTACATTAGAGGTGGAATTAAAGGGGCGCAGGAGGTAGACTATGTCTATGAGGGTTTACTAACCTGTTTTGGGTTTTTATGGTTGTAAGTGGTGAGAACGTCTGATTTGTGTCATATGAATACAACAAGATGAAGTGTTTCCATCTAGACGTATGTCATAATAACTCGACTTCTATTTTCCTTTGTCGCTCTTAGTAGCCGGCATTATACCGCTGACAATGATGTGTTATGGTACTGACATCACTCTCTGTGTAAGAACAAGTCACACATTATAGACAGGCGTTTCATCCCTGCGTCTGGGAGACTGCGCTATGCATCCAACGAGTATCACACAGTCACAGCCCAACGTAGGAAAGTCCTGAAGTCAAGCCCTATGAAGCCCCTCCAAACCTCCAGACTCAAAATGAGTGCCTTCAGTTCTACAGCATTTAATACCTTAATTTTTTTTCCAAAAATAGGTTATTTAAAGAGTTAATCCTGTTTGCATTTTTATTCAAATTAGGGTTTTGGTGTACCAGGTGTAAGGCCAAGACCGTGAAGTGCAGTGTATTTTTTCTGAATATGTCTTGATTTTTTTATAACATATTTTTAACATCTTTTACTGAAACGTTATATGAAACTTGGTCTTATAAAGGGAATTGTCAGGATTGGAGGTTGTGGATCCTCTGAACCACCACGGTAGATGGTACTAGCCGACACCTGGGACCGGAGTCTAAGTGGCACCCGGTCTTCTCCAGAGCCCATCGCAACGCAGGATGGTCTTGCTGTGGTGTGGTTCCACCAGGCAGTTCCACAGGCGTGACTTGTCCGCGGTGGCAGCCAAGGCGAGGTACAGGAATGACAGGCAATCTCGTAGTCGGGGACAGGCAGGAGGTCAGGACGGGCAGCACAGTATTAGAGTCGGAGACGTAGCAATAGGTCAAGGCAGGCAGCGGAGGAGCGTAGTCAGGAACGGAACCGGGGTCACAACGGGAAATCACAATAATAGCGTAGGGCATCAGAAAAAGCTTTCTCTAAGGTATAAAGAAGATCGGGCAGGGAGTGATGGGAGAGGCAGGTGCAACACCCTCGCCGATGCAATCGTGAGGTAGTGCTTGCGAATGAGCCCCACATGCATGTCATCACATAACACAGGGGACATTGCAGTGGTTAATCCTGCCTGGCAAGGCAGAAGTTAAATGTAATGTGTGATGTAAAAGCATAACAACCAATCACATGTATTGCATTCTGTTTCTGTAAGCTGAGAGGTAACTGGAGGAGCAGCCACCACCTGACCAAGGAGAGTTACAAAACCCCTTGCGCAGAATGTTCTAGAGAAGTCTCTCTCAGGAGAGAGAAGAGAGCAGTCTCTCCCAGAAGGAAGAAGAGACCGGTCCTGGTCAGACCTGAGGGTCTGCAGGACACCAGCTAGAGTTCTAGTCAGTCAGCACACCAGACCCAGAGCAGGAAGAGCCTAGCCCCTGCCTCTGAAGAGGGAAGTTAGGAGTTAGTGTAGTGAGGAAAGGGGTATCATCCTACCTTTAAGGGTGATACCTGAAGCCCCTGAGAACAAGCTGAAGCATCCTACTAGGACACAGCTACCGCCCAGCCTGCCATCTGCACCCAGGCTGGTGCTCTGCTCCTGCGGCTCCCTCCAAGTACCTCTCCAGCACTCCATCTACTCTGTTAAAGGCACGTTTGCTGAAGTTCCTGCGGTTCCAATAAAGAACTGTAAGTTGTTTTCTTCAACCTCTGCCTCCGTCTGGTCCCTGCTACTACAACTACCATCATCACCGGCACCCTGTCTACCACACAGAGACTCATACTCTAGACACCAAAGGGTTGCCCCAGGGAGATCCGCTATAGCAGCCTCTCCCTCATCATTTCTTGCCAACACCACCCTGCTGGAGACCTGCCAGGCTGTAGGACAGCCCTCCGGTTCCCCCATACCAAGCACCGTGACACAAGCGTGCTTAGGCCGCAACCGCCAGCCACTCAGGTACTGCGGGCCCAGGCTGACTCCAGGCCTCACCTCAAAGGCTAGGCCCCGGTGGGGGATGTTGCAAGTGGCGTCACGAACAGGATATTTACTTCTGTGCCTTATTACGGCTCAAAGACTATCCTTTATTACTAAAAACTGCATTGCCTAACCCTGCTGCCATTCGGGTATAGGCCCAAGAGACTTTGTGTGTTTCTGCATTGGACTGTGTTACTGCTGCCACGTGCTGTCGAGCGCCGCTCCAGCACACAAGAGGTTAATCCCTGCACGAACTGTACCAGCTCTGCTACATCGAGATTTTACCTCAGAGAATCTGTGGCGCAGCAAGTAATTCCAGCCCGCCAAAATCTTCACTGGCGGGAAATCTAGACGACGCACCAAGCTCCACCCACGCGCGAAGGGCGCGAACCCCGCCTCCTGTGGCGCAGGAAAAATTAGAGCCCGCCACAGTTCTTGGCGGGAAGAACTTGGACTCCTCCCCCTGGCGCGACGCGGACTTCCTGCCCCGCCTCAGAGAAACGCCAGAACTCATGCGGATTTTGGACAGTGAGGACTGCATCATGTGGGGTCCTCCGCCATTTCCTCCAGTGGAGCGTCCGGAGTTCTACGAAATGTTAGAGACCATGGTCGTGGTTTCTGCACAGCCGGTCCGGAGGCCCTTTGCTGGGCACCGGCTGCATCGAGGACTGACCCGAGCCCTCGTCACCCGGAGGTACGTCCAGACGGTGACAGAGTACCAGCTACCACCCGGGCGGTTCCTCGTCCCTCTCCCGGTTGCCATGCCGATGCCCCGGGCCCATGTGGAGGCGCCACGTGGTGAGGCCCCGACTCCGGTCGAGCCAGCGCCTGGGCCTACTGCTGCGGTACCACCTGCTGCGAGGCCTGCTGTCCCTGCTACTCGGCCTGGCAGCCCTGCCGAGACGGTTCCAGCTCCTCCGGCTGCTCCTGCTCCTGTTCCGGCAACTGCCCGACCCACGCGGAGACCCGAGCCTGCACCGGAGCCACGGGCCCCAGCACCGACACCTCCGCAGCCTCGAGGCCGAGGTGAGGCCACCCGCCAGCGACTCCGGGACGCTGTCTCGGAGCAACGCCGTCGTGAGAAGGAGGCCCAGCGGTATATGGCCGGCCGGTCTGCAGCTGGAGCCTGGGTGGAGAAGGACCGCACCACCGGCATGGTCCGGTATTTTGATAAAAAACGTGGCTATGGCTTCGCCACCCAGGACTACACTGGACGGGAAGTCTTTATACCCCGCCGGTCCGTCAAGAGGCCTGATCTGCCGGAGAGCCAGCACAACTTGAAGCCGGGCGAGTGCATTGAGTTCTCCCTGCAGGAGGGTCCCCGAGGACCGTGGGCGGCTGGGGTGATCCGGATCCCTGACTCAGATGAGGACCGCTACTTCCCGTACGAGGACGACGAGTGGCCGGAGTCTCCAGACACTTCCTCCTCTTCGTCTGCGAGTCCACAGGCGGTGACCCACGTGAATGCCCCATCCACGATAATCGTGAGTACGGGTCCCATTGCCATCCATGGGCCGGGCATGATACAGGGCGCCACCCCCGCTGTCTCCCCTGCTGGGAGCCTGGCTAGGTCCCGTAGCTCCTCTGTGGGAGAAGACGTCCCGGCTGGCGAACCTTGTCCGGAGGTTCCGTCTAGGCCCGCATCTCCCCTTGCTGGTTACCAATGGGGTGATGACCTGGCCCCGGAAGAACCGGAGCTGGAAGGAGCCTCGGCGCTGCCGCAGGCCCCCATTTATGTACTACTGGACCCCTCTGTGGTCCCTGGCTCAGTTGAGCCCCCGGCTGGAACAGCCGACATCCCGGGCGACAGCGCTCCTCCCCCTGAAAAGCAGGAGGATATTGCTGCACCTGCAGTACCCGCTACTGCCACCGGGTGTCCCCAGCCGGAATCTCCTACTGCTTGGGAGATACAGGATTCCCCATTGGATCCTGAACTCAGCGATACTGAGTGACCCCTGATGGGCTGAAAGCCTTCTTCAGGTACTTTGTCCCCATGTACATATTGTATCTTTCCGTCCTTTCCCCAAAGAGCCAGAGACTGTCCTGAGACTCTTACCCTTATTTATCTCAGTCAAGAGATTTCTTCAAAGGACTCTGTCCCTCTACACTAGAGGAGACCCTTTGCAACTCTATTGCACTTTTCCCCACATCAAGGGCTGTGCCCAAAAATATGGACTTTCCTATTGGAGACCTTCTGAGAGACTGTTGCCAATTTTGAGGAAAAGTTGCCATTTATTTATTATCATTTTTGCACTTAATGCCTTCCTTCTTTAGGTACGGACATTCTGTTTGCACATTCATGCCTTTCCTTTTCAGGTAAAGAGACATTTGCTACCGTGCTACCCTGAGTAGCCTATTTACCTCTGTAACGTTTGCAACGTTTAAAGATTTGTACCCATTGGGCTCCTAAGCCAATGTGAGCTTACAGTAAGCTTGTACTCTGTCTATACGCCAGTAGTATGCATTAACCCTTTCATAGGCTTTACAGGTTGTAGTGTGGCTGTGTCGGACCGTCTTTCTTGTTAAGCACTGATTGTTACCTTAACCCCAAACCGAGGTTTGCACATGGGGGTAGTCCGTAAACTGCGGGTCCTACGGGGACCGGGGGTGTTACAGAGTTAGCACCTGGATGCCACTCATTCTATGGGTAAGGACGTCAGGAGGTACTCGTGTCGCATATGCTACGGCAATGCAGATAGACACCTTATATAATTGCCGCCAGGGAAGAAGTGTTTACAAAACAAATATACAGGCCTTGGTGCAAGGAGTGGATTACAGGACATGACACCACACCTTTCCTACTGTACAGTTCGGTTTAATGGCGTCAGCGACCAACTGTCATGCAGCTACATATTTTTGTCTTAGTCCGACACCAACCCAGGTGCCTGTCTCCAGGACCATGGGCGGTTTGTCCCTACACCTTCACATAGCCTGCACTTCCCAGAAGTGCCTTTAGCCCCCTCTGTGCCCCAAAACATCTGTAGTCGAGCCGAGGGCGGCTCTTGCAATTGCCCCCGGGGTATGCAACACCCTCGCCGATGCAATCGTGAGGTAGTGCTTGCGAATGAGCCCCACATGCATGTCATCACATAACACAGGGGACATTGCAGTGGTTAATCCTGCCTGGCAAGGCAGAAGTTAAATGTAATGTGTGATGTAAAAGCATAACAACCAATCACATGTATTGCATTCTGTTTCTGTAAGCTGAGAGGTAACTGGAGGAGCAGCCACCACCTGACCAAGGAGAGTTACAAAACCCCTTGCGCAGAATGTTCTAGAGAAGTCTCTCTCAGGAGAGAGAAGAGAGCAGTCTCTCCCAGAAGGGAGAAGAGACCGGTCCTGGTCAGACCTGAGGGTCTGCAGGACACCAGCTAGAGTTCTAGTCAGTCAGCACACCAGACCCAGAGCAGGAAGAGCCTAGCCCCTGCCTCTGAAGAGGGAAGTTAGGAGTTAGTGTAGTGAGGAAAGGGGTATCATCCTACCTTTAAGGGTGATACCTGAAGCCCCTGAGAACAAGCTGAAGCATCCTACTAGGACACAGCTACCGCCCAGCCTGCCATCTGCACCCAGGCTGGTGCTCTGCTCCTGCGGCTCCCTCCAAGTACCTCTCCAGCACTCCATCTACTCTGTTAAAGGCACGTTTGCTGAAGTTCCTGCGGTTCCAATAAAGAACTGTAAGTTGTTTTCTTCAACCTCTGCCTCCGTCTGGTCCCTGCTACTACAACTACCATCATCACCGGCACCCTGTCTACCACACAGAGACTCATACTCTAGACACCAAAGGGTTGCCCCAGGGAGATCCGCTATAGCAGCCTCTCCCTCATCATTTCTTGCCAACACCACCCTGCTGGAGACCTGCCAGGCTGTAGGACAGCCCTCCGGTTCCCCCATACCAAGCACCGTGACACAAGCGTGCTTAGGCCGCAACCGCCAGCCACTCAGGTACTGCGGGCCCAGGCTGACTCCAGGCCTCACCTCAAAGGCTAGGCCCCGGTGGGGGATGTTGCACAGGTTTAAACAGATTTCCGGGAAATGGCCAGCGCCAATTAACAGTGTGCTGGCCGTTTAAATTTCCTGAAGCTGGCGTGTGCACGCGTCTCCTAGGGCGCACACAGACTGCGGACAGGAATCAGAAGTGGGGAGAGGTGAGGAGCGTGACTGCTGCACCGGCGAACACGTAGGGGTATGGGTGAGCTTGCAACCTGCGATATGGGTCGCAGGAGCTCCCTTGAACCCACGTGACAGGAATGAGGCATCTCAAATTTAAAAAAGATAAATTTATTTAAAAGGGAGCACTGGGTTATATTACAGTGCAAATGATCCACCCTCTCAGGCATAAAAGAAAAAAAAAATTATGCACTTTTACAGGGACCCAATCATAATGCAACTCCTCCGATTGCTTGGGGCCCCCAAGATGTGAAGGTGGGGGGGATTGATCAATTTTTTATTTATTTATGTTATTGTAAGCAATTTGTAATTTTCTTAAATTAAATTTTTTGAGCATTTTATTTTTCCCAATCATCAGGAGAGGTGGGAGGTATTGGTTATATATCGGTGGGATTAGGAAAATATGTAAGCAATTGCAGAAGAAAACTGATTTCCGGTTGCACCTGCAAAACCTCTTGTGGGCAGGATTAAAAATTATCTCCGATCTCATGTCTCAGCCTCTGGATTCAATGGGGCAGATTTACTTACCCGGTCCATTCGCGATCCAGCAGCGCGTTCTCTGCGGAGGTTTCGGGTGCGGCCGGGATTTATTAAGGCAGTTCCTCCCACGTCCAGCAGGTGGCGCTGCTGCGCTAAAGTTCCCCGGAACGCACTGGAATACACCGAGCCGGGCTGAGTGAAGGTAAGTGCAAGCTCCACGACACATTCTTTTTTAAAAATGCGGCGGTTTTTCCGAATCCTCTGGGTTTTCGTTCAGCCACGCCCCTCGATTTCCATCGCATACATGCCAGCGCCACAATCCGATCGTGTGCGGCAAAATCCCGGGGCAATTCAGGGGAAATCGGCGCAAATCGGAAATATTCGGGTAACACGTCGGGAAAACGCGAATCGGGCCCTTAGTAAATTACCCCCATTGTCTACGTGACCACCACGATCAATCAACTCTAACAGTAATTGTGTATTTGATTTTATAAAAAGTAGACATATTTATTAATAAATATTTATTTCCATTTTTAGCACCAAACCAGACCCCAATCCAGTCGACGGCCAAAGCACAGACACACCTTCACTGAAATATTACGACCACATGCCCTCCACTTCATCATTCCCCGAAGACCCCGATGATGAAATGCTACCACCTCACCTCCTTCTACCAGACAGTATTAGTCAACTAGAAGAATTTGGAAAACAGAACAACTGGCACCGGAAACACCACAGAAACCAGCGCAGGAGGCAGTTCAATGACCTCTGGGTCAGGTTGGATGACAGGTTTGTAACTCTTCTGTTTTCTATTAAAAGGGGAAGTCATGTCAGCAGATTTTTGACATCCAAGTTCACTCTTCATGAATCTCTAAATCCTCTGAGAGTTCTCATGTTTTAGCACATGGTCTCATATTTAGGGTCGAGGTCTTCATTTTTACAATACGGATGATGCTGTTTCATGCCAAGAGGAAGAATTAGTAGAATAGATAGCAACTCGAGGGAACTGTGGTTGGTGCTTGTGTTCGAGGACCACCAAAGGAGGCACATGATACGTTTGAATGTGTGGTCCAAGCTTGGGTGGGTTGGTCAAAATTCTATGTCAGGGTCCATGGGATTTTAGGAAGAGGTTGTTGATACAAGTCTACAAATATTAGAAGCTTTGTTAGAGGAGCACAATCTGTTATGACATAATGGGAGAATTGAGACTTGTAAGTCTCTATATGGAAGCCTGAGGTTGGACATTGGTTAGGAGAAGTCAAAACAATTCTTAATGGACATGATAATGTTTTTGAATTTATTCTTCTTTGTCCAAGTTTAAATCAATTTCTAAATTAAATTTACTCACTTCGGCACAGTTGTGATCATCGTAATTTAACCCATATCAGAGTTACTATGGCTATGGGTGGTTTTTACTAGTACTTATCACTACTTGTTGATTAATGAGTGCTGATTTTTAGGACCTCCTACAGTCCTGATAATGGAAGGGATACTAGTTCCTGATAGCACTGTCATAAACTTGTATTAATACATATCAGCCAATCGAAGGATATAGAGATACCGGGAGTACTGACAAAGCAGAGGCCTTAACCTATGATGAGACAAAAGGTGTGTCTTGGACTCAGGGGCGTAACTTGGAGAGGCAGGGCCCCATAACAGATGTCTGAACTGGGCCCCATACACCCTCAGAAAATATACATATTTGTATGCTCACACATTTATACACTCTTACATACATACATACATTTATGCACCGAAAAATATGCTGCTCAATGTGCAGCATAATATGTATATAATGGTGCACATCCTCCATTCTTTAATGTGTCAGGTCAGATACCGGGGCCCCCTTACACTGTGGGCCCCATCGCAGCTGCTATGGCTGCTACTGCTGTAGTTACGCCCCTGCTCGGACTACATCAGATGACCTGTGTACACAGTAGCTAAATGGTGCCCAATGTTTACAGCTCTTACCTAATGGAATTGATCCAAAAAGCAGCCAAATACTTACCCTTCTCTGGTTCCTGGTTCCAATAGTGGACACACATGCTCCATGGCCTTCAGCATGGTCGGAAGTGTCAGGAGGAAAATCTGAGGAAAATACTTACCCTTCTCTGGTTCCTGGTTCCAGCAGTGGACATCCATGTTCCAGCACTCTTGGCAGAACTGGAAGCATCAGAAACAAAGTCTTAGGTTCCTGGTTCCAGTATTATAGTGGACATCCATGCTCTGGCATCTCGGAAGGGCTGGACACGTCAGGGGTTATGGGATATACTGTGGGCAATCAATGGCCACGGCAGGTGTGCTCTTCATCCAGTCCCACTGAGACCTCTGATTAGTTCAATGGAGTCCAATATCGCCCGGGAACATCTGATCCTCCCTGGAACAGGTATCTGCTTCAGCACTGGGAGTTTATTCAGAGTATGTAAATTTTAACATTTTTTATACTTACCGTACTCCTACCTTGTTCCACATAAGGATTTTTCAGGATTGCTCGAAATACACCAAGGGTGTCTGGTTCCACTGTAGTAGAGAGGTAGGTTAGGTATATGAAGAGGGCCGATTTGCATTATGTCTACCTTCCGCTCATCCTCCTTGATTGGCCCTGTTGCCTACAATGTATCTCATGCCTTACGATGGCCCACTGAAAATATTTTTAGATCTAAAGACTCTAGTCAGTAGCCGCTGTGAAATTGTAGATTACATGTTCTTCGGTAAATCCCATGAACCTTGCCTCTGATCAGACCGAGTGTTTTGGGGAATACTTCCTACCATCAAATCAATCCCTATTCCGAGTCTTTGATTCAATCTTCTGGGCTTTGGAGATACCTTGTTGCCTCTGTTATGTCATATAATCGCTCCGTGTTTTTTACTTCATTGAAAGTCTCTAAATGTTGCCGTTACAACTAAACATTTAATTTCCTCTGACTGCATCTGAAAGGTAAATTTCCCGGTATGAATCAGATCTGTTTCCATAACAGAGAGATGGAATGCGATACCTTTTCATTAACATAGGAAAATAATTTCCTCTTGAAAGCCAGACGGCACGACTCGGAGCGGGAGCTTGCGGTGAGCTCATTCCTCGCCATATGGCGGATTTGACGCTTTACATTTTCAGCATCAACTTTTTAAAAAATTCTGGCTACAAGGTTTTACTCCTTCAAATGAGTATTTAGTGAGTTGTTGCACCCATTCATGTCTCGAGATTTTACATATATCTCATCTAAGCCAAGAGGAGGTGACTGGAACATGGAAAAGTATTTGCCCCCCTTCCTGTGTATTAAGGTTGATGAATAATTTCATGTAGCGAAGCATTTTGTCAATTGGCCGTGAAGGCCATCTACAGGAGCCCTCAATTTGTTTTAGATTGAACTCTTCAAAGAAGACCTGTCACCACCGAAAAATACCCCCACCAAATATGTTCCCCCTAATCCTGTCCCCAGCCCCTTAGTATTTATTCCATTTTTATTAAAATTTGTGTGTGCAAACTTTGTTTTAATCGATCCGACCTCTTACCATATAAGAGGTCGGATCCTCGTACGGGTCCCCTGGCAGTCGGCCGTATTCATTAGGGGGCCGGCCGACGCACCACCTCCACGCCCCTGTCAGTCTTCCAAAAACAGTGCCACACCATGGTTTGTACTGTTATTGCATCTTAGCTGTATAGAAATGAATGGAGCTTAGATGCAATACCACACACTACCCATGGCGAGGGGAGGAGCTAATAGTGTAATACCGTATGGGATTTGTTAATAAGAAAATTAAGTATAAATATGAGCACTGTTTTTGGGTGTGCTGTAAATAGATACAACACTATTCAAAGCATCAATATGTAGCTTCTGGTGCCGCCTTCAGGATAATAATCGTCTATGTTCAGCCGCCACACTGGACAAGACTCACGTAATAGGAAGTGGGATACAGGAACTAACCGATTGGTGCACTCCAAATGTAGTATACAGTATTAAGATATTAAGAAATATTAGTAAGTTATTCTCATTTACGTCACAATGCGTTTCGGGGAATACTACCCCTTTCTTAAGTGCAAAATTCAGACTGATTCTATGGGTGGTCTGGCCCACAGGATTTTAAAGAAGAAATAAGGTACATTTTATTTATACTTTTCAGTCACTAATCATTTCTAAAGAAGAAAATTCAAACAAATTCAGCATCCAATCGAACCAGGGGTGCACCAGCCATGAGGCGAGTTGAGCCTCTTTCCTCAGACAGCACCATTGCAGCAAAATATGGAGAAATCATCAGGGGAGCAGCCTGCTACAAACCAAAACTTGGCACTTAAAGGGAACCTGTCATCATAAGTTGGCCTCATTACCAACTACCAGTATACTGACAAGCAGCTGAACTGTTTTTAGATCATGTTTCTTTCATGGCCAAGATTGGTGGCATCATCCAGAAAATCAACTTTAAAGTGAGATGTTATTTGGTTGTATAAAGTCAGGGAGTTGGAGAGTTTAACACTGAAGTTAAGCTCTCCGAGCCTAAGAACACCTCCCTGTGATTGACATTGTAGGCTTCACGAGATCAATGATATCCCAGGAAGCAGGACCGTCAATGACAATGAAGTGAGCTTTCTGAGGAGGAGAGAGCTTGGCTTCAGTGTTAAACTCTCCTCATCCTTGTCTTCAGAAAAACAATTTGCAGCTCAATTAGAAGTTGATTTTCTGGATGATGCCACCACACCAGGCCACCATCATGGAAGAAACATGATCTGGAAGCTGCTTGTCAAAATAATACAATTGTTTTTTGAGGCCAATATTTGATGACAGGTTCACTTTAAAAAATCATGTTTCTTCACTCTAGATTTCAGCCTGGGTGTGAGACACTGCAAGGAGGACTAAAAAAATAACCTCAGGCAGCAGAAAGTGTAGGTTCACCCCTGATTGGAACATGTCACTGTTTGACAGGCCCAATAAAGTAAAGAAGGAAAATCTAGGGGTCCTGGGTCTGAAACATAATAATTGGTACCCATTGCCCAGCAGAAGACAAGTCCATTTGGGTCTGACTAATGCAATGACAATAGTCTCTTCACATATATTGTAGAATGATTCTCAAATATTCTAGAATATTAGATCTTCTTGGTGATATATTCTACATGAAGATGTGCAGGTCAATTATGGTCGGAGAATGGTCCATAGCATCATTGCCTCTGGTGGGCCCATGATACCAAGTTCATGATACAAGATAGGTTCTTTGGGTTTGTACTTAAGTTGAATTTGTATGTAATTCGGAACTGTATATTTTATAAATGTAGCTCCAGACAAAAAAAAAATTTGTCCCAGTGACAATTGGATTTTTAAAATTTTTTGCTGTAATGGAACCAAGGATTGTCAATAAAGCTTCATTACAGACACCTTACAGCTGATCATTGCAGCCTAGGACTAAAGTAAAGCATTCAGAGAGCTTCACATGGGGTCACAGTGGCTAGAGCAGTCCACGACTTACAGACAACCCCTAGTTACAAACAAACCTCTGGATGTTGGTAATTTACTGTACTTTAGTCCTAGGATCCAATGATCAGCTGTAACAGTTATCACTGGTGTCTGCAGTTAAGCCTCATTGTTAATCCTGGTTCTTATGAAAATGTAAAATTTTGTAAATTCATTTATCACAGAGACCAAAAATTTTTTTCTGGAGTTACAATTATAAAAAATACTGTTCCAACTTACATACAAATTTAATACAGAATAAATCTACAGAAACTATCTTGTACGTAACCTGAGGACTGCCTGTGCTATGATGGCAAACATGACTCTACACCATAAAGAGGGTCATAAATCACCATATTCCTGTGCAATGTTGGGTCAGTCATGTATCACTGACACAATGGGGCTCATTTACTAAGGGTCCGAATGCGGCACTTTTGTCGGTTTTCCTGAATATTTCCGATTTGCGCTGAATTGCCCCGGGATTTTGGCGCACGCGATCGGATTGTGGCACATCGACACAGGCTTTCACGCAACAGAAATCGGGGAACGCGCCCGTCGGACAACCCGACGGATTCGGAAAAACCCCGGAATTTAAAAAGGGATTTGTGTCGTAAGATCAAGCACTCACATGCACCGGGAAGAAGAAGGTGAACTCCGGCGGACCTCGGCGCAGCAGCGACACCTGCTGGATATCGGGCGCACGATCTTAGTGAATGCTGGCAGACCAGAATCCTCGTCGGACAACGTGCCGCGGGATCACGACTGGACCAGGTAAGTAAATGTGCCCCATTATATTGGAAGACACACTCATGCCGCAACTTTCTTGGTTGCATAAAGCCGCCATCTTGAATTCAAAAATTTACAACTAGCAAGAGTCAACCTTGTGCTGTGTTTTTGTTCCCTATCACGCCAATGGCTTCTTACAGACTCATCTTAAATGAGTTATACAACGAGGTCACATCTGTCAAACCGAAGAAAACTTTTGACAATCTTCTGCCATTTTATGTAACAAATTCTGATCATTTGACTCGTTTTCTTCTGGTAACTAAACCACCTCTCATCATATCAGCTATTTATCACGTGAGAACAGCCATGAGGGTAATCGTTTCCATTTGGTCAAAGTGCTTTCAGCTGGGGTTGTTTTTTTTTTGAAGTCCAACATTTTCCCTTTTTCTTTTATTTTTACAGTGGAAAATATTTGAGAAATAGCTTCCATCATCACCAATTTCTGCAACTTTTTTCTGATTTGCCCCCACTTTGGATGGCAACTCATGTCATCGAGAGTCCAAGCAGCCCACATGTTTGTGTTAGATATCAGATGGAAAAAAATATAAACACATGTAGGCCAAGCAAAGCACCGAGAACGTACAGGCCGAGAGCTGAAATCACAAATGGTACAAAGTGAAATGATAAAAAAGTCCAAAAATAACTCAATGATCACTTCTATGGAAAGAGTGATGTTATTTATACCAGAATGGAAAAGCAAGGCAAAATTCCCTTGTCTGATCTCCAAGCTGTGTCCTTCTCCTCCACTCCTTCCCCTCCAAGGACATGGGTCACTTACTTCAACTCTCAATAAAGAAGTCCTACCAGGAGATCAACTGAGTGGTTGGTTTTATATGAGGGAAGGGCCTTAAAGGGGTTTTTACACCAAAGAAGTTAGGCCCTATCCAAAGGCATAGGGCCTAACTTGCTGATCGGTGGGGGTCTCAGTGATGAAACCACCACAGATTACAAGAACGGGCATTCCGACAGGGTCCGAGGTACTTCAGTTGGACCTCCGTCACTCCGAGTGGAGCAGAGGGCATGTCCATTCTGCTTCAGTCATCTCTATGGAGCAGAAGGAGATTGCCGAGCGCCGCGCCGATCAGCAATTTAGGCTCTTCTTTGGTGGGAAAACCAAAAGCAATTTTGAATATGCAGTACTGAAGATGGTCTTTGGAATTATCCTTGGAAATCTGTGTAATCATTACCTTTGTGTATGTCTTTAGTAGCAGCAGGACTGTGAAAAACATATTTCCATTTCAGGATTGTAGCTGTACTTGGAGCTTGAACCAATGATGAGGCAGGAGGCGTGTATTAGACTACCTCAAAATCCTATGGGAACTGAATTTTTAATTCAGTAAAGAAAAGAGATAGATTGAAAATAAATTTAGGGAATCATCTCCTACATACCATTTTCAAACTCAAGATTAGTCAGTTTAGTACCTGTGTCCCATTTCAACATAGTGATTAATGAGGCTAAAGTAGATCAATTATGATAATTGCCTGATAAGACGCAACCCTTAAAGGGGTTGTCCAGTCAGATCAAGTTATCCCTTATTGATTTTAGGCTAAAATGGACACTCATTGGGGCAGATTTACTTACCCGGTCCAGTCGCGATGCCGCGGTTCATTGTCCGACGACGATTCGGGTCTGCTGGGTTTCACTAAGGTCGTGCGCCCGATATCCAGCAGGTGTCGGTGCTGTGCCGAGGTCCGCCGGAGTTCACCTTCTTGTTCCCGGTGCATGTAAGTGCTGATCTTGCAACACAAATCGTTTTTTAAATTCCGCGTTTTTTTCGAATCTGTCGGGTTGTCCGACGGCCACGCCCCCCGATTTCTGTTGTGTGAAAGCCGATGCACCACAATCCGATAGCGGGCACCAAAATCCCAGTGCAAAACGGAGATATTCGGGAAACCCGACGAAAGTGTGGCATTCGGACCCTTAGTAAATGAGCCCCATTCTTTCGATACATTCAGTTCCCTCTAATGGGTCTCCCATCAAACTTCAAGTTATCTCCTATACAGTGGATAGAGGAAAACTTGCTGTGACTGGACAGGCTTTTTGAGTAAGAACTAAATATATATATAAATTGAGTAATATCAAGACTTCATGTTCCTTGTCAGCCGCACTTCCGAATAATATAAACTGCAAAACCATTGCATTTCCTTGGGGGGATCACAGGAAGAAACCTCTTCTCCTTAAACGGAAGACACACAGCAATTAGATGTGCGATTCGTTTTCTTGTGTTGCGCCATGGCAGCTGTGTGTTGACAGGTCTGGTCGTCTCTCTCTTGGCCTGTCTGGTGCAGTATAAATAATGTCTGCTTGTGTTTCTCGACTTTAGCTATTCCTGTCCTCCAGATGATCAGCACCAAGGAGTTGTCCTTAATTTACCCCCTTTTCATAGGGTGACACCGCCCCGTGTTTGTTTGTATGGCCCGTCACTAGGTTTTTCTTGGTCCAAAATTGTTTGTCCAGAGTAAGCAATTAGTACCGTCACATAGACAGGAGTGGGTTTGTTATGGTTGAGCCAGAATTTACAGCGTTTTCCTTTTTTTCAATCTTTTCTTCAAAAATTGAACGCATACAGAATTTTGGCTGAGGTATTTAGGTATCCTACAGGAGTGAAACCTCAGTGCAAAATCAAAATGAAGAGGCACTACTCTCCTGACCACCAACTGTGATTCGTACACCTTCCATTTGCTTCCATTTCTTTACTATCCAGTATAAGTAGCTCCGTGGGGGTGGGGTTTGTATTTTGAAGTTTTAATTACTCCTCTTAGTAAACTTAGGAATCAAAAGAAAATAATCTCTGTTTACCCAATACTAACCCCAATCTTTGGAACCTCGTTTTCCTACAGAACCTTTCACCATCTCCACTAACTGTAACTCTTTGCACCTTTTAACCGATGCCGTTCCCTTGGGTCTGGTGCAGTTTTTTTTAAATTCTTTTTCTTTAGCCCCCCACACTATGTATTGCTAATGAGATTGTCCACTGTCAGGTGGACCATCCGATGACCGCCAACTTGACAGTGTAGAGCCTAGTAAGCACTGGGTGTGCCAAAACTAAGGCATCGATTTCTTGGGAATAATCAGAGCTAACGATTCCTTTAAAATGGTGTTACCATTTGGGGTTCAGGAACCTAAACTGAACTTTTAGGTTCATCAGAACTTGGTGAATATGAATAGGGCCACTATCTTCAGTTGATGGAGCTGATAATTTGCTTAAAGTCTTATAATAACCTCAATATAGGAGGATGATACAATCTCATAGCAAGTAATTCATTATTTCCTTAGAGAATCTCTTGTTTTTCATGATATTTCCACATTATTCATTGAATGTGTTTAGAAGCGCATTCTCCTAAGGGACTATAATGAAATAGTTCCTTGTATGATCTGGATATTGTTGACAAAATCCCTCGGCACAATCTCCTTGTAAATGCATTGCTCTAGGATGTTTGAGGAATGTTGAGGTTTGTTATAGAGAAGACACTTTGCTCGTAATCTTGTTTTGAATCCTACCCAAGACCACCCATGCAATTTGTCTTAGCAAATCAGGCTTGCCTTCAGCTACGTCCTATGAATTGCCAATGTTTGGCGTGTAATAATGTCCAGGACTCTCATTAGGATGACATCGTTCTGATCCTGGAGGACTGGCGGAAACACAATTACTTCTCTTATCCAGGACGGAGAGAGACATCTTTAAGTGATTACACATGGATTTGGGAGTGTTAAGGATCCTTTAATAAAAGGGATGATGTATCAATATGTGGCTGACAGACTTTTAAACGGGGTGTAAAATTGTTAAATTGCAGCTTCACCTTCTGATGTTCTCACTTCTTTTCAACCTCAATAACATTTTTTAATTAGTTTATAGATGGACAAAATCTACAGACAATGTAGGATAAATTACTATACCGAATCTGCTGCAATGGAGAGGGTCTTTATTGAATTTAGAAAATATCTAGAAGGTTGAGTCAGGGGAGGTAAAAAAGAATGAGAGAGTATTGACACTCTCGTTCACCAGTTGTTGTAGAACCTCTAGTTTCTGTGCAAAGTTGTGAGCCTACGAGTGCCAAGCTTGGACTTTGAGGTCCCAAGTTCATGGACCATGGGCGGTCACATCCTCTGTTGTGCCCAGATCCAAGGATCCACTAGCGGTTCCATGATCCCCCAGAACTTTCTGGCATGTGTAGTCCTGAATACCAGAACTAATTGGACAACACAGGAACCCAGGATTGAGAGCAGAATAAGTATTCTTTCTATTTTTTGCTAACTTGCCTGGCTACCAGGAGCATGAGGATAAGTGATCATCAACCTGTTATGCAGGAAAGTGACAGGATCACAATGGGGCACATTTACTTATCCTGTCCCATGGAGTTCATGAAAGTGCGTTGTCCGACAATCATGCAGTGTGCCGCGATTCACTAAGATCCTGCGCCCGATATCCTGCATGTGTCGCTTCCCCGCTCAGGTCCGACGGAGTTCACCTTCTTCTTCCTGGTGCAGGTAAGTGCATTGTTTTGCGACACAATTTGAAAGTTAAATCCCGCACTCAGTCCGAATCAGTCGGATCGTCCGACGACCTGCCCCCTGATTTCTGTCGCATGAAAGTGAGCACAGCCGCGCCACAATCTCATCGCGGGCGACACAATCCCCAGTTAAATACCTGTCCCTGCGGCGCAAATCCCGAAAACGTTGGAAAAAAAAACTATGAAAGTGCGATCCTTAGTAAATGAGCCCCAATATCTTCTGGGGCATCTGTGAGAGATTCTACATTATACAGAAATATAACTTGAATTCCACATTCAAATGACTAGTAAGGAGTCACAGAGGAAGAGGAGAGTCATTAATATCTAATAGGACAAGTACATCCTCATAAAATACCTTAAGCAGCTGCCACCCAGACTCTATGGGGCGTGAATTAAGCTAGGACTTCCACTCCCATGAGTCCTTACTGCTCCTTAGAATATAGGTGGTCATTTATCTTATTTCCCCCTTCTATGAGTTCTTTTTGCGCCTGTTGTGAGTCTATTTTTTGTCAAATGATTTTTTTTTTGTTTTATTAGGTGCAAATGTTATAAAAGGCGCACAAATCATCCCATTGCCTTTCCTAAGCATGGTCAGGACTGGCGTGTTATTGTGCAATAATTTGTGCTTATATAGGCGCAATAGTATAATAAATCGGGAGCAGACATATGTAAAGAGGCGCAATGTAGGGCGCAAAAACAATTAGGGCACAAAAACACAGTGAATTGAGGCGTAACATTCCAAAAAACCCCGCAAATTAGGGGCAAAACAGCCATTACACAGCAAAAAGGTGCAAAAACACCTATGGAAAGGAAAAGATAAATGACCCCCAATGTGTTCAAATATCTTCTTTTTCTTAAGTTGTCCTTACTGAACATAGAAGGACATCAATGTGATCCTGAATATACGGTTAGTGGTGGTTTATGGTCAAAATTCATGATACAGTCCCTTAAAGTGGTGGTACATGAAGGGTGGAATCGAAGCCCCCCCCCCCCCCCCCCCCCGCAAAAAAAAAAAAAAAAAATCTGCTCACATCAGTTTTCATTAATAGTAATAATTTATATCATACATATGATACATATACTTAATCCTGTAACACGTCCTGCAGAGTTAACTTGCCGTCTACTGGTTATACGAGGAGATGAGTGTCATGGGGCAGAAAGATTTAAGCACAGACATTAAGATGATTTACATATTATAAGGTGCGAGAAACCATTTTTATTATGTCTTTATTAGAAGTAACGCAACCTTAAATCTTTTCTACGGAAAACCCAAACTGAAGCCTTCTGCCAGGAACGAAACGCAGAGCCTAGAATGGGCAGTAAATTCCGCCTAAATCAGGCAGACATACAAAATAAACAGAGGATAAAACAGGAACATGGATGTGAATGCAAAGAATAAAAATACACAGTCCTGTAACGCTTCCCACTTCCAGCGGTAAATTCCAGCATTCCTGGCGCCCGCCTCTATATGTGTCACTTTAATGCCATCCTGTCCAATTTCAGAACCTATCTCCGAAGAGGGACACAAATAATGGGAGGTGCTGTCGGATTTAGCTTAGGATTTATGCCAGCGATTGGCTGCTCGTAGTGAGAATAATAATTTAAAATTGTCGTCGGTTTTGTACAAGCCCCAGGACTCCCTTTTATTTCAGATACGAAAGGGGAAGTCTGATACCCCAGTAAGAAATGGGTGAGGAGCTAATCTTTAAGGCAATGGGGGTCATTTACTAAGGGCCCGAATCGTGTTTTTGTGACGTGTTATCCGAATATTTCCCTGAATTGTCCCGGGATTTTGGCGCACGCGATCGGATTGTAGCACATCGGCGCCGGCATGCACGCGACGGAAATCGGGGCCGTGACCATAAGAAAACTCGATGGATTCGGAAAACCTGCCGCATTTAAAAAAAAAAAGTGTCGCTTGACACACACTTACCTGCACCCGGCCTGGCTTGGTGAACTTCAGTGCACTCTGACAAACTTCAACGCAGCAGCGTTGTCCTGGTGGACATCGGGTGTACTACCTTAGTGAATCGCCGGAAGACCCCAATCCTCCGCAGAGAACGCCTCGCTTGATTGCGAATGAACCAGGTAAGTAAATCTTCCCCAATGTTTTAACTTGGCGCCATCTTAAAAGTCGTCATATTGAGAGATGAGCAGACCCAATGGTTGGGTTGAAGTTCAGCATTCAGGTTCAGCCGCCTGACACAGACATATTCCCGGATCGGTGGTTGAACAGCCAATCCGGCAAATCTAACAACTAGCCATGGCCTTGACCAGGGGTGTCCTCTTGGCCAATCATAGTCATGGCTAGGGGCATCAATTTACCAGGTCAGGTGGCTGAACCAAACCTTCTCTAATCACATTGGATCGAGGGCAAGTTTTCCTAATTGGAAGGCGGTCATGTATTAAATCAAAGACCAGAATGATCAGGTATGGATTGCAGGATCTCTTGTAGAAATATCTCTTGGTTCTTGTAACAATCAAATTGTTGAGGCACAACCCATTTAAGCAAACCTACCATTACTAGACATGTTTTTACCTTTTTTTACCCAAAGGCGACAATTTCAGACAATGGGGCTTTTTATGGGCAATTTACACCCACCAGTCTACAAATTATTGAGGACCCTTAGATTATTTTCCATCCACATCTATAAAATGGAACACATTTTGAAGAGTAAAACAATGGCCTGCACAATTTATAAGTCCACATTTTACTGCAATTTAGAAATAGCTATTCTATGAATACGAGCGCTATCCAAAAGGACCATTAAACATCCCCTATGGCTACCTCAACTTTCTTTGTGGTAAATATCTGACAACGGTCCAGGAAAATATAATGGCAATGCTACGGGAATGGCGATTGAGCAGATTCTGTAAAATATTAATAGAAAATCTCCCGGTTTATGAAAGGGTAATGTATACCTCAGGATGAAAGAAAACACCTTTCACCAATTACAGACCTGGACATTCTCGAAGCGTTGCGTAGCACTTCTTTAAATAGAGGATGTGCCAAACCAAGTGTGTGGTTCTGGTCCTAGACATGAAGTGTGTGACTCTCCGAGGCTTGCATGCTCCCTATTGTACAATCCTCCGACTGATCATAACTTGGTGTGTGTGGTTTCAAATGGAAAGATGAGAACAAGCAGTAAACCTTTATGGTCCTCTATAGGATGGAGCTGTAGCCTTGCTCCTTCTCATCATAGAGCACCATTCCAATACCATGGCCAAGGTAGAGTGGCATGTAGGCTACCCTAGCATCCAGCATGGATTCCTATTTAGTTTTATGGTAAAAATTATTAAAGTTATCTTCAGTGCAAAAAGACAACCCCCCCAACCCCGCCCCACTGAAGATCCATTGGCTTAGGTAAATCAAAAAATTGGGAAGATTCTATATTCTTGTTGCTCTCCAAAATGACTCCACCTTCAAAAATAGAACTGGACATAGGATGAACAGGAGCAAGATAAAAGATCTGGAGCCCATTAATAAATATCTTCTATAAACTTCTACAGCCAAGAAAGGTAGACAATTTGGCCATTCAGATATATCTGACCTCCCGAAGACTTTAGTGGAGGGGGGTCCCAAATCACTATGGCTACCTCTTCAATATATAGCAAGGACATGAATTCAGAAGTGGAGAGAGAGTCCTCACTATGAATGAGCGTGGTCAATGTTGTCTTTAAAGTGACAGGTTGAACATCTAATGTTTACGAGGGTGTCCCACCTTTCCGACAATGGAAGGTAATAGGGAATGAAATATTGGGCCGTTGGACACTGACATGCCCAAACCATTTTTCTAAAGGAGAAAGAATCCATAGCTAGAAGTGTCTGATAGCTGAGGAGATAATTCATATATATTAAGAGAGATAGCTTTTGGCCAAACATACTAACAATTTAATGCATATGGCCTCTTTAACAACTGGGTTTATAAAAGAGCTTAGCTTGAAGTGCCTGGGCCGCAACCCAAAATCTGTAATAAAAAATCTTAGATGCCATTTATAATACTGGTGACTTTTTATGTTGCAGAGAAGCTTTGGGGCACCCTCAGACTCTGGGAACCTGGTAGCACTTACAAACCCGAGCCCCTGCAGCTACACCCCATGGGTTTGTATATCAGATCAGATGAGACACTTGGCTTCATCATGTGACCTTGGCTTTTCACAAGTTGTTATCTATATTTACTGATGTACCCAATGTCTTTGGATTGTTCTTGAAAGTCTCCACTGTACATAGAAGTATTAAGATATTTGGAAGACCAAAGAGGTTTGTGATCTTCTACAGTAGAAACACATGGGGCACATTTACTAAGGGTCTGAACACCACATTTTTGTCGGGTTTCCTGACTTTTTACCGTTTTTCCCTGAATTGCCCTGGGTTTTTGGGGCACGCGATTGGATTGTGGCGCTTCAGCGCCGGCTTGCACGCGTCACAAATCGGGGGCGTGGATGTCGGACAACCCGACTGATTCGGACAAACTGCGGAATTTAAAAACGAAATTGTGTCGCAAGATCAGAACTCACATGGACTGGGAAGAAGAAGGTGAACTCCAGCGGACGGCAGCGGGGGAAGCGACACATGCAGGAAATTGGATGCACAATCTTAATGAATCGCTGCAGCTCCGAATCCTCGCCGGACAATGCACCTCGGGGATCGCGACGGGACGGGTAAGTAAATGTGCCCCAATGGCTTGATATACTCTTATGCAAGCCTGAAAATCAATGGGTCACTAACTTTCAGAAGTTTTTTGATCCAATATTCTTTTCTAAAAAATATATATTATTTTGGGAGTTGTGTAAAGATTCTGCCATTGCACATAGTCAACGGTTGGCTCTAAGGAGAACGTTAAAACCACAGAACTTACCCAATAATGCAGAGAAACCTACACTATTCAAGTCACATAGAGAGGCACATAGAACTTGTGGACCACCCTGTTTGTAAGAGTTATTTTTCCAGCAAATGTGAGTAAATTGAAGGTTTGGCGAGAAAATTTATACAGAGGACGTTTGGCGGCAAGAATATAAATGGAAGGTAACTGATACCTAGCCCAAAACCCAATACAGTCTAAATCCGGCCATGATAGACTTTCCAGTAAAGAGCGAGACGTGCCCTGTTAACTTTTATATACATTTCTCCACTAATAACCTTTAATTGGTTCCTTGTAAATTTATTGCACAGAACAATATACCATACAAATATACCATTCAAGGTCGTTAGGTGGAATAATTCATTAAAGGGAAAGCTTACCCCATTCATAAGTGTTTATTTCCTCTTCATTACAAAACTGATGTTTCGTAAAATTTATGGATCTGAATTATTCAAAAGAAACTTCTCAAAGTTCTACTAGAAAAATGCTTCTAAATGAGCAACTTGCAATAGAATATTGGAAATAACCGTCTAAATTGTAACATACGGTTAGTATATACTTGGAGAAAGGAAATGGAAAGGAGGAAGAAGTTACCAGTAACAAGAGGGATGAGGAACCTAATGATACCTAGTAGAGGATAGGACATGGAGGACTGGAGTCACAACTGTAGTTACAACCTGTAGTAGGGAAACTACAGGGAAGTTGAGACCACTAAACCACCAACTACAGTTGAGTTTGAGGGACCCAGACACATCTAACTCACCTTTGCCCATTGTTGAAATTCAGAGAAATTCAGGTTGAAACAGTCTGTTGAAATGGATCTACGTGAGGCCACCAGCGGATGTGCAGTGTGCCTGGTGAATCCAAGGGAAAGATGTTCTGCCTTCTGCTCACCAGGCCCCAAGTGGACCCATATTACCGAACCCAAGGCACCTTTCTACCCAGAGTTCTCTGAAGTGCCGGCAGAGGTGATCAAGATACGTTTGGGAGCCTTTGTTGCACAGAGGATCAGGG
The DNA here is from genome assembly GCF_040894005.1 of Engystomops pustulosus. Classification (NCBI taxonomy): domain Eukaryota; kingdom Metazoa; phylum Chordata; class Amphibia; order Anura; family Leptodactylidae; genus Engystomops; species Engystomops pustulosus. The sequence goes on along the minus strand of NC_092420.1, from coordinate 86,036,616 downwards.
CACTGTTAGTCAAAGCAGAGTTTGAAGTGCCATATGGTAAATTTGGGCAATGGAGGGCGCACCGGCCCATAACGCACCGAAATTCTCATTTGCATATACATTAAACTGGTGATTTCTTTTCATTTAGATCCTAGATTTTCTTGTGAAAGATATGCCTCGGATGCGGGATACTTCACCTACGAGGCCATATGCTTCATTTATATGTTCCTAACATCATATCTCCGAGTTAAAAATTCATAACTCCATCCGGAGATTGGTTGAAATTCCCCTATATTTCACTCCTCCGGGAATGTTTCTGATTATTTCTGGCATGTCTTTGTTGGCGTTCTATTTTTTTATTTTCTTGTATGAGTAATATATACCCTGACAGTTGCGCTAGTTATGTCTACCCTTTGATGAGTACACATCTGCTACTTGTCGTGCTATTGAGCGCTCACTTGTAGCACTTTATAGCTGAGTGTAATCAATGCGCGTACAATACTATTTATGGCCCCTTTGTTCTCTCGTCTGCCGCCTCGTACATCATATGGATTTTATGCAATAGGCCATTATTATTTACACATCTCTTTATAGAGAAGTGTTACGTGGTGCACTGATTGTAGGTGTTTACTTGTCGGCGACTTTTGGTTAATCTCTATGTAATATGTTAATTAGTTCACATTGTCCGATACCTATTACCTACTACAGTTCATTTCCGTAAACTCCCTATTGCATTAAAGTTGCTATCTAGGTCTGTAAGAGAACTTTTGACTTTACATTCTCTTAGTGGCAACCTGTGTCCCCTTGCTGCAACCTTTCTTGCGTGGAGCAAAGGTGAAGACCAAATGGCCACCTTAGACTCTGGATTGATAGAAAATGTTTTTTTCTTATGAGCTCAGACAGATTTTTTTGGGAAATTGGGCTGTAGAACCTAATTTGCAATTCCATTACAGAGAAGATTTCATCCACATGGCAGTTAGTAGTTAGTTTCAGGTGTACCTTCTAGTTTATCATCTAGGACCACCTCAATAACTTCTTGATTGATTTATCCCACCATCGTAGATCCCTGAAAAAAATGTTTAAGCCTGGGCCAAAAGTGCAAAGTCTTGCACATTTGTGCTACTTAATTGGAGAAACAGAAAGACATCTTTGGTCCACCAAATCTTTGTCCTCAATTTCCACCAAATAAAAGAGATCGATAAATCTTTAAATGCTCTAATAGGGGATTGTAAAAGATTATCAGAAAAACATAAAACTCCTTAAATATGGAAGATGCAAAATACAACCTAATGGAGAAGTGGCAGAAGAACGGAGTAGAAGATTAGCAGATTTTTTTTTATTTTTCAGTTCAGATCTGGTCGAAAACAAAGGACACAAAATATTTTGCTCACCTGACCTTTCTGAGGACATCCATCTTGTCACTTCTTCTGGCATTGAGTGCTAATTACAAATGTAAGATTGAACATTCCTCCTCGCACCTAGCCACCAAGGGCCAGATAAGATAACGTGAAGAGTCTGTGTTTACAATGGGGTCACTATAGCAGATAACCAAACTATCCACCAGCAAATAGCTCTGACAACCATGCCTGCAGATCTGCACAAGGCACCATGGAGCCTGTCACCAACTGTCCCCGAAATACCATGATATCTAAGCAGAGTGCGTCTGTCATGAGGGTGTATGGAAAAGGACACAGAGTATTGGAAATAGGGGGTCTCAAGTTACAACTTGTATCTGAGGCTCCTTTGCCCATATAAAAATATTTTATAGGACCCCCCCACACCCCACTTTTTATAAGCCACCTAATATCAAATAACAAATAAACTCTGGGTCCCACTAGCACTTCATACTGGTTCTGCTTTTAATTCCTATCAGATTAACTTAATTGATGAGAGGTTGTCCATCTAAGACATAAAAAATAAAAAAAAGTGCTACTGTAACGTCCGTGCCTGAATGTCGCTCTATCCGCAGTTGGCGGAATACATGCCGTTTATTTGTGTGTGAACTGTGGCTTAATTCTTGTGTTTGGATTAACTGAGCCACACCCTGCTCCTTGCATTTCTGTCCTGCCCAGCAAGGGTTACTAGCCTGATGGACAGTTCCCCCAGTGTGCTGCTGGAGGCTTGTCCGGGATCGGCCTTATATACCTGCCCATTTCCATCTTACCTGGCTGGTTATTTTGAGTCTTGTCCTATCTGTGTATCTAGTTCAGTTTTAACTGTCTCCGTTTGTCTGCCTGTATCTGTACCTGACCTGTATATAATCTGCTTGAACTTGATCTTGACCTGACCTGTATATAACCCGTTTGATCTTGACCTGACCTGTGTATATCCCACCTGTACCTGTATCTGGATCTGACCTGTGATTATCTGCCTGAAGACCTGTCTATATCTGTTCTTTTGTTCCTGTCTCTGTCTTGTGTCAGTTTCTGTTACCAGTGTGAACACTGACCTATATCTGTATTCCGGTTACCTGTCCGCTCCACCATCCAGCAGCTGCCAGACGAAGTAGGTTTTCCTGCCATCTTGTAGGGTCACTCAGGGACTGTCAGTTAGGTTCCTGATAGTGGGTTCGCCCTTACCAGGGCGGTTTATCTGCTTTAGGCAGGACCTTAGCCCGCAGGGAGGTCGCAGGGTGAGTTCGCCACCACTTACCTAGTCTGTCAGCTAGCGCCAAGCCTTGTTGTGGTTGCGCGTTTGCTGGACGGCTACTCATTTTATAAATTCTCTGTCGTTCCCGTTACAACACCGATAGTCTCTACTTCCTGTTCCTTCTCTACACACAGGAAGTGACCTCCCAGTCTGAGCACAGGTCATCACTACTTTGGTCATATCCTGTGTGTCAAGAGGGAGACCTGGAGAGTGTTGGGATGGGTGCAGTGCTCAATTGTTGGGACTTCACTTCATGTCATAGAAAGGGCAATGGGACCAGTTTACACAAATTTTACTACTGGCCAACTCCTTTAAATCCTCTCGATAAGCTATGTTTATGGTGTTTCTCGGAGTGTTCACATGGCACTACCAAACTCTATAGCCAAGACACACATTTTATGCCTAAATGTTTTTTTTTAAGCTTGACCAGTGAGATGGGTTACCCCTATCAGTTCATTGGGGGTCTAACATTCGAGACCCCACCAATTAGCTGAAACAAGCTGTAATTGGGCACATCCCATAGCACATCCTTAGCATACAGGCAGTATAGTATAAAAGTCTAGTAATTTCCATACATGGTCCAGGCTTCAGTTGACCTGAACATATCTTTCAGCACTTCTCTATATAACTTGCATATATAAAGTGGAAGGTTGTGTATTTATCCTTGGATTCCAGACAAAAAGAAGAAGAAATATTGTATTATTCCTATTACTCCCGGTTAGATCCTCCATTATTCAGGCAGGTTTTTTAGCTCAAGGATAGTAACGTGTCAATGGCTGCAGTAGAAAATGTCTCTTTGTAGATGAAAACACAACCTTGAGCACAAAAAGAATCAAACCATCACATAAAGATCCTATATAATAACACAGAACAATCGCTCTGATTTCTTTATACAAAGAGTACCAGCACCATAAGAACGGTTATAATGCTTGGATCGGGGGCCTGAACCTTATTATTTCACTACATAATTCTAGGTAAAGCCTCTTCTTAAAGGGATTATCTAGATTTTTTTTTTTTAAATGTGGTTTTATACAGATAAGGTGAAAAGATTAAAAAAAGAAGCTACATTGTTCAGGTCTCCATAGCTTTAGCTTGTGGGAGTCATACAGGGAATGATGAGTGATAATACAATACATTGGTGGTACATAAGCAATGGATAAAAGAAGCATAAATGAAACATTTTAACTATAGATAGTAGATGGTGTGTGCTGCAGGCAGCTTAGAGCCCCTTCAAAGGAGGTGTCTAGGATCCCTCCTGATCTGGATAAACATGCACACTCGGCACAGTATCCATGTGTTCTTTATGGGTGTAAGGGGAAATTAGACCCATCACTTTGGGAAAGGTCCTGGAATCCAACCCTCAGCACTTGTTATAGTGGACCAAGCTTGAATATATTCTGTCTACTTATATCTGGTATCTTCTGACCTCTTGGGTTCTCTTTCTGGTATTCCCTATTGTGTATCAATTTAGTACTTCGTTGTCCTCTTGTTTTTTGACTCTGCTCTTGAGACAGCATATTTGTTTGTTAGGTCTTTGTCTGTTATTATCACTTAGGGTTAAGCAGGAACTGTCGCCCACTGACAGGCCACCACTTAGGGTGGTTTGGAGTAAGTAGGTAGGGATCATCTGGTGGGTTAAGTTTTAGGACCCACTGTCTGTGCCCATTACTGGATGTCTATAGCATAAGATACAAGCGATCCAAAGTCTGGGAAGACAATGTTACTTTGTAATGAGAGAGATAACAGTGAAGTGAAAAATTATAAAATACAAAGAGTTAGCCCCAAAAATAAGAGGCCCCAAAGCCATTTGTCCCAAATCTGCATACTAAGCTAGAACATCACATAAATGATAATTAGGAAGTAGCTGAACTCTCTCTGCCACGTGCTCCCTACCTGTACTAATATTGTGACTGTTATCTTTTTATTTTTTTAATTATCCAATATTTCACCTACTTTTTACTCCTCCGAGTAATTTTGAGTAACCTTCATTTTCTCTTTTTGCAGTACTACCGCATTTCCTTTGAATACTAAAAACATCAATGAAGAGGAGACGGCGGATTCCCTCTTGTGGCTCGCCAACCAAGACGACCAGTCCGATGTGTACGTGGAGCTAATGAACGTGCAGAGCAGCGTGGCATCCAGGCGTGGCCTGGCTCTATCCATCCTCCTGCCCCTTCTGATAACTGTATATATGAGCACAGTGATGAGAACTACATCCTGACAGGACTAGTCACTACAACCCTCAGTGGATGAACCTTTTCTGGACTCAGTCTCCAGATGAACTTTCAGTGAGAAGAAGAGAAGAATCAAAACATAATCAATGCAATTACATGAAAAAATAGGAGTATTTTTGGGAGTAGAAGCAAAAAGTTTTGTGTCCATATGCTTTCTTATACCAGACTTGCGCCAAAACACAATGGGGAGCTTAGATTTTGGGGTCTGGAGCCATGGAAGTGTACAACCACCCATTGAAGGGAGCGTGGCGCAAAGCTCCTGGGCCCCTAATGTAAGATAAGTAGCAGGGCCCCTGTGATTTTAGCTGTTGGATAACTGGGACTCCGACTGACCGCTCCATCTGTAGTGACACGCCCCTAACTGGTAGCGCTCAGTTGTCAATTTACGGTATTCTGAAAATTCTAGAATTAATATAATAGAAATATCAATTTTAAGTTAAAAAAAATCAAAAATAGTTGGAGGCAACAAGTCTTCTAGAAACTGGAGTAAAGTTTTCCAACAAACTATCTCAGATACTTCATACCATAAATATCCAACTTGATAGACAAGCTGGGTATAAGGATGGTGGAGAGTCCCGACATATTTGTCTCATTTTATACACATAAGAATAATGTGTACCCTACCGTTTCTTGTAGATTTGGAAACCAGAGGTCAGTGATGAGCAAAGAAGAGAACATTTCCCTATGGACAAAAGTATTAAAAAATGTTGTGTTAGAACAAAAAGAAAAGCTTTGGATGTTTGAATAGTAGCGTTGATTTTGTAATTGCACAATTTGTGAAATTTGCTCCATTCATAGATGCCCTATGACCCATCACAACACCATGAGAAGCATCAAAACCGTAACCTGTGCCCCTTTTATCTCTGGACTCTGGTCAAAACCAAAAGTGATTGAAATCAAAAATCTTTCTTTATAGTTACCCCTGATTTGTTGGTCATGTACCTTGTATGAAGTCATTCTATATTTATGTAACCCTGACATCATTGACATATTACTGTATGACCTGGAAAGTTTTAGGACCTAATGTGAAGCCACTGGAATGCCAATTCCTGGTTCAAAAATACAAAAATAAGTATATGAGTCAGTCCCGCCCCTGAGGAGCCTCCAAAATCAGAGGCCATGTCCCACCCCTGGGGTACGTCCAAAATCATGGCAAGTATGGCAAGAATGAGACCATTCTTGGAGATCCATTTTGATTTGGTTGTGGACCCTCTTCCTGGTAATCCAACAATAATCTTTATAAATACAATTAATTTATATATATATATATATATATATATATATATATATATATATATATATAAACATACTGGGGCAAATTTACTTACCCGGTCCTGTCGCGATCCCTGACTCCGATGGTCCGACAATGATGAAGTCCGGCGCGATTCATGAAGCTCATGCGCCCGAGTTCCTGCATCCGTCACTTCCCCGCCGAGGTCCGCCGGAGTTCACCTTCTTCTTCCCGGTGTTTGTAAGTGCGTGTCTTGGGACACAATTGTAAATGTTAAATCCTGCGCGTAGTCCGAATCCGTCGGGTTGTCCTACGGCCCGCCCCCAAGCCGGCACCGATGTGACAAAATCCTATCGCGTGCGACACAATCCCCGGCGCGATGCAACGCAAAGCGGGAATCGCCGGGAAGCCCGACGAAAATGCGCTTCGCGGACCCTTAGTAAATGAGCCCCAATATTGGCGTTTGGGCTCATCACCCCTCCATAACACTCGATCCCAGATAATAACCCTTTAAATGCTGCCGATGATGTGGCAGTATGTGTGCACCGCCAATTTTTCCCTAGTACCGACGCTCCTCAATTACTTTTCTGGTGGCATTTAAGTTCAAAGTTTGGCCAAAATTGCGAAAACCCAAACCCAAATGGGTCAGTTAAGTGGGGCATTTTAGGGTATTATAATTTCTGTTTTTGGCCCAATCCATAATTAAAAAATTTAAATTACATTTTATTAAAAAAATACATTTTTATAAACATACATTTTAAAAAAAAAAAATTCTATATCAAAGTTAAGTAATTTTTAGTATTTTTTAATTCCACAAAAAAACAAATAAATGAAAAAAAAATCCAACAGTCCCAGCTACCCGTATAAATAGAGCGTAAAGGTAAAAGCCTATGATACAATGTACAGAATCATATAGTATTATATTATTGTTATTTTTTCAGGCCTCCATCAGTACTGGAAGGGTAAAGTTGTCACAATGCAATCACATATATTGTCTTAACATCTTCTTTTTTAGAAGGATCTTTTATTTCCCATAGTGCTATGGGGCTATGTAAATTTTTTTTTGTTGTGTTCATACGAAAAATGTATTTATTCTTGTTTTTTTTTGTTGTATTTTTTTTTTTGCCATGTACAATAACATTCTAAAGTAGTGCCTTAAAATACCTAAATTAATATTTTATATGACTTTATTGCACAAGTTTATCAAAAAACGTAAACACATCCAAAATTAATGTTGTTTTATACAAAGACCTAAAAATATCTATGTGGATAAAATAAAATAAAAAAATCTATATCTGAGCAATGTGTGTGTTGTAGCTTGTACATTCAACAGATACAAAAAAGGAGCAAATATAGAGGTACTATAGGCGTACCAATACATGATTTCTTTAACATGGCATCTTTAGCATTGATTCTCTTCAGCCTCTAAAAGTGACTCTTCTCCACTCATTTGCATATCACTTTTGAGATTTTTTTCAGATGAACATTGTGAGATTTAACATAAATGAGGCAATGCTAGAAAGGACATGTCATCCCCTATATGAGGGGGGGTCACAAGTTTAATGGGGTAAAATCTGCTTTAGTACACTAGGGGTATGGAAACAATACATGAATCAGTCTACAAATATATTTGCTGGTCTTTTTTGCAATAAACACTCCCTAAAGGATTAACTAGCTGCTCCAGTTTTATATCTGTGATGACACCCACTCACCACTCATGAGGCGACTTGAGACAATCACCTCGAGCGGCGCCCCCTGCTGGATAACAGGGGGCGGCATATTGCAGGCAGTATTGCCAATGTCAGTTTCATCTCGTATGTTCCACAATTCGCTGCAATGATGCAGTAAAATCTGTGCAGTAATCTCTGCAGGACCTGGAATTACATCATTCAGGTCCTTCTACCTACAGGATATAGGGTAAAGGACCTGCAACAATGTCATTATCACATGACCCACAAGGAAATGCAGTGTACAGGTGGCAACCTGTAGAAGTAAGGCTACTGATTGTGAGGTGAGGGGGGAAAGGAGACACAGTAAACGAATGAGGGTGAGGGGAGCATGAGGTTGGGGGCCTCACTGAAAAGAGGGGGAGAACATGAGGGGAGGTCAATGTATGAAGTGGGGAGAAAATGAGGGGAGGTCAGGTCCGCCGGAGTTCACCTTCTTCTTCCTGGTGCATGTAAGTGCATTGTCTTGTGACACAATTTTAAAGTTTAATCCCATGCTCAGTCGGATCGTCCGCCTAATTTCTGTCGCATGGAAGTCAGCGCCAAAGTTCGATCGTGTGTGACACAATCACCTTCTAAATAGCTGTCACAGTGGCGCAAATCCCGAATATTTCTAAAAGCCGACAAAAGTGGCATCCACAGGACCCTTAGTAAACAAGCCCCATGATGTAACACCACATGACAGAACCAGAGCTGCGCCACTCAAATCCGAAACATGTTACCTGTCCCCGTGTCCCAACGCCCCATCTATTAGAATGTATATACAGGCGGTCCCCTACTTAAGAACACCTGACTTACATACGACCCCTAGTTACAAACGGACCTCTTGATATTGGTAATTTCCTGTAATTTATCCCCAGGCTACAATAATCAGCTGTAACAGGTATCACAGGCGTCTGTAATGAAGCTTTAGTGTTAATCCTGGTTCTTATGACAATCCAACATTTTTAAAATCCAATTGGCACAGAGACCAAAAAACTTCTGGCTGGGATTACAATGATAAAATATACAGTTCCGACTTACATACAAATTCAACTTAAGAACAAACCTACAGACCCCATCTTGTATGTAACCCGGGGACTGCCTGTATATATATAACCATCCCACAGGGGGATTGTAATAAAATTGGCACTTTTTCACAATTTCACCAAAAGACCAGTCGCGATCCAGCGGCGGGTTCTCCGACGCTGATTCGGGTCTGCCGGGATTCACTAAGGTAGTGCGCCCGATGTCCACCAGGTGTCGCTGCTGCACTGAAGCCCGCCGGAGTTCACCATCCTACCCTTGGTGCAGGTAAGTGCTTGTCAAGCGACACTTTTTTTTTTTTTAAATACGGCGGTTTTTTCGAATCTGTCGGGTTTTCCGATGGCCACGCCCCCGATTTCCGTCACATGCATGCCGGCGCCGATGCGCCACAATCCAGTTGCGTGCGCCAAAAACCTGGGGCAATTCGGCGCAAAACACGATTCGAGCCATTCTACGGCATATGAAATTTTTTCGTCTTTCTATATTTTGACCTCGGACAACAAAGGCGCAGGGTTCACCCCTGTTGACGCCTCGCGGTGACTTGTAATGTCATGTTCTAGATTTGGATATATCCGTGACAGCGGACATGTAGGACCCCTCTCTCCCTGGGATACAGGGGCTGTTTTACTAAGGGTCCGCGGATTTTCCAACGTTTTCGGGAATTGCGCCGCTGTGACAGGTTTTTAACAGGGAATTGTGTTTCACACGATCGGATTGTGACACAGCTGCGCTGCTTTCGTGCGACAGAAATCGGGGGGGCGTGCCATCGGACGATCTGACAAATTTGGACTGAGCGTGGGATTTAACTTTCAAATTGTGTCGCAATATCAAGCACTTACACGCATCAGGAAGAAGAAGGTGAACTCCTGGAACCTGAGTGGGGAAGCGACACATGCAGGATATCGGGCGCACGATCTTAGTGAATCGCGGCAGAGTGCATGATCCTCGGACTTTTGGGGAACGCGTCAGGACAGGTAAGTAAATGTGCCCCAAACAGTTTTATAAACTAAAGTGAAAATCTTGTGGTGCAGAGAAGATCTCATCCTGCACCTCCCCCGTAGCTGCTGCTGTCACCCCCAATCACTGTCTGTGTACAGATAAATCCGCAGCATTGTCATCATAGGCGCCAAGAACATCCCGAGAGCATCCAATCCTGCAGGACACGGCTGCTTGTATCGGTGATTATGGAGAAATTCTTCTGCAGGACACTGCTGCTCCATATGGAGGTAATAGCCAGAGGTTGGAGGGAAGGGAGACAGCGCCCTCTTGTGGGAGATTTCTGGAAATACGATTCATAGAATCAAGCGGATTTTATGGTATTGATTCGCCAACAACGACTTATATAGAAATATATATGTAAAAAAAAAAAATCATGTAAACCAGTAATGAGGCTTTGCTGGACGTATTGTCATAAACGGCAGATAATCTACGTAAGCGGCGCTGCAGTGTAAAGTATCAGCAAACATATGGAAATGATAGATCCTTAGGATCAAGTCCTGAAATTACTCCTGGACCTTCTATGTGAACTTTGCATTAGGGAGAAATCACATGCAAAACTGTACCCCCAAAATAACAATTCTGGCTCTGGCCCTAAATCTTAGCAGTCACAATACGCCTCATATTGCGATACCGTACTTTGAGACTGGGGTCCTTTGGCCTAACATAACAAATTATTCTGGGGGGCCACTCTTCCTCATCTTCCAGGAAATAGACCCTATTAGCCTCCAAAATATGTTGTTACCATAAAGCTGTAATGCAGTAACAGATCAGTGTTGCCCCATAATTCTTGAAGTGATACATTATAATATCATCTCCTAAAATCATGTAAAAATGTGCTGCCAATGTCCTGGTTCTACATGGACAACTATGGGAGATGTTACTAGAATTACCCAGGGGAATAACTTGTAGGTGCAGGGTCAGGATACACCCAAGAGCCTTGCTGCATGTTCTGTCTTTACCACGGATGAGGAGACACATGGAAAAACCTTCCTAAAAAACTCCTCAGTCACATTTAAGTGAATGGAAATGACTTTCAATAACAAGCAACTCGTTAAAACACTGTGGGGGGTAATTATCAGGGTTTCTGTGCCACATCAATGACGTAGACGCCCTGAAATAATTGCAAAGTCTACCTTATAGCGAGTGAAGGGTGGCCAGACGGGCGGTGGGTTAAATTGGAGGTTAAAGAGGCCTGAACCCCGGGTGTGATATGGGCTAAGCCAGAAAATACCCCCCAAACCAGAGTGTGCCCCCATCGGTGACCGTGTGATAAACACAAGAATTACTGAATTTTTCTACATGTTATTGGAGTTTCAGCTCTGGTAAGTTAAAGGGGTTTTCCCACGAACTAAAGTTAGGCCCTATCCACTGGATAGGATCTAACTGGCTGATCAGTGGGGGTCTTAGTGCTGAGACCCCCACAGATTGCAAAAATGAGGGGTCTGCCGGACTAATGGAGCAGACGGGTGCGTATGACCGCTCTGCTCCATTAATCTCTATGGAGCTGACAGAGATCAGTGAGCGCTGCACTCGGCAATTTCCGTCAGAGATTAACTTTAGCTCGTGGGAAAACCCATGTGCTTCCGCACACATCACATCACTGCCAGGCTTCGTTCTCACATGGAGGTTTTCTGATGCAGTTTTGTGGAAGGTGCGGATACTAATGGGTCAGAACATACAATGGAGATGCTGCTTCTCCTCTTATAAAAAAATGTCCCAGTGTGAAGATAATTTCTCATAAATGTCACCATTGTGTCCCTTAACCCCTTAAGGACGCAGCCATTTTGTAGCTTAAGGCTCAGCCCGATTTTTTGGATTCTGACCTGCGTCGCTTTATATGGTTATAACTTTTGAACACTGTTACTTATCAAAGCGATTCTGAGATAGTTTTTTCCCCACATGTTGTACTTCATTTTAGTGGTAAATTTTGGCTGATAAGTTTTGTGTTTACTTACAAAAAAAAAGCAAATATGATAAATTTTTTGAAAAATTTGCCATTTTCGAAATTCAAAATCATTGCGTTTTCAGGCAGATAGATTTACCACCTAAATAAGTTGCTGAATAACATTTCCCATTTGTCTACTTTACATTTTCATAATTTCTGAAATGTCGGGATAATTTATTTTGATGTCACGCGGCTTACAAAAAGAATATCGCTTTTCCGGATTTTCAAAATTGACTATTTTGGGGATAAATACAGTTTTGAATGAAATTTTACATATTTAGCATCAAAACCCCCTATATAACCAACCCATTTTCAAATCTGCACCCCTCAAGCTATCAGAAACAGCTTTTACAAAGATTGTTAACCCCTTGAGATCTTCATAGTAATTGAATCAAAATGGAGGTGAAATTTAGAATGGTCAAATTGTTCCCTTATACGTTCATTTAGCACTAAAATTTACACATTTCCAAAATATAAAAAGAGAAAACCCACCATACAATTTGTTCTACAATTTCTCCTGAGTACAAAGACCCCCCACACGTGGCCGTTACTTGTGTTATGGGGGCACAGCGAGGCGCAGAAGGGAAGGAGCACCCTGCAGCTGCCAGGATTTTAGTTTCCTCATTGGCCCCTTTTGAAGGCTATAACATTTTCGCTTTTTCGTTATTTGGGCCATGTGACGGCATTTTTTTTGTGGGATGAGATGCTTTTTCCATTGTTACCATTTTGGGGTTAGTATCACCTATTGTTCCTAAATTGTGAAAATTTAGGAACTTTTTTTGAGGGCAGGAGTAGAAAAGCATCAATTCTGTACTGGATTTTTTACTTTTTTTTTTTTGGTGTTCACCGTATATCCTAATAATCCTGTTATCTTTATTCTATGGGTCGATACGATTACGGGGATACCAGACATGAATATATTTTCTTACGTTTTACTAAATTTGTCAAACAAAACCCTAATGTGGGGACAAATCTATCATTTATGTATTGCCGTCTTCCAAGTGGCATAACATTGTTACTTTTTTGGCTACGGAGCTGGTTGATGGCTTATTTTTTGCGGGACATGTTGTACTTTGCACCAGTATCATGTCGGAGTACACATGGTTTTTTTATCACATTTTATAGCATTTTTTGTGGGATTGAATAGCTAAAAATCATAATTTTTGGAAGGTTTATAGCAGTTTTTTTTTACGGCGTTTATCGTGGGGGTTCAATAATGATTTACTTGTATTCTACGGGTTGTTACGGACACGGTGATACTAGATATGTGGGGTTTTTGTTATGATTTAGACTTTTTTGGGGTTATATGTCTCTTTATATGTTATGGGGCTTATGGGCATTTTTATTGATTTATTACTTTATTTTTTATTGAATAACATTTTTTTTTTAACTTTTTCACTTTTTCCACCATGGGAAATGACCAAGCAATCATCTGATTGCTTGTTCATGATAATACTCTGCAATAATCATGTATTGCAGAGTATTATCAGTGTCAGCCTATGCACTTGCATAGGCTGGCACTATGCCAGTAAGATGACGTCACAGACGCCATCTTACTGGCAGTGCCTGCAGGCAGTGCTGGGGACCAGATCGGACCCCAGCACTTCCATAGCAGCGATCGGTGCCCCCCGAAAACGGTTGCGGGGGGCCGATCGTGGGGGAAAGACACCCCAGAGACATGTTAGATGCCGCGGTCGTGCTGACCGCGGCATTTAACGGGTTACACACCCGCGATCGGAGCCGACTCCGATCGCGGGTGTTACACTGGGGTGCCGGCTATTAGTTACAGCCGGCACCCCGTGTTTCCCCATGCCGGTTCGGCTCTGATCCAGAGCCGAGCCGGCATAAGCGCCGTGGCGGATATATCCGCCACTGAGCGCTAAGTCACTGGCGTGAAGGGGTTAAAATAAAGATAGTTTCCTTGGATACAACAGTTTACGGGCATGTGGTGTAAACATGGCGTTGACGCTGTTTTTAATGTAAGCACTGTTTAAATCAGTGCAATGTTAACACTACGTAAATGCAACGTGTTGAATCGAGGTGTGGAAATGAGGTGTAAACATAACACCTTGATGTAAACTCAGTGCAAACATCACACTGACATCACATTTACATAAATGAGGTGTAAACATGTTCAAAGTGCATGTAAAAAAACTGTTTACAATAATGTGATGTTAACACAATGTTAACGTGATGCAAATGAAAAGTGTGGGAATGTAGGCTAATATTGCCTTCTCATACAGCTTACATAAATCTTACAACAGATCCAACCCCACAGATATGTAACACAGCTTCATGTTACTATATACATCCCCCTGCGGACGGGTCCCATCTCTGTATCTGACACCAATAGGTGCTCATAGCTCCCTCTTTCTCACTGCTCTGTCCCTGTTCCAGTCCTTACTGTAGTCCCGGTATTATATTCATGAATTACCAAGATTGGAGTAAACAGTCATTGTTATCTCCTCATCCCTTAGAGCAACAGATTGCGAGAGAAAATTCAGGAGGTACTTACTTTCTGATACGGGACTACAGATCTGGATGTGAATAGAGTATCATAAATGATATATTGGCAGATTGATACTCCAGTCACATCCAGAGCAGATCATCTGAGATGATATAGTTGTAGATAGATGATTACATCCAATACCAATAGAAGTATTGGATGTTTTTGATTAGTAATAGGAGCTGTTTATTTAGTATTGGGTTTTCTCTTTTTTGGTATTTACTGATATAAGCTTCAGCTCTGGATGTGACTGGAGTATCAGGGATTATATGATGACAAGGATAAGACTGCTGGTCTGGGTGTGACTGGAGTATCAGAGGATCTAATGGCAGATATAAGACTGCAGCTCTAGCTATGACTGGAGTATCATAGATGAGTTAATGCCTCTGCAACAATGTTTGTTAAGTATGTGTCAAGCATAAAACTTCAGCTCTGGATGTGACTGGAGTATCATAGATTATATAATGGCAAGAATAAGACTGCTGCTCCTGGTGTGACTGTAGTATCACATATGATCTAATGGCAGATATAAAACTGCAGCTCTAGCTATGACTGGAGTATCATAGATGAGTTTATGCATCTACAACAATGTTTGCAAAGCATGTGTCAAAGATAAAGCTGCAGCTCTGGAAGTGACTTGAGTAAGTTATCTTAAATTATGAATTTCCTTCATTGCCTATAGCAACCAATCAGAGCTCATATTATTGATCTTTAAAAAAAATAGAAGCTGAGCTATGATTGGTTGCTTTGTGCAACCCGGCAACTTGCTAAAGATACAAGCAAACTGCTACAACAGCCAATAGACCATAATGGCTCCTATAGTTTGGCATTAGGTTACTATGGGTATTTTGGAAATTTCAAGTCAAAACAAAGTCTATGATGTTCCACAGGTCACAGGATGTGGCTGGGAAAATTTCTTAATTGTAAATGCGATGGTAAAAACACATACCTGCACATACATTCATAGATGCACATATATATATACAGACACATATATACATACACATACATTCATACAGACTCACATACAGACTTGCTACTCTTTGTCCAATCAAGAAATGAAGCACGGTCCAGCCTGGTTCCAAACTCCAATAACTTCTTTATTCAGTGCATAAATAGCAATAAAAGTTTCCACTCAGAAGGACGATTCAAGCCTACGCGTTTCGGACAGCACACCTGTCCTTAGTCATGGCTAACACTTGGTATCATACACTTCCAATTTATAATGGAAATACACTCCCCTACCTTTACCATACCTCCCCTCACCCATACGTCATTTCCTATCCCGCCCCTACAATAGCTAGATATACAAATAACGTACTAACAATGTATTTAACAAGTGAGGAGGATCACAGAAAAAATAATCATTGCTACTCTTTGTACATTTTTATTGTATATTTTTTTGAATTCATATTTTACTTTTCTGATGCAGTTGATGCTACATGTGGCCTCCTCTTCCTCAGGAGTTCTGATCTGGGATGGACACATCTTGCTCATAGTTTATGTGCCTTGGAGATAGTTTCCAGGTGGTCCGTCCTCAGTTGGGAAAACTTGCAATCTCCAGGACCTGCAGAGAAGCTTGTGACCTCTAGGCCTGCTTGTTCCATATGTCTTCTGGCTTCTTCTCATCCTCTCATGCAGCGGCTGGTGGATCTCCAACCCTCAGCACTGGGTAAAAGACATGTTTGGTTCCCTGGTTTGGAGACCTCCATGGTGGGAAGACGTTCCTCACTGTCACTGCGGGTGATGTGGGAAGCAGAATGGGTGCACTCGAGCCATCGCCCTCATTGGTGGCAGTGGTGGAGCTGCTCCTGTAACCATCGGCCAGGATCAAGGTCTTCTCATTCCACAGTATTAATACTGAAGCAGCAGAGGAGGCACCTGATGAACCTGCAGGGGATAAGAGCGGATTGTAAGATGGGACTGGTGGTGTCTGTGGGGACTGGTGCGGAGGGTCTACGCGAGGGGTAGCAGGTGAGATCACTGGGGTCATCACTATGGAACAGGTCCTGGAGACACAAGTGGATTATAGGAACACCCCACACACAATCAGCTGGAATGACAGGGCAGAAATCTTTAGCTCTATGTGTCGTTATAGGGCAGTTGTGAAGGGTGTGATGCAATGTCATGTACTTACCTGGATGGTGCTCTGTTGTCTCTGGAGCTTCTGCTGTGGAAATATAAAAAGTTCATAAGTATGAGGAAGAATAGGGCGCAACACATGGGGAAGTACATTATATCACCCTGTCTGCCACCACTAGGGGGAGCTCTCTGCAGACTGATTTATTATATTCTTCTATAGGAGCAGTATAAATCCCTATGCAGAGAGCGCTCCCTATTGACCACAGCAGGTAACAGAGGATAAGGAGTCACTCACTTGTCCTTGTCCTGACTTCTCCTTCTCTGCCATCGCGGTTTCCACCACCTCCTTCTCCTTCTTAAGGAAAATACATAGATAAATAGATAATCACAGATAGATAGTAGATATCAGTCCCATGTGCATGTATGTATGTGAACCCCTTCTCCTACCAGCAGTGTAAATGACGTCCTATTTCTCCTATATACTTACGGGATGGACTCCTCGCTGGGCCAGGCCTGACGCAACTCTTGCCCCAAAGGTCTACAATAGAAGACACAGAGATGAATGTATGGACTCTGATGACATCACTGTATATATGTATAATGTCTGTATATCTGGAGTCTGCACTCACCTCCCCGCACTCTCAATGATGTCCTCTATCTGTATCTCCTCCACTTCCTCCTCTTCCTCCACAACTTCCTGTTCTTCCTCCTTCTCCTCCATCTCCTCCTCTTCTTCTTCCTTGCTGTATGACATAGATTATATCTTTATTAACAAATCTGTATTATATTCTTTGGGGTCTTAAAGTGAAAACATTTGTCCCCCCCTGGACTCCAGCAGCCCTGGATTATATACTTACATGGTCTCCAGGGTGAAAGGACAAAATTTGTACAATGTTCTTATCCTGTAAAAGAAAATACAGCGCTGATTACTGGAACTGCCCCACACATGTCCCCTATATACCCCTCATATACACCCCTCTTCCACGTATACCCCTCATGCCCCCCAAATACTGCTCATGTACCCCATACACCCCTCATGCCCCCAAATACTGCTCATATGCCCCATATACCCCTCATGTTCCCTGTATATACATTATGCCCTGATCTACTGCTCTTGCCCTCCCTAAATTACTGCAGGATCGCCCCCCCCCCAGCCTAATTTCCCCCCAGTAATAATCTATATCTATAATGTTGTGTAATCTAAGATGCTGATATATAATTAACCCCTTGGATAGGAAGTAATTTGCAGAGAAGTATAATTACCGTACTGGGAGATGCGCCCCTCTCACACGCTGCCTCCATCTGTTGGGGGAATGATGACGTGTACAGGTCAGAATAGTCTCACCCACAGACACGATACAATGTAACATCTCTGTATATTTATATGGTAACATCCACATCATCCATTCCCCGCTGTGGTTTATGTACCAGACCCAGGAGGAAATGCATAATGTGACCTGATTGGTTACTTTGGACAACTGCGTCATGTCAACGCTGTCACATGGTGCGTTCTTGGACAGTTCTTGGGTCATTTTTGGTGTGTTTTTAGACATGCGTTACTAAAGTAAGCAGCTCCTAGTGCTTGAAGAAACGCCACAGTGTTACAGTGATAGCGTTACCGGAAATCTCCGGTAACGCTATCTAACAATGCGGCGGGGTACAATGTAATCATCGGACCACTCGCAAAGTGGTCCAATGTATTCATGAAGGGGTGGTCCGGGGCGCTGCCTCTAAACCGGACCGCCCCGCTCGCTCCATAGGCCAGCGGTGACTGCCCCTAACCACGCCCCAACCCAGCCCCCTCATGAATACATCAGACCGCTTGGCGAGGTTTCCGGTAACGCTATCCTTCTAACACTGCAGCGTTTGTTCAAGCACTAGGAGCTGCTTACTTTAGTAACATCACCTAGTGCCGAAATTTTAGGTGACAGGTCCTCTTTAAGTAAAATTTACTGTGATATACATACATCATCTGCTCATATCTCTCCTCCTGATCTTCCTCCTCCTGCCTGATGTTCTCCTCCTTGATGTTATCTGTATCTTCCTCCACCTCCATCTTCTCCTCCTTCTCCTCATCCAAGATGTTATCCCTCTGCTCCGCCACTTCCCTCCACTCCTTCACCAAGATGATAACTGGCTGAACCTCCGCCTCCTTCTCCTCCATCTCCACGACTTCTTCCGTCCTACAAGTGAAGAGGACAAGGATTGTCTAGAACATTCTCTATAAGCTCCACAAGCCAGTGATGGCCGGTGATACAGGGTCCCCGGGTATAAACATCCCCCCAGAGATATCAGACACATTGTACATTAATAGGAAAGATGAACTTACCTCAAAATCACTCACCAAAATCACTCACTAAACTCTCCAACAACAACTCTACAAAACAGGGAAAGTAAAGAGGTGGCCATTACTGAAGAGGAGGAGACAAGAGAGAAGAGAATGAAGGACACAACAGGAGCTGAGGACACAGCGACTTACCTCCAACACCTACAGAAACCCTCAGGGGTGTGTCAGTTCCGCAGCTTCTTATATACCAACGTGAAGTCATAATGTGGGGGGAGGAGCCAAACTCAATATTCCATGACATCACAAGCAGCAGCTTTTCTGTAGCAGTAAGGGAACCAATCAAAAAGCAGGATGTTACAATGTGGGAGGAGGAGCCAGCAGCTCATCATTCCGTGACATCACAGAGAGGTCAGAATTCTCTCCTCTCTGCAGTTCTTCAATGTTAACTCCTTAGTAACCAGAATATTTTATGAGCATCCTTTAATTTTCATTTTTATTTTTTCCTAAGTTTGAATTTTAAAAACCATAATGTTCTTAAGAACAAACCTATGGAATCTACCTATGGAGCCCGGCGATTGCCTGTATACATAGCGTGTAAAGTCAGTTCCTGGTATATAGTCCTAGGTGTATACTGAACATACAATCCAGCACAATATACAATGGGAACGGAAAGTATTAAGACTAGAGATGAGCGAGCACTAAAATGCTCGGGTGCTTGTTATTCGAGACAAACTTTTCCCGATGCTCGAGTGCTCGTCTCGAATAACGAGCCCCATTGAAGTCAATGGAAGACTCGAGCATTTTTCAAGGGGACCAAGGCTCTGCACAGGGAAGCTTGGCCAAGCACCTGGGAACCTCAGAAAAGGATGGAAACACCACGGAAATGGACAGGAAACAGCAGGGGCAGCATGCATGGATGCCTCTGAGGCTGCTTAATCGCACCATTATGCCAAAATTATGGGCAACAGCATGGCCATGACAGAGTGACCGAATGAGGCTAGATAGCATCTAAAACATCCAATAATTGACCCTGACACTATAGAAGACGGCATGCAGAGGCAGCGGCAGCAGCGGCAGGCTAGAGAGTGTCATGGCGACATACCCTAAATGGACTCAGGCTTCAAACCAATGGGTGGCAGAGAGGAACCAAAGGAGGTGAGCAAGAAGCGCTGAAATGATTTCCTATGTGAACAAAAGGTTGACGGTATATTTAGTCGATAACACAGCATGGTGGCGACATAGTGACCAAGTTCCATAACGTATCTGGTGAAACACCCGAAAAATGAGCCTGACACAGCTCGTTTGATAAGGGGACGACATGTGGAGGCAGCCATGGAGACGACTTCCATGATTAAGAGTGACAGTATGGGGCATTCATATTGCTTCTATGATTGAAACTTCAGGTCTCCAGCATGGCGGCGACAGATGGGCCGAGTTCCACTATGTATCTGGTGAAAAACCCGAAAATTCTGCCTGACACAGCTCGTTTGATAAGGGGATGATGTGCTGCATATCCTCTCGCGCTCCAGCGTCTGGGGTATAGACAGTTGAAAGTTGCGCATGGAGACATTGGTGGACGCTGTGGAGGATCGTGGAGGCAAAATGGACAGGAAACAGCAGGGGCAGCATGCATGGATGCCTCTGAGGCTGCCTAATCTTGGGATGGAGCTGGCGATCCGCTGCCAGGCGAGCTTTCGCCTGTCCAAGCCCCTGTCTCTCGGCTCCTCCCCAAACAGCACTTCTAAGAACCTTTTGTATAAGATCAAGTGTAGTAGTGTTCTTATAAGTTTGGGATATGGCGGGTGAGGGGAATGTAAACAGATGCGCAAGAAGCGCTGAAATAATATCGGTAAATGATAAAAGTTTGCCATTATATTTTGTGGATAACACAGCAGGGTAGCGACAAAGTTAACAAGTTTGATGTGGAAGCCATGAAAACAACCCAAAATTCTGCCTGACACAGCTCGTTTGATAAGGGGACCATGTATGGAGGCAGTGAACTAGTAGTAGATTAAAGGTGCTGCAGTTAAAACTATGTTAGTTGGATCTTGGGATGGAGCTGGCACTCCGCTGCCAGGCGAGCTTTCGCCAATCCAAGCCCCTGTCTCTCGGCTACTCCCCAAACAGCACTTCTAAGAACCTTTTGTATAAGATCAAGTATAGTAGTGTTCTTATAAGTTTGGGTTATGGCGGGTGAGGGGAATGTAAACAGATGCGCAAGAAGTGCTGAAATAATATCCCTAAATGGTAAAAGTTTGCCAGTATATTTTGTGGATAACACAGCAGGGTAGCGACAAAGTTAACAAGTTTGATGTGGAAGCCATGAAAACAACCCAAAATTCTGCCTGACACAGCTCGTTTGATAAGGGGATGATCTATGGAGGCAGCTATATGGACAACGTGTGGAGGCAGCTAAAAAGACGACGTGTGGAGGCTGCTATGGAGACAATTTAATTTGGATAGTGCTTGTATGTGGCAGTCCAAAAAAGTTTTCAAACCAGAGGAGCAGGTAGGTGGTCCTCCAGAAAAATTAAATAGATTGAGTGCCTGTATGTGGCAGTCCAAAAAAGTTTACAAACCAGAGGAGCAGGTAGGTGGCCCTCCAGAAAAATTAAATACATAGAGTACTATAGCTAGAGCCAGTTGGCCCTGGCAAAAAATAGCCAGTTTCCTCTGCTTTAGTGTACAAAGAGGAGGAGAAGGAGGACAATGAGGAGGAGGAGTGCATACATTATTCAGGTTGAGCTTCCTTCACCTGGTGGAGAATGGAAATCCTGAGAAATCCAGGCTTTATTCATCTTGATAAGCGTCAGCCTGTCAGCGCTGTCAGTCGACAGGCGTATACGCTTATCGGTGATGATGCCACCAGCTGCACTGAAAACCCGCTCGGACAAGACGCTAGCGGCAGGGCAGGCAAGAACCTCCAAGGCGTACAGCGCCAGTTCGTGCCACATGTCCAGCTTTGAAACCCAGTAGTTGTAGGGAGCTGTGTGATCATTTAGGACGATGGTATGGTCAGCTACTTACTCCCTCACCATCTTTCTGCAAAGATCAGCCCTACTCTGCTGAGACTGGGGACAGGTGACAGTGTCTTGCTGGGGTGACATAAAACTGGCAAAGGCCTTGTAAAGCGTACCCCTGCCAGTGCTGGACAAGCTGCCTGCTCGCCTACTCTCCCTCGCTACTTGTCCCGCACAAGTACGCCCTCTGCCGCTAGCGCTGTCAGAAGGGAAATACTGTTTCAGCTTGTGCACCAGGGCCTGCTGGTATTCATGCATTCTCACACTCATTTCCTCTCCAGGGAAGAGAGTGGAAAGATTTTGCTTGTACCGTGGGTCCAGGAGAGTGAATACCCAGTAATCGGTGCTGGAATAAATTCTTTGAATGCGAGGGTCACGGGATAGGCAGCCTAGCATGAAATCTGCCAAATGCGCCAGAGTACCAACGCGCAAGAATTCACTCCCCTCACTGGCCTGACTGTCCATCTCCTCCTCCTCCAACTCCTCTTCTTCTGCCCATACACGCTGAACAGTGAAGGACTGAACAATGGTCCCCTCTTCTGTCTCGCCAACATTCTCCTCCTCTTCCTCCTCCACCTCCTCCGATATGCGCTGAGAAACAGACTTGAGGGTGCTTTGGCTATCAACAAGGGAATCTTCTTCCCCCGTCTCTTGTGACGAGCGCAAAGCTTCCGACTTCATGCTGACCAGAGAGTTTTTCAACAGGTCAAGCAGCGGGATGGTAAGGCTGATGATGGCGTATCGCCACTGACCATCTGTGTTGACTCCTCAAAGTTACTCAGCACCTGACAGATATCAGACATCCACGTCCACTCCTCATTGTAGACTTGAGGAAGCTGACTGACCTGACTACCAGTTCTGGTGGAAGTTGACATCTGGCAGTCTACAATCGCTCTGCGCTGCTGGTAAACTCTGGATAACATGGTTAATGTTGAATTCCACCTCGTGGGCACGTCGCACAACAGTCGGTGAGTGGGCAGTTGGAGGCGGCGCTGCGCTGCCCTGAGAGTGGCAGCATCTGTGCTGGACTTCCTGAAATGCGCACAGATGCGCCGCACCTTCGTGAGCAGATCAGACAGATTGGGGTATGTCTTGAGGAACCGCTGAACTATGATCAGGCATGGCACATGTGTCAGTCTGCCGAGTTGCAGAGCTGCCACCAGGTTACGGCCATTGTCACACACAACCATGCTTGGCTTCAGGTTCAGCGGTGCCAGCCACAGATCAGTCTGCACCGTGATGCCCTGTAATAGCTCTTGGGCGGTGTGCCTTTTATCGCCTAGGCTCAGCAGTTTGAGCACCGCCTGCTGTCGCTTAGCGACGGCACTGCTGCTGTGCCTAAAGCTACCGACTGATGGCGCCATGCCCACGGATGGTAATTCGGAGGAGGTGGTGGAGGAGGGGTGGGAGAAGGAGGAGGCATAGTAGGCCTGGACCGAGGTAAGCCCTGCAATCCTCAGCGTCGGCAGTATATGACCAGCCCCAGGGTCAGACTCGCTCCCAGCCTCCACCAAGTTAACCCAATGTGCCGTCAGCTGCCCAGCAGCACTCGTCCAAGTGTCCGTGGTCAGGTGGACCTTATCAGACCTTGTCAGAAACGGCGTTGGTCAGGGCATGGATGATGTTGTCTGACACGTGCTTGAGCAGGGCTGGGACGGCACATCGGGAAAAGTAGTGGCGGCTGGGGACCGAATACCGAGGGGGGGCCGCCGCCATGAGGTTTCGTAAGGCCTCGGTCTCTACCAGCCTAAAGGGCAGCATCTCCAGGCTAAGCAATTTGGAAATGTGGAAGTTGAGGGCTTGGGCGTGTGGGTGGGTTGCGCTATACTTCCTTTTGCGCTCCAGCGTCTGGGGTATGGAGAGCTGAACGCTGGTGGATGCTGTGGAGGATCGTGGAGGCGAAGATGGGGTTTTCGCACGGGAGGTGTTTGGGCCAGGGTCCTGGGCAAGGGGCTGACTAGCAGATGACACAGGGGAAGGAGCAGTGGTGTGCCCGGCCGGAGGTGAACGGGCTTGGTGCCATTGAGTGGGGTGTTTAGCATTCATATGCCTGCGCATACTGGTGGTGGTTAAGCTGGTAGTGGTGGAACCCCTGCTGATCCTGGTTTGGCACTGGTTGCACACCACAGTCCGTCGGTCATCCGGTGTTTCTTTAAAGAACCTCCAGACTTCTGAAAATCTAGCCCTCGCCACGGGAGCTTGACTACGTAAAACATTTGGCGCTGATGCACCAGCTCTGGCCCTGCCTCTCCGTCTGGCCCCACCACTGCCTCTTCCAACCTGTTCTGGTATAGGACTCGCCTCCGTCTCAGAAGCACTGTGTTCACCCGGCCTATCAACCCAGCTTGGGTCTGTCACCTCATCATCCTCCGATCCCTCAGTCTGCTCCCCCCTCAGACTTTTTTTTTTTTAAACAAAACGATGCTATCCTATTGCTGTGGCTAGTTTCTACGAACACACTGACAGCACACAACTGGATTTTGTGCTGTACCTGATGACTTTGAGTTATAAAAAAAAAGAAACGTAAAAAAAATAAATAAATCAGCAGACTGTGCCTAATTCAAATCAAACCCCTAATAAATTGTCCCACTTCGGTGTTTGAGGTGGATATGCATGTCACTAAGAGCTAAACACAACGGTCGCAAGTCTCCCTGCAAATTCCTCACAATATGGTACTAGCTGCACTACTAGTGGCAGCAAGCCCAGCCACAAGCAAACCAAAAAAAAGGAAATATATAACGTCATTGTAGCCCTAAGAAGAGCTGTTGGGTTCTTGTAGAATCACTCCTGCCTAACACTATTCTAATAGAACACCCTAACGCTTTCCCTGACCAGCAGCAGCTCTCTCCCTAGCGGCATCCAGACACAGAATGATGCGAGCAGCGCGGGCAGGGGCTAGTCTATTCCAGGGTCACCTGATCTGGCCAGCCAACCACTGCTATCGACGTGTAAGGGTACCACGTCATGCTGGGTGGAGTGCAGAGTCTCCTGGCTTGTGATTGGCTCTGTTTCTGGCCGCCAAAAATCACAACGGCGGGAGATGCCATTTTCTCGAGCTGGCGAAATACTCGTCCGAGCAACGAGCAGTTTCAAGTACGCTAATGCTCGAACGAGCATCAAGCTCGGACGAGTGTGTTCGCACATCTCTAATTAAGACCCCTTTAAATGTTTCACTCTTTGTTTCATTGCAGCCAAGTGGCGAGATCAATAAAGTTCTTTTTTTTTTGCTCATTAATGTGCCCTCTGCCCCCATCTTGACAGAAACTTTTTATTTTTTTTTTGCTAATATTAAACAAAGTAATTGGCCCCCGGTGATAAGTATTCGGCCCCTTTGCTCAGTTATGAGTAGAAGCGGCTTTGGAGCTGGTGCAGCCAGGAGTCTTCTTGGGAAGATGCTGCAAATTTTTTAGCCCTGGATTTGGGGATCCTCTGCCTCTTCCTTGCGGATCCTCTCCAGGTCCCACAGGTTGGATGGGAACGTTGGTGGACGCCATTTTAAAGTCTCTCCAGAGATGCTCCATTGGGTTAAGGTTCGGGCTCTGGTTGGGCCAGTCAGGGATGGTCACAGAGATGTTCTGAAGCCTCTACTGTGTTATTTTAGCTGTGGGCTTAGGGTCATTGTCTTGTTGGAAAGTTTGGCCCAGTCTAAGGTCCAGAGCACTCTGGAAGAGACCTTCAATTGCAACTAGTCGTCCTGCCCCCTCCCATCCCTGATCCGGAATGTCTGCCGGAATGCCCATCTGGCGCGATTCATGAAGATCGTGCGCCCGATATCCTGCATGTGACACTTCCCCGATCAGGTCCGCCGGAGTTCACCATCTTCCTCCCAGTGTATGTAAGTTCTTGGCTTGCAACACAAATTGATTTCTTAAATCCCACGCATAGTCTGAATCCGTCCGACCGTCCGATGGCCCGCCCTCGATTTGTGTCATGTGAAAGCCGGCGCGATTGCAGCACAAAACGATTGCATGCAACACAATCCACTGTGCAATCCCCGAAAAGATCGGAAACCCGACCAAAATGTGGCCGTGGGACCCTTAGTAAATAAGCCCCTGTATGCGGTTTTCATATGTTTTACACTTAGGAGAGGCTTCCATCGGCAGGTGGAGACTGCAGTGATAGTTATGGAACTTTCTCCCATCTCTCTACTGCATCTCTGGAGCTCAGCCACATTGATCTTGGGGTTATTCTTTACCTTTACCACCAAGGCTCTTCTCCCACAATTGCTTAGTTTGGCTGGACAGCCAGGTCGAGGAAGAATTGTGTTCATCCCAATCCTCTTCCATTTAAGGATTATGGAGACCACCATGCAACAATTATTTTGTAACCTTGGCCAGATCTTTACCCTGCCACGACTCTGAGCTCCAAGGGCAGTTCCTTAGACCTCATGATTCTCATGTTTTTTGACATGCACTGTGAGCTCTGAGGTCTTATATAGACAGGTGTGTTCCTTTCCTAATCAAGTCCAATCAGTTTAATTAAACACAGATGGACTCCAATGAAGGAGTAGAACCATCACAAGGATCAGAAGGAAATGGACCGCATGTGAGCTAAATATGAGTTTCATACTTATAACCATGTGATATTTCTGTTTTTCTTATTTAACACATTTGCAAAAATATCTACTTATAAATATCTCTTATTATGGTTTTTTTTGTCAAGATGGGGTTCAGAGTATAATTTATATAATTATATTAATGAGCAAAAAAAGATCTTTTTTGATCTAATTCAATTTTGAGGAATCAGAGCTATGAGATTAGGCACCTAATATGGAAATTCATTCACGTAGGAGGTTCAGCCTTGGTACAGCCCACCTGACAATACAGATTAGTATCACAGATATAACATCACTGATAACTCAATGATTGAGGAGGTTAGAAAAAAAAAATCCAACTGTGATCAAATCAGTGGAACAGCATTTATTATAGGATTCACAGAACTGGGGTTCTGTATCTTACCACAGCTTAAAGGACATCTACCACCAGGATGAAGAATTGTAAACCAAATACACTTACGAGGGCGAGGGCGAGGGTGTCCAATTACTGCAGGGGTCAGAGGCCGTGGTCCTGGGCGGGGTGAGACACCACCTGCTGACGAGGGAGCAGGGGAACGCCGCAGAGCTACACTCCCTAGCTTCATGTCTCAAGTTACTGGGACTGGTGGTAGAGCACTGTTTAGGCCAGAACAGTGCGAACAAGTGATGTCGTGGATTGCGGACAATGCTTCTAGCCATTTGTCCACCAGTCAGTCTTCCACGCAGTCCACCCATGTTACTCAAGTGAGCACTCCTCCAGCTCCTCCACCTCAGCCTCCTTCCCCCCAGTCTGCCCCCTCCCAAGAAAATTTGTCATTTGAGGCGGCATACTCTGAGGAACTGTTTTCTGGACCCTTCCCAGAGTCACAAATCACTTGTCCGGTTGCTGCTGAGCTCTTTCCCGATTCCCAGTTTTTCCACCGGTCGCAGTCCGTGGGTCATGATGACCTTCTTGACGTAGTGGAAGAAGTGTGTAAAGAGGTGTCGGACGATGAGGAGACACGGTTGTCAGACAGTGGTGAAGTTGTTGTCAGGGCAGGAAATCCGAGGGGGGAGCAGACTTGAGGGATCGGAGGATGATGAGGTGACAGACCCAAGCTGGGTTGATAGGCCGGGTGAACACAGTGCTTGTGAGACGGAGGCGAATCCTATACCAGAACAGGTTGGAAGAGGCAGTGGTGGGGCCAGACGGAGAGGCAGGGCCAGAGCTGGTGCATCAGCGCCAAATGTTTCACGTAGTGAAGCTCCCGTGGCGAGGGCTAGATTTTCTGAAGTCTGGAGGTTCTTTAAAGAAACACCGGATGACCAACGGACTGTGGTGTGCAACCTGTGCCACACCAGGATCAGCAGGGGTTCCACCACTACTAGCTTAACCACCACCAGCATGCGCAGGCATTTGAATGCTAAACACCCCACTCAATGGAACCAAGGCCGTTCACCTCCGGCCGGGCACACCACTGCTCCTTCCCCTGTGTCATTTGCTGCCTCTGCTAGTCAGCCCCCTGCCCAGGACCCCGGCACAAACACCTCCCGGGCGAAAACCACACCTTCGCCTCCACGTTCCTCTACAGCGTCCACCAATGTTTCCATGCGCAGCGTCCAGCTTTCTATACCCCAGACGCTGGAGCGCAAGAGGAAATACAGTTGCAACCATCCACACGCCCAAGCCCTCAACGTCCACATCTCCAAATTACTCAGCCTGGAGATGCTGCCCTTAAGGCTTTTAGAGACCAAGGCCTTTCGCAACCTCATGGCGGCGGCCGCCCCTGGGTATTCGGTCCCCAGCCGCCACTACTTTTCCCGATGTGCCGTCCCAGCCCTGCACAAGCACGTGTCATCCGTGTCCTGAGCAACACCGTTTCTGACAAGGTCCACCTGACCACGGACACGTGGACAGAGTGCTGCCGGGCAGGGCCACTATATATCGCTGATGGCACATTGGGTTAACTTGGTGGAGGCTGGGACCGAGCCTGACCCTGGGGCTGGTCATATACTGCTGACGCCGAGGATTGTGGGGCCAACCACGGTCCAGGTCTCTCAGGCCTACTATGCCTCCTCTTCCGCCCACCCCTCCTCTACCTCCTCCTCCGAATTACCATCCGTGGGCATGGCGCCATCAGTCGGTAGCTCTAGGCACAGCAGCAGTGCCATCGCTAAGCGACAGCAGGCGGTGCTCAAACTGCTGAGCCTAGGCGATAAAAGGCACACCGACCAAGAGCTATTACAGGGCATCACAGCGCAGACTGATCTGTGGCTGGCACTGCTGAACCTAAAGCCAGGCATGGTTGTGTGTGACAACGGCTGTAACCTGGTGGCGACTCTGCAACTTGGCAGACTGACACATGTGCCATGCCTGGCCCATGTGTTAAATCTCATAGTTCAGCGGTTCCTCAAGACATACCCCAATCTGTTTGATTTGCTCACGAAGGTGCGCCGCATCTGTGCGCATTTCAGGAAGTCCAGCACAGATGCTGCCACTCTCAGGGCAGCGCAGCGCCGCCTCCAACTGCCCGCTCACCGACTGTTGTGCGACGTGCCCACGAGGTGGAATTCAACACTAAC
Source organism: Engystomops pustulosus (assembly GCF_040894005.1). Lineage (NCBI taxonomy): Eukaryota > Metazoa > Chordata > Amphibia > Anura > Leptodactylidae > Engystomops > Engystomops pustulosus. Next base: position 86,007,835 of record NC_092420.1, on the reverse strand, counting down.
CATGTTATCCAGAGTTTACCAGCAGCGCAGAGCGATTGTAGACTGCCAGATGTCAACTTCCACCAGAACTGGTAGTCAGGTCAGTCAGCTTCCTCAAGTCTACAATGAGGAGTGGACGTGGATGTCTGATATCTGTCAGGTGCTGAGTAACTTTGAGGAGTCAACACAGATGGTCAGTGGCGATGCCGCCATCATCAGCCTCACCATCCCGCTGCTTGGCCTATTGAAAAACTCTCTGGTCAGCATGAAGTCGGAAGCTTTGCGCTCGTCACAAGAGACGGGGGAAGAAGATTCCCTTGTTGATAGCCAAAGCACCCTCAGGTCTGTTTCTCAGCGCATATCGGAGGAGGTGGAGGAGGATGAGGAGGAAGAGGAGGAGAATGTTGGCGAGACAGAAGAGGGGACCATTGTTCAGTCCTTCACTGTTCAGCGTGTATGGGCAGAAGAAGAGGAGTTGGAGGAGTTGGAGGAGCAGGAAATGGACAGTCAGGCCAGTGAGGGGAGTGAATTCTTGCGCGTTGGGACTCTGGCGCATTTGGCAGATTTCATGCTAGGCTGCCTATCCCGTGACCCTCGCGTTCAAAGAATTTATTCACTCTCCTGGATTCACGGTACAAGCAAAATCTTTCCACTCTCATCCCTGGAGAGGAAAGGAGTGTAAGAATGCATGAATACCAGCAGGCCCTGGTGCACAAGCTGAAACAGTATTTCCCTTCTGACAGCGCTAGCGGCAGAGGGCGTACTTCTGCGGGACAAGTAGCGAGGGAGAGTAGGCGAGCAGGCAGCTTGTCCAGCACTGGCAGGGGTACGCTTTACAAGGCCTTTGCCAGTTTTATGTCACCCCAGCAAGACACTGTCACCTGTCCCCAGTCTCGGCAGAGTAGGGCTGATCTTTACAGAAAGATGGTGAGGGAGTACGTAGCTGACCATACCATCGTCCTAAATGATCACACAGCTCCCTACAACTACTGGGTTTCAAAGCTGGACATGTGGCACGAACTGGCGCTGTACGCCTTGGAGGTTCTTGCCTGCCCTGCCGCTAGCGTCTTGTCCGAGCGGGTTTTCAGTGCAGCTGGTGGCATCATCACCGATAAGCGTATACGCCTGTCGACTGACAGCGCTGACAGGCTGACGCTTATCAAGATGAATAAAGCCTGGATTTCTCAGGATTTCCATTCTCCACCAGGACCTACCCGGTCCTCTGTTTTAAACAATTTTTGGGAGTGCCACATACAGGCACTCAATCTATTTAATTTTTCTGGAGGACCACCTACCTGCTCCTCTGGTTTGAAAACTTTTTTGAACTGCCACATACAGGCACTATCCAAATTAAATTGTCTCCATAGCAGCCCCCACACGCCGTCTTTTTAGCTGCCTCCATACATCATCCTCTTATCAAACGAGCTTTGTCAGGCAGAATTTTGGGTTGTTTTCATGGCTTCCACATTAAACTTGTTAACTTTGTCGCCACCCTTCTTGCGCATCTGTTTACATTCCCCTCACCCGCCATAACCCAAACTTATAAGAACGCTACTACACTTGATCTTATACAAAAGGTTCTTAGAAGTGCTGTTTGGGGAGTAGCCTAGAGACAGGGGCTTGGATTGGCGAAAGCTCGCCTGGCAGCGGAGCGCCAGCTCCATGCCAAGATCCAACTAACATAGTTTTAACTGCAGCACCTTTAATCTACTACTAGTTCACTGCCTCCATACATGGTCCCCTTATCAAACAAGCTGTGTCAGGCAGAATTTTGGGTTGTTTTCATGGCTTCCACATCAAACTTGTTAACTTTGTCGCCACCCTGCTGTGTGATCCACAAAATATACTGGCAAACTTTTATCATTTACCAATATTATTTCAGCGCTTCTTGCGCATCTGTTTACATTCCCCTCACCCGCCATATCCCAAACTTAGAAGAACGCTATTACACTTGATCTTATACAAAAGGTTCTTAGAAGTGCTGTTTGGGGAGGAGCCGAGAGACAGGGGCTTGGACAGGCGAAAGCTCGCCTGGCAGCGGACCGCCAGCTCCATCCCAAGATTAGGCAGCCTCAGAGGCATCCATGCATGCTGCCCCTGCTGTTTCCTGTCCATTTCGCCTCCACGATCCTCCACAGCGCCCACCAATGTCTCCAGGCGCAACTTTCAACTGTTTATACCCCAGACGCTGGAGCGCAAGAGGAAATACAACACATCATCCCCTTATCAAACGAGCTGTGTCAGGCAGAATTTTCAGGTGTTTCACCAGATACATAGTGGAACTCGGCGCGTCTGTCGCCGCCATGCTGGAGACCTGAAGTTTCAATCATAGCAGCGCAATATGAATGCCCCATACTGTCGCTCTTAATCATGGAAGTCGTCTCCATGGCTGCCTCCACATGTCGTCCCCTTATCAAACGAGCTGTGTCAGGCTAATTTTTCGGGTGTTTCACCAGATACATTATGGAACTTGGTCACTATGTCGCCACCATGCTGTGTTATCGACTAAATATACCGTCAACCTTTTGTTCACATAGGTAATCATTTCAGCGCTTCTTGCTCACCTCCTTTGGTGAAGCCTGAGTCCATTTAGGGTATGTCGCCATGACACTCTCTAGCCTGCCACTGCTGCCGCTGCCTCTGCATGCCGTCTTCTATAGTGTCAAGGTCAATTATTGCATGTTTTAGATGCTATCTAGCCTCATTCGGTCACTCTGTCATGGCCATGCTGTTGCCCATAATTTTGGCATTATGGTGCGATTAAGCAGCCTCAGAGGCATCCATGCATGCTGCCCCTGCTGTTTCCTGTCCATTTCCGTGGTGTTTCCATCCTTTTCTGAGGTTTCCAGGTGTTAGGCCAAGCTTCCCTGTGCAGAGCCTTGGTCCCCTTGAAAAATGCTCGAGTCTCCCATTGACTTCAATGGGGCTCGTTATTCGAGACGAGCACTCGAGCATCAGGAAAAGTTTGACTCAAGTAATGAGTACCCAAGCATTTTAGTGCTCGCTCATCTCTAATTATAATATCATCTCCTAAAATCATGTAAAAATGTGCTGCCAATGTCCTGGTTCTAAATGGACAACTATGGGAGATGTTACTAGAATTGCCCAGGGAATAACTTGTAGGTGCAGGGTCAGGATACACCCAAGAGCCTTGCTGCATGTTCTGTCTTTACCCCAGATGAGGAGACACATGGAAAAACCTTCTTATAAAACTCCTCAGTCTCAGTTAAGAGAATGGAAATGACTTATTTATAAGGGCTTCTTAAATCGGTTGTAGGATCCACTGGATAGGATCTAACTTGCTGATCAGTAGGGGTCTTAATGCTGAGACCCCCACAGATTGCAAAAATGAGGGGTCTGCCGGACTAATGGAGCAGACGGGCGCGTATGACCGTTCTGCTCCATTAATCTCTATGGAGCTGACAGAGATCAGTGAGCGCTGTGCTCGGCAATTTCCGTCAGTTCCATAGAGATTAACTGTAGTTCGTGGGAAAACCCCTTTAAGTGAGAAACCTAAGTGCTTCTGCACACATCACATCACTGCCAGGCTTCATTCTCACATGGTGGTTTTCTGATGCAGTTTTGTGGAAGGTGCGGATACTAATGGGTCAGAACATACAATGGAGATGCTGCTCCTCCTCTTATAAAAAAATGTCCCAGTGTGAAGATAATTTGTCATAAATGTCACCATTGTGTCCCTTAAAAGAAAGATAGTTGACCTTGGATACAACGGTTACGGACATGTGGTGTAAACATGGCGTTGACGCTGTTTTTAATGTAAACACTGTTTAAATCAGTGCAATGTTAACACTACGTAAATGCAACGTGTTAAAACGAGGTGTGGAAATTAGGTGTAAACATAACACCTTGATGTAAACTCAGTGCAAACATCACACTGACATCACATTTACATAAATGAGGTGTAAACATGTTCAAATTGCATGTAAAAAAACAGTTTACACTAATGTGATGTTAACACAATGTAAACATGATGCAAACGAAAAGTGTGGGAATGCAGGCTAATACTGCGTTCTCATACAGTATTCTGCCACAGATATACGCTGGAGAAGACCCTGATAGGTTGGGAGTGAAGTCTCCGTATAAACTGGATGGTAGATAGTAGAACTCACTGACATTCATTCCACAGCATTGCCATTTGCATGAAGGGAGGATGCAATGGATGTGCTTTAGGTTCAGTTTAATGCCTTTACTTTAGAAATGACATGCCATGCGGTCAAAACACATTTGGGGGAGATTTATTAAAAGTTTTTGAGGTAAATCTGTTCTAGTGGCCCATGGAAACCAATCAGAGCTTAGCTTTAGTTTTGTAAACAGCTGTGGGAAAATGTAAGCTGAGCCCTGATTGGTTGCCATGGGTAACTAGAACAGATTTACCTCAGAAACTTTTGATAAATCTTCTCCATTGCTACTGCACAGTGAGGATGAACATGTCTGCTACAGTCACAAATGGAGGACAGCATGAAGAAGGAGGAAGTGATATCACTGAAAGAGGAGGAGAAACTGGGTAACAGTGCATGATGGGATAGCTAGCTTAAAGATACAGCAAGCAAATTATCAAACAATAAAAACTTTGACCACTAGGTGGCAGCATGCATAACATGAGAATGAACATATCATTGCAGACTGAATGTACAATTGACAACCAATAACAACATATGACAGGCTGTCACAGCATACTCCCCGTCTGAAATCCCTGGATTTCACTGCGTATAAAGATCAGACATAATGTAAATGTCCTTTGGTTTAGAATGATGATTCTGAACCCTGCAAACAAATGCAAATAATCAAATGACAATAACTGGAAAACTGCTGATCAGGAACAGTTCAATGGTAGATAATCCAGCTTGCAGCAAGCCACTGTCCCTGGCATAGTTCTGTGTTGAATGAGTCAATGTACTTGCATTGTCCTTCCTGCTTGACTTATTCCTCAACTGGTATCAAGAGGACAGTCTCAGATATAGGCCTAATGAATGTCTTGGGGACTCCTTGACATGTGGTGGTAACTTCCACCTTATCATCCTCACTAGAAGAGATTTTAGAGATGAGCCCCATGGGCCAAGAATTCCTTTCCACTTTCTGGTCCTTCATCAGGACAAGATCTCCCACTTGCAAGTTTGGTTTGACCTGCTGCCACTTTCTTCGTCCTTGAAGAAGAGCCAAATACTCCTTTTTCCATCTGCTCCAGAAGCAATTGGCCAAATGCTGAACATGTTTCCACCGTTTCTGATAGATGTTACCAGATGAAAGCTCTTCAGGTGGACTAGGAACAGTTCCGAGTTTCTGAGTGAGGAGAGTTGCTGGAGTGAGAAGAACAGGAGATTCAGGGTCTGTAGATAAAGGGACAAGAGGTCTTGAGTTGACAATAGCAGACACCTCAGCCAGGAAGGTGGTTAAGGTTTCATGGGTGAGCCTTGAGGAGTTTAAGTCTCTGAACATGGAGTCCAATATCTAACGGGTGATGCCTATCATTCTTTCCCATGAACCACCCATATGAGAGGCGTGTGGAGGGTTAAAGACCCACGTACAACCATTGTCGGCCAAGTAGTTTTGAACTGGCTTAGCATCTATCTGCAATTCTCGGCAGGCACCTGTAAAGTTGGTCCCACAGTCAGATCTCAGTTGCTTTACTGGTCCTCTGATGGCGAGAAAACGTCTTAAAGCATTGATAAAACTGGAAGTGTCCATGGACTCTATAACTTCAATGTGTATAGCACGTACACTCATGCATGTAAACAACACTGCCCATCGTTTGCTCTCAGCGTGACCACCTCTGTTTCGGCGTGCAGACACTGCCTATGGTCCAAAAACATCCAGACCAACATAGGTAAACGGTGGCTCAGTGCTTGTCCTGTCAACTGGCAAGTCCGACATTTGCTGTTGTTGCAATTTCCCTCTTGACTTGCGACATGGAACACAGTTGTGAATTATGTGAGCAATCCGCCTTTTTGCTCCTACTATCCACAGGCCTGCGGCTCTTAAAGCACCCTAGGTAAAATGTCTGCCCTGGTGCTTGACCCTTTCGTGATGATGCCGTATGAGCAATGTAGTAACATGGTGATGGCCAGGAAGAATGAGAGGATTCTTATCACACACTTCTAAGTTGGCCTTGTTCAGGCGGCCACCAACCCTCAGCATACCATGATCATCAACCATTGATTTCATGTTGACAATTGGGCTGCTTTTTGGAATGTCCTGTCTGTCACGAAGACATTTCAGTTCATTATGAAAAGCACTCTATGTATCACTAACATCTTACTTAGTGTAATGTCTTCTGCAGAGAGAGGCTTGGGACACATGTGCCAACCACGACATTCAGTGCTATCGTTACTGGTATGAAAACACTGTGCAATGTGAACTAACCTTGCAATGGTGCGTACAAGTTTTAGCCATCTGGAAAAGCGCTCAAATAGGTGACAGTTCAAGCCGGACCTCCTTTCAGACTTTGTGATGAGGGTACTCACTTCAGGACATATCTCAGGATCGTTGTCAGGATCTTGGAGACTGAAGACGTCTTCATCAGATGCTTTTTTATTCTCCTTCAGCAAGAACTCTGGACCTGTCAACCAAGAAGACTTGGCAAAGGCGCTAAGAGACGATGGTCTGGTGGCACAATCTGCAGGGTTGAGGTTAGATGACACATAGTGCCATTGTTCAGTGTTGGAGGATTTTCTAATCCTTTCTATAAAGGCCACAAAGTGATTTTTCATCTCAGGCTTGTTTCTTAATGTACGTTGCAAGGAAATGAATCTGGATAATGCTTGTTCCCGATTGTTAGGAAGCCTGGCTCTTTCAGCCCTAAAGGGTAAGGGTGCAACCCAATGGTTAGATTGATCCTTGAAGCATTCACTGTCCATTATTTTGATAAACTCTTTATCTTCTATGGACGAAGCTACTCTGTTGTCATCTTGTGTCGTGCGAAACACTGATCCTCCTAAGTCATCATAAGGCGTAAGAATGATGTCTGGTGCCTTGTGGAAGTTAGAAAGATGCCCCTTTACCTCATAATGATGAGGGCATGGTCTAAAGTGAGTTGTGCGACCATTATTGAGCACAAAGGTTTTAAAGGAGTTCACTTGAGATGGTCTAAGATTCTTATCTGAACACACATTGCCAATGATTACCCAGCCTAGATCAAGTCTTTGTGCATATGGGGCATCATCTGGGCCATTGCATTGTTGACGTACCTTATGAACTCTCAGAATGTCTCTCCCAAGCAAGAGAAGGATGTCAGCATTCAAATCCATCGGATCGATCTCTTTAGCCAGGTGTCTCAAGTGGGAATGATGATAAGCAGCTTCGGGAGTAGGAATTTCCTCTCTGTCATCAGGTATCTGGTCACATTCAATTAACGTTGGTAGGGATATGTGGATATTCCTGTTAATTGGAGAAATAATGCATCCAGTGGCTCTTCTGCCGAGGGTCTCTACTCGTCCAGAACAAGTGTTAAGGGTGTATGGAATTGCTTCTCCCTTTATACCGAAGGTCTCAAAGAACTTGGGTTTTGCTAGAGACCTGTTGCTTTGTTCGTCTATTATGGCATACATCCTGATGGCCCTTTCAGGTTGCCCTTCTGGGTAGACACTCACCAGACACACTTTGGCACAGCACTTGGAACCATTTTCCTTGCCACATACTTCCATGCAGGAGGAGGAGACAGTGGTAGTAGCTGAAACTTGAGCTGGTGGCTCCCCGCCATGCACTGTGACGGCTTTAGATGCTGCTTGAATTTGTGGGATGTCAGGAGAAGGGGTAGGATGCATGGCTACAACATGTTTGTCGCTACCGCATTCAGTACACTTGATGACAGCCTTACAGTCTTTAGCGAAATGGTTTGAAGAAGCACAACACTTGTAACACACTCCTAGTTCCTTGAGCATGTCTCTGCGTTCTTGCAAAGTCTTTGCCCTAAGCCCACGACATTCATTCAGTGGATGAGGTCTTTTGTGTATGGGGCACATACGGTTAGGGTCTTTGTCTTTATGGCAGGAGCGTCATGTCTAGTGTTGCAGGATGCAGTCAGTGGTACGTCTGTCTTCCTAACAGACACTGTTCCTCTTAAGTCTCTACATTTGCTTGTTTGGTTTTCATACCTTGAGCATGATGATGAAGCTGGTAGAGTAGATTCTGTGAAGTCAAAGCTGGGATCATTCTTCTTCCGAGCTTGGTCGCTGATGAATCTGCAAAAGTAGGAGAAGGGTGGAAAAGACACGTTGTGTTCTCTTTTGTACCTGAAGCCCAGATCTGCCCATTTTTCTTGCATGCCATATGGTAGCTTGGACACTATTGGGTTAACACCGTGAGCTGTATGAAGGTAACTCAGTCCTGACAGACGTGGATCTGTTTTGACTAACTCCAATTCCTTTAATAGGTCGCTTAGGTCTTGAAGCTTGCGGTTGTCCTTGTTGGTGATCTTTGGGAAGATATGAAGTCTCTTAAATAAGGCACTTTCTATGGCTTCAGAACTGCCATAAGTCTGCTCAAGTCTTTCCCATGCTGCAGCAAGACCTTCCTGTGAGTGGCCCGCATGAACTGCTCTCAATGTCTTTACACGTTCTGCAGAATCTGGCCCTAGCCAGTTAACTAGCAAGTCAAGCTCTTCCTTGGCAGTGAGGTTAAGATCATTGATTACTGCTTCAAAGGTGGATTTCCAGACTCTATAGTTTTCAGCATGGTCATCAAACTTTGAAAGACTAATGTTTATCAGTTCTCTGCGCATCATATATCTGGCAAAGTCTGACATATCTGATCTCCCACCTTGTGTCACCAGATTACCTTGCAATATCCCTGGAGCATGTAGATTCTCTGCCATATGGGGCTGAGATGAGTCAGGATGAAATGAGGTAGCATAAGGGTTAAGTGGCACTTTAGTCTCAAGATGATCCACTCGAGTGATGCTAGAAATTACCTTGTTCTGGGTAGCTGGCATCATCTGATACTTTACAGGCATGGCCGTGTGGTAGGTTTGAAATTGTCCTGGAGATGATTGTTTTAGCACATAGTTGGCGGTGCGGTCATCTGGGTCTTCCACTTCTGCAGGAATGGAGCAGTCATGGTCGGTGACTTGGACTATTGCTTGCTCAAGAACCTTTAACTTGGCTAAGACGGCTGCTTCCTCCTTTTCCATTTGGAGAATTTTCAGTTGGGCATCTGCCTCTGCTTGTCTTTTCACCATTTCTGCTTCTTTCTTGGCAAATGAACTTCTAACACTAGCTTCCTCTGCATCAGCACGGATTTCAATAAGCTTGTCGTGTAATGCAGACCTACTGGAGCGGGAGGTTCTGGAAGATGATAGTGTATGTTTGGTTGAAGTGGACCGGTGAGATCTAACTTCTTGCAAGTGTGCAATGCGAGCTTCTGCCTCATTTTTGGCATCTTTCACTATGGTATCCTGTGAAGGAAGTAAAGTCTCTCTCTTGGCTAGCTCTGCTATGGCATCATCAAATTCGGTATTACTCAGGAATGTGATGTACTTTGCAGACAGCCGCTGGTAGCGATCATAGGTGGTAGATAAGCGATTTAATGTTTTGCCTAATTTGGCTGCGTCACTGTCATAGCGTGAGATGGCTGCTACACAGTGTTCAATTCTTTGCCCTAAATCATCAAGGTTATCACAGAACTCTTCCTTAATTACTTCAAAGTTCTCTCTGATCTTTTGTGTGGGTCTGGTAACACGTTTAGATCGTACAATTTGTTCTTCCTGGAACACAAACTCTGTATCTTGCACATCTGTGGGTCTGGAAACATGGTGCACTTTGCTAGGTGCAGTGACAGAGGATTTTATAGAGCTTTTTGTAGACATGTCAATCCTTGTCAATGTGGTACTGTCTCTTTAAGATGGGGTTGCAGCTTGTTCACAATGGTGAGGAAGCCACGCTGGAGAAGACCCTGATAGGTTGGGAGTGCAGTCTCCGTATAAACTGGATGGTAGATAGTAGAACTCACTGACATTCATTCCACAGCGTTGCCATTTGCATGAAGGGAGGATGCAATGGATGTGCTTTAGGTTCAGTTTAATGCCTTTACCTTAGAAATGACATGCCATGCGGTCAAAACACATTGCTACTGCACAGTAAAGATGAACATGTCTGCTACAGTCACAAATGGAGGACAGCATGAAGAAGGAGGAAGTGATGTCACAGAAAGAGGAGGAGAAACTGGGTAACAGTGCATGATGGGATAGCTAGCTTAAAGATACAGCAAGCAAATTATCCAACAATAAAAACTTTGACCACTAGGTGGCAGCATGCATAACATGAGTATGAACATATCATTGCAGACTGAATATACAATTGACAACCAATAACAACATATGACAGGCTGTCACAGCATATACAGCTTACATAAATCTTACAACATATTCAACCCCACAGATATGTAACACAGATTCATGTTACTATATACATCCCCCTGCGGATGGGTCCCATCTCTGTATCTGACACCAATAGGTGCTCATAGCTCCCTCTTCCTCACTGCTCTGTCCCTGTGCCAGTCCTTACTGTAGTCCTGGTATTATATTCATGAATTACCAAGCTTGGAGTAAATAGTTATTGCTATCTCCTCATCCCTTAGAGCAACAGATTGTGGGAAAAAAATTCAAGAGGTACTTTCTGATACAGGACTACAGATCTGGATGTGAATAGAGTATCAAAAATGATATATTGGCATATTGATACTCCAATTACATCCAAATCATCTGAGATTATATAATTGTAGATAGATGATTACAGCTCTGGATGTGACTGGAGTATCAGAGATGATCTAATGGCAGATATAAGCTTCAGCTCTGGATGTGACTGGAGTATCAGAGATTATATGATGGAAAGGATAAGACTGCTGCTCTGGGTGTGACTGGAGTATCAGATAATCTAATGGCAGATATAAGACTGCAGCTCTAGCTATGACTGGAGTATCATAGATGAGTTAATGCCTCTGCAACAATGTTTGCTAAGCATGTGTCAAAGATAAAATTGCAGCTCTGGATGTGACTTGAGTAAGTTATCTTATACTATGAATTTCCTGCATTGGCTATAGCAACCAATCAGAGCTCATATTATTGATCTAAAAAAATAGAAGCTGAGCTATGATTGGTTGCTTTGTGCAACGCGGCAACCTGCTGAATATCCAAGCTTACCGCTGCTACAGCTTATAGACCATAGGAACATAGGGCCACATTTATCACTTGTTTTTTCTGTTGTTTTTGCGCCTTTTCATTCAGGCGCACCGTTTTTGCGCCATTTTTGCGATTAAATGCCTAACTAGCCGCGCAGCAAAAATAACCAGCTTTCCCTCATCTATCGTTCAAATCCAGATGTTTTGCTGCGCCTAATGATATTCATCACTTGCAACGTTTTCATTTAGGCGCAAAAACGGGCGCAAAAACACTCCAGCCCGAAGGTGGCGTTATCTGAGAAGAAAGCACTGAGCCCCTTTGCAGAAGAGCTCATTTCTAGCAGCAAAGCTCAGCCAGACACTGGAACATATAATAGATACATTAGATACATTACAGACAGGAGCTGCAGACTCTATTTACAGTTCATCACCTTCTATTTACAAAACATTCTGCAAAACGCTGAGCTCACAGCAAGAGCAAGAGAAGTTTGCACAAGTTTGCAGAAGCTTGCAGAAGTTTGCAGATACTACAAACAAGTGTCCCCCATGTACTTCTGCACAGTGTCTGGGGGGGGTATTGTGCAGAATTACAGGGGTGCAGCAGGAGACCAGCAATGGGGGATCCCCTCCAGGAGAAGCCACTGCTGAGGAGGTCACTGGGTGCAGGGTGTCACACACCTGGGTGCTGCTGTGAGTGTTATCTTCATTCTGGGCTGTGGGAGAAGCAGAGAGGAGCTTGTAGCAGGATGACATGTAAGTGCCTGAATCTAACATTGCGCCTAAACTGCGCCAAAATTGCGCCTAAACTGTGTTAAAGTAAAGTGATTAATAAGAGGCAGAAAATATACTTATCACAGATGGTTGTAGCTTGTGATAATTCTGGCAAAACAGTGCGCCAGAATTTAGGCGCAACTACTACACTTAGGCGCACAAAAGTGATAAATGTGGCCCATAGTTCCTATAGTTTGACATTAGGTTACTATGGGTATTTTGGAAATTTAAACTCAAAACAAAGTCCATGATGTTCCCCAGGTCACAGGATGTGGCTGGACAAAATTTCATAATTGTAATTGGGATGGTGTGGAAAGCACAAAAAATACATAGACACAAACATATATACGCATATATACATACATACACACACATACATATATATACATTGACACATACATATATACATACACATACATATATACACACACACATACAGAAAACCTGCCGGAAATGCGGACGCGGGACCCTTAGTAAATAAGCCCCAATGACTCACATACAGACTGGATACATTTTTTACATTTTTATTGAATATTTTGTAATATTTATATTTTACTTTTTTCATGCAGTTGATGCTACATGTGGCCTCCTCTTCCTCAGGAGTCCTGATCTGGGATGGACACATCTTGCTCATAGTTTATGTGACTTGGAGATGGTTTCCAGGTGCTCCGTCCTCAGTTGGGAAACCTGCACCTTGACATCTCCAGGACCTGCAGAGAAGCACCAGAGAAAGCACCAAGACATCTGCAGGCTACTCCCTAGCTTGTGGCCTCCAGGTAGCGGCTGCTCCTTCCATGTGTCTTTTGGCTTCTCCTTGTGTGACAGCAGCTCTCCTCATCCTCTCATGCAGTGGCCGGTGGATCTCCAACCCTCAGAACTGGGCAAAAGACATGTTTGATTCCCTGGTTTGGAGACCTCCATGGTGGGAAGACGTTCCTCACTGTCACAGCGGGTGATGTGGGAAGCAGAATGGGTGGACTCGAGCCATCGCCCTCATTGGTGGCAGTGGTGGAGCTGCTCCTGTAACCATCGGCCAGGATCAAGGTCTTCTCATTCCACAGTATTAATACTGAAGCAGCAGAGGAGGCACCTGATGAACCTGCAGGGGATAAGAGCGGATTGTAAGATGGGACTGGTGGTGTCTGTGGGGACTGGTGCGGAGGGTCTACGCGAGGGGTAGGAGGTGAGATAACTGGGGTCATCACTATGGAACAGGTCCTGGAGACACAAGTGGATTATAGGAACACCCCACACACAATCAGCTGGAATAACAGGCTGTTATAGGGCAGAAGTGAAGGGTGTGATGCAATGTCATGTACTTACCTGGATGGTGCTCTGTTGTCTCTGGAGCTTCTGCTGTGGAAATATAAAGAGTTCACATGAGGAATAATAGGGCACAACACATGGGGAAGTACATTATATCACCCTGTCTGCCACCACTAGGGGGCGCTCTCTGCAGACTGATTTATTATACTCTTCTATAGGAGCAGTATAAATCCCTATGCAGAGAGCGCCCCCTATAGACCACAGCAGGTAACAGAGGATAAGGAGTCACTCACTTGTCCTTGTCCTGACTTCTCCTTCTCTGCCATCGCGGTTTCCACCACCTCCTTCTCCTTCTTAAGGAAAATAGATAGATAAATAGATAATCACAGATAAATAGTAGATATCAGTCCCATGTATGTGAACCCCTTCTCCTACCAGCAGTGTAAATGACGTCTTATTTCTCCTATATACTTATGGGATGGACTCCTCGCTGGGCCAGGCCTGCTGCAACTCTTGCCCCAAAGGTCTACAATAGAAGACACAGAGATGAATGTATGGACTCTGATGACATCACTGTATATATGTATAATGTCTGTATATCTGGAGTCTGCACTCACCTCCCCGCACTCTCAATGATGTCCTCTATCTGTATCTCCTCCACTTCCTCCTCTTCCTCCACAACTTCCTGTTCTTCCTCCTTCTGCTCCGTCTCCTCCTCTTCTTCTTCCTTGCTGTATGACATAGATTATATCTTTATTAACAAATCTGTATTATATTCTTTGGGGTCTTAAAGTGAAAACATTTGTCCCCCCCTGGACTCCAGAAGCCCTGGATTATATACTTACATGGTCTCCAGGGTGAAAGGACAAAATTTGTACAATGTTCTTATCCTGTAAAAGAAAATACAGCGCTGATTACTGGAACTGCCCCACACATGTCCCCTATATACCCCTCATATACACCCCTCTTCCACGTATACCCCTCATGCCCCCCAAATACTGCTCATGTACCCCATACACCCCTCATGCCCCCAAATACTGCTCATATGCCCCATATACCCCTCATGTTCCCTGTATATACATTATGCCCTGATCTACCGCTCTTGCCCTCCCTAAGTTACAGCAGGATCGCCCCCCCCAGCCTCATTTCCCCCCAGTAATAATCTATAGCTATAATGTTGTGTAATATAAGATGCTGATATATAATTAACCCCTTGGATAGGAGGTAATTTGCAGAGAAGTATAATTACCGTACTGGGAGATGCGCCCCTCTCACACGCTGCCTCCACCTGTTGGGGGAATGATGACGTGTACAGGTCAGAATTGTCTCACCCACAGACACGATACAATGTAACATCTCCGTATATTTATATGGTAACATCCACATCATCCATTCCCCGCTGTCGTTTATGTACCAGACCCAGGAGGAAATGTATAATGTGACCTGATTGGTTGCTTTGGACAACTGCGTCATGTCAACGCTGTCACATGGTGCGTTCTTGGACAGTTCTTGGGCCATTTTTGGTGTGTTTTTTGACATGCGTTTTTGTATATTTTATTTCAATCATTTTATTAGGATTTTAAAGATTACATCGAATAAACATATAAAGATAACGAACATAACAGCTCTATATAAAGTAATACATTAACGGTAGGTGTCCGCACAGGAATGCCAGGAAAGGCTTTAATGATGCATGTTGTAGAGATGGTATTGTCCTCATCAGCTCTCAGTCCGGGTGGAAGCAATAGTGTAGAGTCACAGGTTGTAGCCCAGTGTATGAGGGTGACCATATCTATGTATCCATCAGGATGGAACTCATGTGAATGAGAGCTTATCACCCATAGTAACTGCGGGATATGGAAGGGAGGTAACAGCCACTGCCTCAGACTCTGTGTTCCACTATTCCAGTGCCATCATCGCTACATTTGTTGGAGTACCTGAGTTAGAGGCCTCCCGACGATATAAGGAAGATTCTGTGGAACTTAGACACCTATTAACAAATTGTCAGGACATGGGGAGGACATTTTACAAGAAATACAAGGATAAGACTAGGGACATACGAAGGAAGGGGACGGTTAGTGGAGGGAGCATCGCGCAGCTAAGAGAATATGGTCTAAGTGTCAGCGCCTAAGAGGTCTCTGAATCTCTGGGATTCCCGAAAGACCACCCAAGGCTGCCACAATTGTATATGCTTCTCTGTGGTGCCGAGGGTGTCCGCCATCAGCTCCTCCATACGAAAAATGGCCATGAGCTCCTGTGCCCACTCCGAGATATACGGTGGAGTATTAGTGCGCCACTTACGAGGGATGGTTGTGCGGGCCGCTATGAGAAAAAACCTCAATAGGGAACCCTTCTGTTTCTTTATGGTGCCCGGAAGAATGGACAGTAATGCCACCTCAGGGGTTTTGGGGGCAAGTATGCCAGTCACAGAAGATGATACCTCAAACACCTGGTTCCAGAAATGGGTGATTTTAGGACATGTCCACCAAATGTGCAACATGTCACCTCTCTCACTCTCGCATCTCCAACATGTGTCCTGAATCGAGGGGTAGATTGAATGCAGTAGGGTTGGGACCCTGTACCATCTGGACAGGATTTTATAGTTTCTCTCTTGTGCAGTGCATGCTATAGAAAGTTTGTGTGTGAATAGAAACGCCCTGTCCCAGTCCCTAGGAGACAATGATACGTTTAAATCCTTAGCCCATTTGTCAAGGAAGGGCGGTGGCGAACTATCTGACTCTTTTATGAGGAGGCCGTAGATTTGCGAGATGCAATGTTCCGGAGGGGGGTTCGTGCGAAACAGAGTCTCAAATGGGCTTAGTGGCGCATTGAAGGCAGCGGCGGACCCCGGACCCTTAAGGAATACTCCCAGTTGAGTCATTTCCAGCCATGAGAGATTGGAGGAGGTGGCCAGGTCCAATAGCTCCGTTTGTGATGGAATTGGTGCTTCCCCAAGAATATCATGCATGCGTATATCTTCATGGCTGGAACGACCCAAAAATTTGGTTCTAGAAAAGGCTGGTTGGAAGTCCGGGTTGTAGAACAATGGCGTGAGGGGACTGAAGGGTCGGGACAAGACTTTCTGTTGGATAAGTGACCTCCACATCTTTAGGGTCTGGGCTAGAAATAGAGTCTGGGGTTCAATTTCAATCTGTTGGGAAGATATCCAAGGCAGAACACGGATGGGAACCGGGGAACTATATTGTTCTAGTCTTACCCACTGCTTAGTGTGTAGGTGGTAGTGCCAATCTATCAACCGAACCAGGACTGAGGCTTGATGATACGTTCTGAGATCCGGTAGGCCTACCCCCCCTGCTGATTTTGGTTTGATCAGGGTTCGCCAGCCTATACGCGGGCGAGATGTCCCCCAGATGAACCGCAATATGGCAGAGCGCAACGACCTAAAGAAGGAGGAAGGTGGAATTATGGGAGCTCCCTGGAAGATGTAGAGGAAACGGGGCAAGATGTCCATTTTGATTACGTTGATTCGGCCGAACCAAGACAATTGTTTCCTGTTGTATGAGGTCAGGTCTGTCAGAGTACGTTCTAGTAGGGGTAAGTAGTTAATGGCATATATCTTTGAGAGATCTGTGGGGACTTGGATTCCCAGGTACGTAATGGATGTGGGGCGCCAACGGAATGGGAAATGATCTTTCACCACTTGGATATCGTCTGCTGGGAGAGATATATTTAAAGCCTCGGATTTGCTGAAGTTAATTTTAAAATTACTCAGCCGGCTGTATGTCTCCAGCTCACTGAGCAAAGATGGTAGCGAGATCCTTGGTTGAGAGATGTATAACAGCAGATCATCTGCAAACAGCGCTGCTTTATAGTGGCGTTGCCCAACTTGGATGCCCTGTATTGCAGAATTGTTTCTAATGGCATTAGCCAAATGCTCCATTACTATTACGTAAAGGAGGGGGGAGAGAGGGCAACCCTGGCGCGTGCCGTTACTGATCTGAATTGGAGCCGAGTAAAAGCCATTTGCTCTGACCCTAGCCTTAGGATTCCTATAGAGGGCCAGGATTCTCCCCAAGAACTTGGGACCCAAGCCCAAGTGAGAAAGTGCCCCAGACAGAAAGCCCCAGTGCACCCTGTCAAAGGCTTTCTCTGCGTCTATTGACAGGAGGCAAGCAGGAATTGATCTTTTCTTGGCCTGTGCCATCAGGAGAAATGTTTTATTTAAATTATCTCTGGCCTCTCTACCCCTGACAAATCCCACCTGGTCAGTGTTAATTACTTTCGGTAAGTGGGGGGCTAGTCTATCCGCCAGAATCCTGGAGTACAGCTTCAGGTCCACGTTTAAGAGAGAAATAGGCCTATAACTGGCCGTTGAGAGAGGGTCTTTACCTGGTTTCAGAAGGACACTAATGTTGGCCTCCAAGGACTGTGGATGGAAGGCGATGTCAGGAGAGACGGCGTTGAAAAACTTTGTTAAGAATGGAGTAAGAGCCTCTTTGAACATCTTATAGAAGGCCGGAGAGAAACCGTCAGGTCCAGGGCATTTACCAGAGGGTGTATTCTTAATGGCAGAGAGAATTTCATCAGCACTAAAGTCTGACTCCAAAGCTCCGATTGCCTCCTCCTCAATAGGGGGCAAAGCAGTGTCCCTTATATATGTCTCTATTTCCTCTAGCGAGGAGGCTGGGTCTTGATCAGCTAACTGTCCTTTTATATTATATATCCGGGAGTAGTATTCGCCAAATGCCGCACTAATATCTACTGAGTTGTGTTTAATCTCGCCCCCTGCTGTTTTGATGCGGGGGATATGTGTGAATCCGGATCTAGTGTGTATGAACTGCGCAAGTGAGCGTCCGCACTTATTAGAATGTTCGTATAAATGGCTTTTAAACTGCATTCTCTGTGTCAGGGACTTCCTGTCCAGTAGAGCCCTAATCTCGTCTCTAGTGAGTATCAGATCTGCTAAGACCTCAGGGCTCTGATCCGATTTATGTCTGGATTCCAGTTGGTGTAATTGTTGCAATAATGAGGTGAGTTTGGCGGAGTTCTCCCTCTTTAATCTGACTCCGTGGTCTGTAATGCGGCTTCTAAGTTCGCATTTAAGTGCTTCCCACTTCATTGGGAGGACTTCGGGACGAAGCTCCTGGGAGAGCACCCATGATTCGATGGTGTTTTTTATATCTTGTACACATAGCGCATCTTTCAGCAAGTGATCATTCAGGCGCCAGGACCAAGGTCTCTTGGCAATTGTGGGGATGGTGACCGACAGATAAATTGGCGCATGATCCGACAGAACAATATTGCCTATGGAGGCCGCTGGTTCCCACGAGAGGGCCCGGTGTTGGATAAGAAAGAAGTCTATGCGGCTGTACGAATCATGCGCTGGGGAATAATAGGTATAATCCTTATCTTAAGGGTGGAGAATCCGCCAGATGTCAACCAATTGAAGATTATGCAGATTTTTTTTTAAAGAACCCAACTGTCGTAGAGGGGTGTGACTCTTTCCTGAAGAGGTATCCAATTGGACACCTAGAGGGAAGTTAAAGTCTCCTCCAAGCACTAGTACCCCCTCCGAGAACATCGCTAACTCATGTAGTATCTTCCTACCGACTGTGACAGGGGCGCGATTAGGCAGGTATAGGGTTGCAAATGTAAAAATTTGATCAAAAATTTGCAGTTTGATAAATGCGTATCTGCCTGCCTCGTCCAGACGCTCGCCCAGGACAACATGTGGGAGGGTACGATGGATCGCAATTGACACGCCCCTAGAGCGTGAGTCGGGATTGGAGCTGTGGAACCAGGTGTTAAAGTATCGGTCTCTGATCTCTGGGAAGTGTCCTGTTTTGAAATGTGTCTCTTGTAGGAATAGGACCCTGACGCCCTGTCTATGCATGCCATAGAGAATCTGGGATCGTTTCTGTGGGACATTTAGCCCCCCAGCATTCAGCGACCCAAGCTTCACCGTCGCCAAGTGTGGGAGATGTACGGAACCCTACCGTGTGTGGTCCCTGAGCTGGGTGTGGGCAGGGGATTAGGGGAGGGAACAATAGGTAAGCACACAGGGGGGATTGACGCACACAAACAGTAATATACGTAGGGGGAGTAATTGACAAGACAGGGCAGTTGCAGTCCTGACAAAATAACAGAATATCTACTATAGATATAAACGATACAAAAAGAAAACTAATAACACAGTAAACTGGTTTACCAAACCAAAGTTTGGAGGGGTATAGCTAATGTAAATACGCGGACAAACCTGCTGTACGCGTTACCCCAGGGGGGGAGATAGCTAGCTAGAGCGGAGAAGCAGACAGCATGGACCCCCTATAGGCTGTATATTAACATAAAAAGAAACAGTGTGTAATGAGAACCATCCAGCATTAATATAGATGTATATGAACCCGCCTCGGATCTCCTAATGCAGGGTGTATATGTCAGATAAAACACAAAGAACTAGGCAAGCTCGGGTAGGACTGACATACCTATACCCATCAGATCAGAACATGGAAGATACATTCAAAGATTTGTTTGTCATATTCACTTATCTGAAGCTAGCATTCAATGGAGAGGCATCACATACTTGTAATATACATATTTGTAATATGTGAGACCAGTCGCGGCGGGTCAAAGCATCAGACCACTCAGGGGCGAGGGTCTCTCGGCTGTCGTGGAGACGCTGGACGCGCCCCACCCTCACGGGCCCCACGACCTCTGCGCCTTGGAGGTCTAGCCGGCATTGGAAGAGGGGGACCTCCTCCTCTCATTCCCCCAGGGACCGGGAGTCTTGGCCACTCATTTATAAGTGGGGCTGGGAATCCCAGTGCAGCAGAGAGCCCCGGGACATCCATCGGATGGTGCAAGGTGTATCTTTTATCTGCGTGGCGGATGTGAAGGCAAAATGGGAACCCCCACGTGTAGGGTATATTCTTTTGTCGTAGTTCTCCTAGGAATGGCTTGAGCGCCTTGCGCTTAAGAAGCGTGAGGCGGGAAAGATCCGGAAGCAACTGTAGGGCTACACCTTGGAACCTAATTTCTCCTGCCTCCCTTGCCTTGGACATGATGGCATCCTTGAGTTGGTATTTGTGCACTCTGCAGATGACGTCCCTAGGGGGGTCTCGGGCGGCAGGCTTGGCTTGTAGGGAGCGGTGTGCTCTATCCAACTCCAAGGGAGTGTGTTCTGGGACCTCCAATAGGGAGTTGAAGATTTGCTGTAGAGTGGTATGCAGTTGAGCAGCTTCAACTGTTTCAGGCAGCCCTCTCACTCGAATATTATTCCGACGACCCCTATTTTCGGTATCATCCAGTTGATCAGCTAGGAACTGGAGTTGGAAGGTGTGTGCAGCTAAGATAGCGTCCTGGTTGTCTACTCGATCATTTAGGGTGGCCTGGGTGGCCTCCACGTTGGTGACCCTAGTGGCTACTCTCTGAACATCTTCTCGCACTGCATTTAGCTCCGTAGTATATGCCTGCTCCAGTCTGGCTACGTAACTTTCCATATCTTCCCTAGTGGGAATTGAGCGGAGGTGTGTACGTAGAGCTCGCAACTCGGCTAAAGCGCCCATTTCTTGTGACAACATCATAGCGGGCAGTTGGGGAGGCGAAAGAGAGCCGTCAGAGTAGGGAGACATCCTGGGGCCTAGATCATCTGGGCCCTGCTGGGTAGGTACTGGTATGGAGGAGGAAGGGGGAATGTCTGCTGGAGAACCCCCAGCAGGTGTAGAAGGCCATTCTTCCCCCTGCGAAGGCCACAAGACTGGGGAGTGAGGGGCTTCGTATGGGCCTCTAGATTGTGGAGGCCCGTGCGGTCCCAGAGATGCCTGGGAGGGGCCGGCGGAGTGCGCCCAGAAAGAGGAGGGTGACTGTGCCTGGAAAACTGGTGTGCTCACCTCGTCATGAGGGGACCCAGCAAGGTGTTGAGCACATGGGCTGCACTTTGGGGCATAATCTGTATCCTCAGGTGCTGAGACTACCTGTGGTCTAGCTGGGCATGCTGCCAAGTCCTGCACTGTCCCTTTGCTGCATGCAGCCTTTCCCTTAATGAGCGCTGCTACCTCGGTGGGAGTCCCTGTAGGTGTGTTCCTCTGCTCTAGGGACTGACGCTCACCTGTAGTGCGGGCTGCTCCAGTAGCCTCCTGTTCGCCCCGCGCATCCGCACTCATGGGCATCTCGGCAGCGGAGGTGCTGGGCGCCGCCATCTTGACTGAGCGGCGCAGGTCTCCGGTCGCCCTCGGGGCTCCGCGGGGAAGCAGAGTTGCAGCCGACTTCTGCTTGGTGCTGCCAGGTGACACGGGGACTTCCTCACCGCCCGCTCCCGTGTCCAGCGCAGAGAGCGAGCGGGATGCGTGCGCCACATCCGGACCCTCCGCCATGTTGGCGCCTCGTGGCTGGGATGCAGGAGCCGCTGCCGGAGTAAGGTACTTCCCGATACCTCTCGCCGCCGTCCTGGTTGGGGGAGCGCTGGGTGCCTTAGGGTCCACCTTCTTTTTGGGACCCATCTAGGATGTTGGATGGAGCTGGATGGCCTTGTTAAACAGCTTAGATTGGGGGTCAGAGCGGGAGCTAGTGCAGGATACGTCTGTGCGCCACCATAGCTAGGCCACGCCCCCGCGTTTTTGTATATTTTCATGCATTTGGCTGGTTTGAATCTGTTTTTCTGCATTTCTGGAAGTGTGAGCAGCTGCGAAAAACCGACCAACGCAAGGAAGACACGGAAAAATGCATGTGTTTAAATACGCACCAAGAACTGTCCAAGAACACAACGTGTGACAGCATCCTAACTCATTAAAAAGGACCTGTCACCCAAAATTTCGGCACTAGGAGCTGTTACTAAAGTAAGCAGCTCCTAGTGCTTGAGCAAACGCCGCAGTGTTAGAGTGATAGCGTTACCGGAAACCTCCTAACACTGCAGTGGGGTACAGTGTAATCATCGGACTGCTCGTAAAGCGGTCCAATGTATTCATGAGGGGGCGGTCCGAGGCGCTGTCTCTTCCCCGGACCGCCCCGCTCGCTTTATAGGCTGGCGGTAACTGCCGTGCGTCATGTGGCAGTCACCGCCCCTAACCACGCCCCAACCCCGCCCCCTCATGAATACATCAAACCGCTTGGCGAGTGGTCTGACGTTTACACTGTACCCCGCCGCAGTGTTAGATAGCGTTATAGGAGGTTTCCGGTAACGCTATCCTTCTAACACTGCGGCGTTTGTTCAAGCACTAGGAGCTGCTTACTTTAGTAACATCTCCTAGTGCCGAAATTTTAGGTGACAGGTAAACTTTACTGTGATATACATACATCATCTGCTCATATCTCTCCTCCTGATCTTCCTCCTCCTGCCTGATGTTCTCCTCCTTCTCCTCCGTCTTCTCCTCCTTCTCCTCATCCAAGATGTTATCCCTCTGCTCCGCCACTTCCCTCCACTCCTTCACCAAGATGATAACTGGCTGAACCTCCGCCTCCTTCTCCTCCATCTCCACGACTTCTTCCGTCCTACAAGTGAAGAGGACAAGGATTGTCTAGAACATTCTCTATAAGCTCCACAAGCCAGTGATGGCCGGTGATACAGGGTCCCCGGGTATAAACATCCCCCCAGAGATATCAGACACATTGTACATTAATAGGAAAGATGAACTTACCTCAAAATCACTCACCAAAATCACTAACAAACTCTCCAACAACAACTCTACAAAACAGGGAAAGTAAAGAAGCGGCCATTACTGAAGAGGAGGAGACAAGAGAGAAGAGAATGAAGGACATAACAGGAGCTGAGGACACAGCGACTTACCTCCAACACCTACAGAAACCCTCAGGGGTGTGTCAGTTCCGTAGCTTCTTATATACCAACGTGAAGTCATAATGTGGGGGGAGGAGCCAAACTCAATATTCCATGACATCACAAGCAGCAGCTATTCTGTAGCAGAAAGGCAACCAATCAAAAAGCAGGATGTTACAATGTGGGAGGAGCCAGCAGCTCATCATTCCATGACATCACAGAGAGATCAGAATTCTTCCCTCTCTGCAGTTCTTCAATGTTAACTCCTTAGTGACCAGAATATTTTATGAGCCTCCTTTAATTTTCATTTTTATTTTTTCCTAAGTTTGAATTCTAAAAACCATAATGTTCTTAAGAATAATCCTATGGAACCCGGGGAATGCCTGTATACATAGCGCGTAAAGTCAGTTCTTGGTATATAGTCCTAGGTGTATACTGAACATACAATCCAGCACAAAATACTTTGGGCACAGAAAGTATTAAGACCACTTTACATTTTTCACTCTTTGTTTCATTGCACCCAATTGGTAAGATCAATAAAGTTCTTTTTTGCTCAATAATGTGTCCTCTGCCCCCATCTTGACAGAAAAAAAAATTTTTTTTTGCTAATATTAAACAAGAAAAACTGAAATATCACCTGGTGATAAGTATTCAGCCCCCGGTGATAAGTATTCAGCCCTCGGTGATAAGTATTCAGCCTCCGGTGGTAAGTATTCAGCCCCCGGTGATAAGTATTCACACCCTGGTGATAAGTATTCAGCCCCCGGTGATAAGTATTCAGCCCCGGTGATAAGTATTCAGCCCCCGGTGATAAGTATTCAGCCCCTGGTGATAAGTCTTCAGCCCCTGAGATAAGTATTCAGCCCCTGGTGATCAGTATTCAGCCCCTGGTGATCAGTATTCAGCACCCGGTGATAAGTATTCAGCCCCTGGTGATAAGTATTCAGCCCCCGGTGATAAGTATTCAGCCCCCGGTGATAAGTATTCAGCCCCCGGTGATAAGTATTCAGCCCCTGGTGATAAGTCTTCAGCCCCTGGTGGTAAGTATTCAGCCCCTGGTGATAAGTATTCAGCCCCCGGTGATAAGTATTCAGCCCCCGGTGATAAGTATTCAGCCCCCGGTGATAAGTATTCAGCCCCCGGTGATAAGTATTCAGCCCCCGGTGATAAGTATTCAGCCCCTGGTGATAAGTATTCAGCCCCTGGTGATAAGTATTCAGCCACTGGTGATAAGTATTCAGCCCCCCGGTGATAAGTATTCAGCCCCCGGTGATAAGTATTCAGCCCCGGTGATAAGTATTCCGCCCCCGGTGATAAGTATTCAGCCCCCGGTGGTAAGTATTCAGCCCCTGGTGATAAGTATTCAGCCCCTGGTGATAAGTATTCAGCCCCTGGTGATAAGTATTCAGCCCCCGGTGATAAGTATTCAGCCCCAGGTGATAAGTATTCAGCCCCCGGTGATAAGTATTCAGCCCCGGGTGATAAGTATTCAGCCCCCGGTGATAAGTATTCAGCCCCTGGTGATAAGTATTCAGCCCCCCGGTGATAAGTATTCAGCCCCCGGTGATAAGTATTCAGCCCCTGGTGATAAGTATTCAGCCCCTGGTGATAAGTATTCAGCCCCTGGTGATAAGTATTCAGCCCCCAGTGGTAAGTATTCAGCCCCTGGTGATAAGTATTTAGCCCCCGGTGATAAGTATTCAGCCCCTGGTGATAAGTATTCAGCCCCCGGTGGTAAGTATTCAGCCCCCGGTGATAAGTATTCAGCCCCCGGTGATAAGTATTCAACCCCCGGTGATAAGTATTCAGCCCCCGGTGATAAGTATTCGGCCCCCGGTGATAAGTATTCGGCCCCCGGTGATAAGTATTCAGCCCCTGGTGATAAGTATTCAGCCCCGGGTGATGAGTATTCAGGCCCAGGTGATAAGTATTCAGCCCTCGGTGATAAGTATTCAGCCCCGGGTGATAAGTACTGTATTTGGCCCCTGGGGATAAGTATTCAGCCCCTTTGCTCAGTGTTGAGTAGAAGCTTTGGAGCTGGTGCAGCCAGGGGTCTTCTTGGGAAGATGCTACAAGTTCCTCCCCCCTGGATTTGTGGATCCTCTGCCTCCTCCTTGCAGATCCTCTCCAGTTCCCTTAGGTTGGATGGTGAACGTTGGTGGAGGCCATTTTCCAGGCCCCTCAGAGATGCTCCATTGGGTTTAGGTCGGGGCTCTGGTTGGGCCAGTCAGGAATGGTCACAAGAGATGATCTGAAGCCTCTGTGTTATTGTAGCTGTGGGCTTAGGGTCATTGTCTTGTTGGAGGGTTCAGCCCAGTCTCAGGTCCAGGGTACTCTGGAGGAGACCTTGCATTACACCCAGTGGTCCTGTCCTTGCCCTTTTAGCATGATACAGCCCCCACCATGTCTATGCTGGGATTGTATTTGGCAGGTGATGAGCAGCACCTGGTTTTCTCCACCACTTAGAATTATAATCAAAAAGTTCAAACTTGGTCTCATCAGACCTGAGAATCGTATTTCTCATAGTCTGGGAGTCCTTCGTGTGTTTTGCACACTGTATGCAGCTTCATATGTTTGGAGAGGCTTCTATCTTCAGTTGTGGAATTTTCTCCCACCTCCATAATACATCTCTGGAGTTCAGCCACAGGGATCTTGGGATCTTTCTTTATCTCTCTCACCAAGGCTCTTCTCCCACAATTGCTTAATTTGGCTGGACAGCCAGGTCAAGGAGGAGTTGTGATTGTCCCAACCTTCTTCCATTTAAGGATTATGGAGAAATTATTTTGTAACCTTGGACAGATCTTTGCCTTGCCACATCTCTGTCTCTGAGTTCCAAGGGCCGTTCCTTAGACCTCATGATTCTGATGTGCTCTGACATGCACTGTGAGCTGTGAGGTCTTATATAGACAGGTGTGTTCCTTTCCTAATCAAGTCCAATCAGTTTAATTAAACACAGATGGACTCCAATGAAGGAGTAGAACCATCACAAAGAGGATCAGAAGGAAATGGACCGCATGTGAGCTAAATATGAGTTTCATAGCAAAGTCTCTGAATACTTATAACCATGTGATATTTCTGTTTTTCTTATTTAATACATTTGCAAAAATTTCTACATTATTATGTTTTTTTTCTGTCAAGATGGGGTTCAGAGTATCATAGTATCATAGTATCATAGTATATAAGGCTGGAAGGAGACGCAAGTCCATCAAGTCCAACCTTTAAGAATTAAATAAATGTTTTATCCCCATAACCCGTGATATTTTTTCTCTCCAGAAAGTCATCCAGGCCTCTCTTGAACATGTACATAGAGTCTGCCATAACAACCTCCTGCGGCAGAGAGTTCCATAGTCTCACTGCTCTTACAGTAAAGAACCTTTGTCTATGTTGATGGTAAAATCGCCTCTCCTCTAAGCGTAGAGGATGCCCCCTTGTCCTGGTCACAGGCCGAGGTATAAAAAGATCTTTGGAGAGATCCTTGTACTGTCCGTTCAGGTATTTGTACATTGTAATGAGGTCTCCCCTCAGTCGTCTTTTTTCTAAACTGAATAATCCCAAATTTTTTAATCTGTCGGTGTATTCTAGTTCCCCCATTCCCCTAATAATCCTGGTTGCTCTCCTCTGCACCCGTTCCAGCTCTACTATATCCTTTTTATACACTGGTGCCCAAAACTGTACACAATATTCCATTTGTGGTCTGACCAGGGATTTGTAGAAGGGCAAAACTATGTCTTTATCATGAGAATCTATTCCTCTCTTGATACATCCCATTATTTTATTTGCTTTAGCAGCAGCCGCCTGGCTCTGGTCACTAAAATTAAGTTTACCATCCACCAATACCCCCAAGTCCTTTTCAGCTTCAGTTTTACTAAGTAATTGACCGTTTAGAACATAATTATACTTTTTGTTTCCATGGCCCAAGTGCATAACTTTACATTTATCTACATTAAACCTCATCAACCATTTCTCTGCCCATCCCTCAAGCTTCCACAAATCCCTCTGTAATGCTAAACTATCGACCTCAGTATTTATTACTTTACACAGCTTAGTATCATCTGCAAATATTGAAACTTGACTGTGTAAACCCACTACAAGGTCATTAATAAAAATATTAAAAAGAAGTGGCCCCAATACTGACCCCTGTGGCACTCCACTGGTAACATCAACCCAATCTGTGCCATTAATGACCACCCTCTGTTTTCTATCACTAAGCCAATTACTTACCCAAATACACAGATTTTCTCCTATTCCCAGCAGTCTCATTTTATATACCAACCTTTTATGTGGCACGGTGTCAAATGCCTTTGAAAAGTCCAGATATACAACATCCACAGCGTCCCCCAGATCCAGTCTTGAACTTACCTCCTCGTAGAAACCAATCAGATTAGTCTGACAGGAGCGATCTCTCATGAACCCATGCTGACGCTGGGTTATAAGGTTGTGCACAGTGAGATACTCCAGGATAGCATCTCTAATAAACCCCTCAAATATTTTCCCCACCACAGCAGTTAGACTCACGGGTCTGTAGTTTCCAGGATCGCTATTTGATCCTTTTTTGTATATTGGTACCACATTTGCTATGCGCCAGTCCTGTGGAACATAACCAGTCCTCAGTGAATCTTCAAATATTAAAAATAACGGTTTGTCTATCACCGTACATAATTCATGCAGAACCCGGGGGTGTATGCCATCTGGCCCAGGTGATTTATCTATCTTAGTGGTTGCGAGGCGGCGCCGTACCTCTACCTGGGTTAAACTGTTGACATTATAAAAAGAATTAACATTATTCCTCATTGTGTCTTCCACCAGGGGATTTTCCTGGGTAAAGACAGTTGAGAAGGCGACATTCAGTAGATTGGCCCTAATATAATTTATATAATTATATTAATGAGCAAAAAAAGATCTTTTTTGATCTAATTCAGTTGAATTTTTTTCCTCTATGCCCTACCAATTTTGAGGAATCAGAGCTATGAGATTAGGCACCTAATAAGGAAATTCATTTACTGTCACGCAGGAGGTCCAGAGATATAACATCACTTATAACTCAATGATTGAGGTGGTTTGAAAAAAAAATCCAACTGTGATCAAAGCAGTCATCTTCTGTGGTTGCTGTCTGATTTCTTCTGCACGTTTTGTTCTATTAAAAAAAAACACAAAAAAACGAAAAAAATTTAAAAAAGTAAAAAAAAATTTAAAAAAAAAAATGTACAGTTTATTTTTCTGTTTTGTCTATATAATAGACTTTCATTTTGAAAATGTTGAACCCGAGGGTTAGGGGTAGAGGATGAGGGCGTGGGCGTCAAATTACTGCAGGGGTCAGAGGCCGTGGTCCTGGGCGGGTGAGACACCACCTACTGATGAAGGAGCAGGGGAACGCTGCAGAGCTACACTCCCTAGGTTCATGTCTCAAGTTACTGGGACTCGTGGTAGAGCACTGTTGAGGCCAGAACAGTGCGAACAGGTGATGTTGTTTATTGCGGACAATGCTTCTAGCCATTTGTCCACCAGTCAGTCTTCCACGTAGTCCACCCATGTTACCCAAGTGAGCACTCCTCCTGCTCCTCCACCTCAGCCTCCTTCCCCCCAGTCTGCCCCCTCCCAGGAAAATTTGTCATTTGAGACGGCTTACTTTGAGGAACTGTTTTCTGGACCCTTCCCAGAGTCACAAACCACTTGTCCGGTTGCTGCTGAGCTCTTTCCCGATGCCCTGGTTTTCCACCGGTTGCAGTCTGTGGGTCATGATGACATTATTCACGTAGTGGAAGTAGTGTGTAAAGAGGTGTCGGACGATGAGGAGACACGGTTGTCAGACAGTGGTGAAGTTGTTGTCAGGGCAGGAAGTCCGAGGGGGGAGCAGACTGAGGGATCGGAGGATGATGAGGTGACAGACCCAAGCTGGGTTGATAGGCCGGGTGAACACAGTGCTTGTGAGAAGGAGGCGAGTCCTATAGCAGAACAGGTTGGAAGAGGCAGTGGTGGGGCCAGACGGAGAGGCAGGGCCAGAGCTGGTGCATCAGCGCCAAATGTTTCACGTAGTGAAGCTCCCGTGGCGAGGGCTCCCGCGGCGAGGGCTAGATTTTCTGAAGTCTACAGGTTCTTTAATCAAACACCGGATGACCGACGGACTGTGGTGTACAACCTGTGCCACACCAGGATCAGCAGGGGTTCCACCACTACTAGCTTAACCACCACCAGTATGTGCAGGCACATGAATGCTAAACACCCCATTCAATGGAACCAAGGCTGTTCACCTCCGGCCGGGCACACCACTGCTCCTTCCCCTGTGTCATCTGCTGCCTCTGCTAGTCAGCGCCCAGGACCCCGGCCCAAACACCTCCTGTGCGAAAACCACACCTTCGCCTCCACGATCCTCCACAGCATCCACCAATGTCTCCATGCGCAGTGTCCAGCTCTCTATACCCCAGACGCTGGAGCGCAAGAGGAAATACAGTTGTACCCACCCACACGCCCAAACCCTCAACGTCCACATCTCCAAATTACTCAGCCTGGAGATGCTGCCCTATAGGCTGGTAGAGACCGAGGCCTTTCGCAACATCATGGCGGCGGCCGCCCCTCGGTATTCGGTCTCCAGCCGCCACTACTTTTCCCGATGTGCCGTCCCAGCCCTGCACCAGCACGTGTCAGACAACATCATCCGTGCCCTGACCAACGCCGTTTCTGACAAGGTCCACCTAACCACGGACACGTCGACGAGTGCTGCCGGGCAGGGCCACTATATGTATCGCTGACAGCACATTGGGTGAACTTGGTGGAGGCTGGGACTGAGTCTGACCCTGGGGCCACTCATATACTGCCTCATATACTTACCTCGGTCAGGGTCTCTCAGGCCTACTAACTGTTCAGCGTGTATGGGCAGAAGAAGAGGAGTTGGAGGAGGAGGAAATGGGCAGTCAGGCCAGTGAGGGGAGTGAATTCTTGCGCGTTGGTACTCTGGCGCATATGGCAGATTTCATGCTAGGCTGCCTATCCCGTGACCCTCGCGTTCAAATAATTTATTCCAGCACCGATTACTGGGTATTCACTCTCCTGGACCCACGGTACAAGCAAAATCTTTCCACTCTCATCCCTGGAGAGGAAAGGAGTGTGAGAATGCATGAATACCAGCAGGCCCTGGTGCACAAGCTGAAACAGTATTTCCCTTCTGAGGGACTACGTAGCTGACCATACCATCGTCCTAAATGATCACACAGTTCCCTACAACTACTGGGTTTCAAAGCTGGACATGTGGCACGAACTGGCGCTGTACGCCTTGGAGGTTCTTGCCTGCCCTGCCGCTAGCGTGTTGTCTGAGCGGGTTTTCAGTGCAGCTGGTGGCATCATCACCGATAAGCGTACACGCCCGTGACAGCGCTGACAGGCTGACGCTTATGAAGATGAATAAAGCCTGGATTTCTCAGGATTTTCATTCTCCACCAGGTGAAAGCAGCTCAACCTGAATAATGTATGCACTCCTCGTCCTCATTCTCCTCCTCTTTGTACACTAAAACAGAGGCAACTGGCTATTTTTTGCCATGGCCAACTGGCTCTAGCTATAGTACTCTATGTATTTAATTTTTCTGGAGGGCCACCTACCTGCTCCTCTGGTTTGAAAACTTTTTTGGACTGCCACATACAGGCACTATCCAAATTTATTGTCTCCATAGCAGCCCCCACACGTCGTCTTTATAGCTGCCTCCAAAAGTCGTCTACATAGCTGCCTCCATACATCGTCCCCTTAGCAAACGAGCTGTGTAAGGCAGAATTTTGGGTTGTTTTAACGGCTTCCACATCAAACTTGTTAACTTTGTCGCCACCCTGCTGTGTTATCCACAAAATATACCGCCAAACTTTTATCACATACCGATATTATTTCATCGCTACTTGCGCATCTGTTTACGTTCCGCTCCCCCGCCATAACCAGGCCAAATCCTTATAAGAACACTACTACACTTGATCTTATACAAAAGGTTCTTAGAAGTGCTGTTTGTAGCCCCACACCTGCTTTGAAAATTATAATTTTGGGTGGGGAGGAGCCGAGAGGCAGGGGCTTGGACAGGCAAAAGCTCGCCTGGTAGCAGACCGCCAGCTCCATCCCAAGATTAGGCAGCCACAGAGGCATCCATGTATGCTGCCCCTGCTGTTTGCTGTCCATTTCGCCTCCACGATCCTCCACAGCGTCCACAGCGTCCATGCACAACGTTCAACTGTCTATACCCCAGACGCTGGAGCGCAAGAGGAAATACAACATATCGTCCCCATAGCAACAAGCTTTGTCAGGCTACATTTTCGGGTATTTACCGGCTGTGATTTTCTGGAAATTTATATGGTTCACTCATTTTGATAATGGATGCCTCCACACGTCGTCTCCATAGCTGCCTCCAGACATCATCTCCATAGCTGCCTACAAAAGTCGTCTCCATAGCTGCCTCCACATGTTGTCCCCTTATAAAACAAGCTGTGTCAGGCTCATTTTTGGGGTGTTTCACCAGATACGTTATGGAACTAGGTCACTATGTCGCCACCATGCTGTGTTATCGACTAAATATACCGTCAACCTTTTGTTCACATAGGAAATCATTTCAGCGCTTCTTGCTCACCTCCTTTGGTGAAACCTGAGTCCATTTAGGGTATGTCGCCATGCCACTCTCTAGCCTGCCGCTGCTGCCGCTGCCTCTGCATGCCGTCCCCTATAGTGTCAGGGTCAATTATTGGATGTTTTAGATGCTATCTAGCCTCATTCGGTCACTCTGTCATGGCCATGTTGTTGCCCATAATTTTGGCATAATGGTGCGTTTAAGCAGCCTCAGAGGCATCCATGCATGCTGCCCCTGCTGTTTCCTGTCCATTTCCGTGGTGTTTCCATCCTTTTCTGAGGTTCCCAGGTGTTTGGCCAAGCTTCCCTGTGCAGAGCCTTGGTCCACTTGAAAAATGCTCGAGTCTCGCATTGACTTCAATGGGGCTCGTTATTCGAGACGAGCACTCGAGCATCGGGAAAAGTTCGACTCGAATAATGAGCACCCGAGCATTTTAGTGCTCGCTCATCTCTAATTATGATATCATCTCCTAAAATCATGTAAAAATGTGCTGCCAATGTCCTGGTTCTAAATGGACAACTATGGGAGATGTTACTAGAATTGCCCAGGGAATAACTTGTAGGTGTAGGGTCAGGATACACCCAAGAGCCTTGCTGCATGTTCTGTCTTTACCCCAGATGAGGAGACACATGGAAAAACCTTCTTATAAAACTCCTCAGTCTCAGTTAAGAGAATGGAAATGACTTATTTATAAGGGCTTCTTAAATCGGGGGTAGGATCCACTGGATAGGATCTAACTGGCTGATCAGTGGGGGTCTTAGTGCTGAGATCCCCGCAGATCGCAAAAATGAGGGGTCTGCCGGACTAATTGAGCAGACAGGCGCGTATGAACGTTCTGCTCCATTAATCTCTATGGAGCTGACAGAGATCAGTGAGCGCTGCGTTCGGCAATTTCCGTCAGTTCCGTAGAGATTAACTTTAGTTCATGGGAAAACCCCTTTAAGTGAGAAACCTAAGTGCTTCCGCACACATCACATCACTGCCAGGCTTCATTCTCACATGGAGGATTTCTGATGCAGTTTTGTGGAAGGTGCGGATACTAATGGGTCAGAACATACAATGGAGATGCTGCTCCTCCTCTTATAAAAAAATGTCCCTGTGTGATGATAATTTTTCATAAATGTCACCATTGTGTCCCTTAAAAGAAAGATAGTTGACCTTGGATACAACAGTTTACGGACATGTGGTGTAAACATGGCGTTGACGCTGTTTTTAATGTAAACACTGTTTAAATCAGTGCAATGTTAACACTACGTAAATGCAACGTGTTGAAACGAGGTGTGGAAATGAGGTGTAAACATAACACCTTGATGTAAACTCAGTGCAAGCATCACACTGACATCACATTTACATAAATGAGGTGTAAACATGTTCAAAGTGCATGTAAAAAAAACTGTTTACACTAATGTGATGCAAACATGATGCAAACGAAAAGTGTGGGAATGCAGGCTAATATTACTCTCTCATACAGCTTACATAAATCTTACAACATATTCAACCCCACAGATAAGTAACAGAGCTTCATGTTACTATATACATCCCCCTGCAGACGGGTCCCATCTCTGTATCTGACACCAATAGGTGCTCATAGCTCCCCCTTCCTCACTGCTCTGTCCCTGTTCCAGTCCTAACTGTAGTCCTGGTATTATATTCATGATTTACCAAGCTTGGAGTAAATAGTCATTGCTATCTCCTCATCCCTTAGAGCAACAGATTGTGGGAGAAAATTCAGGAGGTACTTACTTTCTGATACGGAACTACAGATCTGAATGTGAATGGAGTATCAAAAATGATATATTGGCAGATTGATACTCCAGTCACATCCAGAGCACATAATCTGAGATTGTATAATTGTAGATAGATGATTACAGCTCTGGATGTGACTGGAGTATCAGAGATGATCTAATAGCAGATATAAGCTTAAGCTCTGGATGTGACTGGAGTATCAGGGATTATTATATGATGGCAAGGATAAGACTGCTGCTCCGAGTGTGACTGGAGTATCAGATAATCGAATGGCAGATGTAAGACTGCAGCTCTAGCTATGACTGGAGTATCATAGATGAGTTAATGCCTCTGCAACAATGTTTGCTAAGCATGTGCCAAAGATAAAATTGCAGCTCTGGATGTGACTTGAGTAAGTTGTCTTATACTATGAATTTCCTTCATTGCCTATAGCAACCAATCAGAGCTCATATTATTGAGCTAAAAAAAATAGGAGCTGAGCTATGATTGGTTGCTTTGTGCAACGCGGCAACCTGCTGAATATCCAAGCTTACCGCTGCTACAGCTTATAGACCATAATGGCTCCAATAGTTTAGCATTAGGTTACTAAGCATATTTTGGAAGTTTCAACTCAAAACAAAGTCTATGATGTTCCCCAGGTCACAGGATGTGGCTGTGCAAAATTTCATCATTATAATTGTGATGGTGTGGAAAGCACATACACATACACACACACCTATACTGTATATACATACACACACATACATATATACATACATAGACACATACATATATACATACTGTGGGGGTTTTGGCCCAGTAGAGACCGTGGTAGCGGGGTGCTGTGATGCAGTTCACGACAGTGACACCAAAGTACAGTCCAAAACAGGTCTAGCCTGTGTTTATTTCAGCAGGAACAACATAAAACAGCCTTCACATTCAGGCATCAAAACAAAATAATATCCTACCCGTCAGGGCGCTAACTAAACAATGGTTTTCTGACTCACCACTAACAAAACACTTTTCGGTGCTCCAGGCACAGAGGTCAAGGCTGCGTGCTCTCCAGCCTCCTTCCAGAGAGACAACACTTCCAGCTCTGCTGAGCGGTTTTATGAGGCTAATTGGGCTGTTTCCACCACCTGTGTCCAAGGTGCTGGACACAAACCTCAGCACTAAGGCCTTGCATAATAGCAAAACCTAGGGGAAACATACCGCCCATCCACAGTTAACCCCTTCAGTGTCTCACATACCCTCCCCCTCTGTTTGACCCTGTGGGGGCGAACACTTTTGGCCATCAGACAGTGGGTACGAGACAGGGCATCGGCATTCCCATGCAGCTTTCCTGCTCGATGTTCTACCGTGAATTTGAAATTCTGCAGCATTAGGAACCACCTTGTGACCCTGGCGTTCCTCTCTTTGGCCTGACTCATCCAGGTGAGGGGAGAGTGATCGGTCACTAGTGTAAACTGTCGCCCTACCAAGTAATACCTCAGGGATTCCAGAGCCCATTTTATCGCCAAGCACTCCCTCTCAACTATGCTATAGTTCTTTTCAGGAGGTGTGAGCTTGCGGCTCAGGAATGTCACAGGATGTTCCTCACCCTCCACTACTTGGGACAGGACAGCCCCTAAGCCCACGTCAGAAGCGTCAGTCTGCACAATAAAGGTCTTGGTGAAGTTAGGGGTGATCAGTACCGGTCCCTCGCACAAAACCGTCTTAAGTCTCTGAAACGCCCCCTCAGCCTCTTCACTCCACTTTACCATTACGGACCTGCTACCCTTGGTCAGGTCAGTCAGGGGTGCCGCTATGGTAGCAAAATCGGGGATAAATCGGCGATAATAGCCCACTATGCCTAGGAAAGCCCTCACTTGCTTCTTGCTCATAGGTCGTGGCCACTGCTGGATCGCCTCTACTTTATTTACTTGGGGTTTGATGACACCTCGCCCAATACGGTACCCCAGGTAACGGGCCTCTTCCAGACCCAGTGCACATTTTTGGGGGTTCGCTGTCAACCCTGCTGCCCTCAGGGAGTCTACCACTGCTTGCACCTTGGCCAGGTGACTCTCCCAATCGGTACTATAAACTATGATGTCATCCAGGTAGGCGGAGGCATATCTCCGGTGAGGTTTTAGCACGAGATCCATTAACCTCTGGAATGTGGCGGGAGCCCCATGTAGCCCAAAGGGGAGTACCACGTACTGAAAAAGCCCATCAGGAGTAACAAAAGCGGTCTTCTCTTTGGCCCTGTCAGTAAGGGGTACCTGCCAATACCCTTTTGTCAGGTCAAGGGTGGAGAAGAACCTAGCCTGTCCAAGTCGTTCTATCAACTCGTCAACCCTGGGCATGGGATAAGAATCAAATTTGGACACCTCGTTCAACTTCCTAAAATCATTGCAGAACCGTAGGGAACCATCAGGTTTGGGAATCAACACAATAGGACTCGACCAGTCACTTTTAGACTCCTCGATAACCCCCAGGTCTAACATCTGCCTGACTTCTTCGGGGATCCGGTAGGGTTTTTGGTGTACCCGGATGTGGGGTTCAGTTATGATGTCATGCTTGATGACTGAAGTACGTCCCGGTAACTTAGAGAACACATCCACATTTCGGAGCACAAACTCCTTCGCTTCCTGAATCTGGGCCCTGGAGAGGGACTCCGAGATCCGTACTTCAGGCACCTTGGCATCGGGTACACCTACCTCCGGTGTCACCTTCTTGGGGACAGACGCTTTTTCTACTCCCATGGCCATCAGGGACTCTCTTTCCCTCCATGGCTTTAGGAGGTTCACGTGGTATATCTGTTTGGGTTTCCTCCTCCCCGGCTGAGATACCTTGTAGGTTACCTCCCCCACTTTCTCCATGACCTCATATGGTCCTTGCCATTTTGCCAAGAACTTGCTCTCAACGGTGGGCACCAGAACTAGCACTCTGTCGCCTGGGTTAAAGGTCCTGAGTCTGGCTGACCTATTGTAGACCCTAGACTGGGCCTCTTGTGCCCTTGTCATGTGTTCCTTTACAAGGGGCATTACCGCCGCTATGCGGTCCTGCATAAGGGAGACGTGTTCTATCACACTACGGTGGGGGGTCCTCTCCTGTTCCCAGGTCTCCTTGGCTACATCCAAAAGCCCACGTGGGGAACGGCCATATAACAGCTCAAAGGGTGAGAAACCTGTGGAGGACTGGGGAACTTCACGTATGGCAAACATCAAATAGGGCAACAAACAATCCCAGTCCTTTCCATCTTTGCTGACCACCCTCTTTAGCATCCCCTTCAAGGTCTTATTAAACCTCTCGACCAGGCCATCTGTCTGAGGATGATACACAGAGGTGCGGAGCTGTTTTACCTGCAGTAACTTACACATCTCCTTCATTACCCTAGACATGAATGGGGTACCCTGGTCAGTCAAGATTTCCTTGGGGAGGCCTGTGCGTGAGAACACCTGGAACAGCTCCCTAGCAATATTTTTGGAGGAGGTGTTCCTTAATGGAATCGCCTCGGGATACCGCGTAGCGTAGTCCAGGATAACTAGGATGTACTGGTGCCCCCTTGAGGATTTGACTATGGGGCCAACCAGATCCATTGCAATCCGTTCAAATGGCACCGCTATGATTGGTAGCGGGACCAAAGGACTCCTGAAGTGGGAGACCGGGGCAGTAAGTTGACACTCAGGGCAGGAGCTACAATACCGGTTTACCTCCTCCCACACCCCGGGCCAGAAAAATTGCTGCAGGATCCT
Source organism: Engystomops pustulosus (assembly GCF_040894005.1). Classification (NCBI taxonomy): domain Eukaryota; kingdom Metazoa; phylum Chordata; class Amphibia; order Anura; family Leptodactylidae; genus Engystomops; species Engystomops pustulosus. The sequence continues at coordinate 85,970,909 of NC_092420.1, read as the reverse complement.
CTCTCGGGTCTTCTCAGCACCTAAGTGCCCTCCCAGCACATGTTTGTGTGCCAACTCTAGCACCAGCCTACGGTGAGATTGGGGTACTACAAGTTGCTCAACCTCCTCACCCCGTATCTGGTCGACCCTGTGCAACAGTTCCCCAACAATCACCATTCGGGGGTATATTTTGTCAGCCCCTGGTATTTGGAGTACCCCATTTATCACCTTAACATTCTCCCGTGCTTTAAACAAGGTAGGGTCCTGTAGCTGTGCAGCCCCAAAATTTTCACGGGAAGTCTCAAAGTCCGGCATGTCGGCTACCTCCTCGTGGCCCTCGACCTCACCAGCTAGGACCTCTAGGGGAGAGAATTCATCACATGGGGTCACCCCTACTGCTGGTGTGGGTACATCGGCCTCAAAGGGTTTAGGGGCCAAGGCCGGACATACCTGATGTCCATTATCTGCAACAGCACCTGAGGTGGGTCTTCGTCTCCAGAGATCCCAAAACACCGGTAAGTCTCTGCCGATAATAGCTTCATGAAACAGGGTCCCCACCACCCCCACTTCATGGGCAATAGTACCACAAGGGGTATGTAGGTTGATGACAGCAGTGGGATATTCGCAAGTGTCCCCATGTATACACAACACTCCCACTCTCCGCCCACTGTATAGTCCAGGATCAACCAAAGTTCCCCGCACCAGGGTGACCAGACTCCCTGAGTCTAGCAAGGCTTCCACTGTGTGACCACCGATTGTGACCATGCACACTTGGGGTTCTGCATCCGTGTCTGACTCGGCCGCCAGAACCGGCCGGGCAAACAGTGACACTCGCCGGGTCTGGTTGCAGTCCATTGGCTCCACTGACAGTGGACAGTTGGCAGCAATATGGCCCATTTCATGGCACCGCCAGCACTGGATACGACCATGACCTCTGTCACGAGCCTCACTGGGTTTCTGGGTATCCACGCCCCCCAATGAACCCCCTCCCAACCTGACATGTCTCCCCTTTTCCGCAGTAGCAGTCTTACCAGCTGGTTTGGTGACCCTGTCACTGGCACTGCTTCGTGTGGGAGAGGTAAGTAGAAGGTCCTCTGTAGCCCGATACCTCTCTACTAGGGACACGAGCTCCTCAGCTTTTGTGGGACCGGCCTGTCCAACCCACCGCTGGAGCCGAGAGGGCAGAGAACGGGTGAACTTGTCGAGGACCACTCTCTCTACCATCTGTGCTGGGCTGCAGTCCTCTGGTTGTAGCCACTTCCGGACAAGATGGATTAGGTCATGCATTTGGGAGCGTGGGGGTAGTTTTTCTGAGTAAGCCCACTGGTGGACCCGGCTGGAGCGAACTTGAACGGTGACCCCAAGACGAGCCAGAATCTCCGCCTTTAGCTGGGGGTACTTACGGGCCTCTGTTTCACTCAGGTCGTAGTAAGCCTTCTGCGACTCGCCGGTCAGGAACGGTGCCAGGACATCTGCCCACTGCTCAGCCGGTAACTCCTCTCGCTCAGCTACTCGCTCGAACACAGTGAGATACGCCTCCACGTCGTCGGTCGTCGCCATTTTTTGTAAAGCCTTTTGTACTGCAGCCCGTGCGGAACGCTGGACAACCGGGTACCCTTGCAGACCAGTATGGGACCCCTCAGTAGTCGTCGCTTGCGGTGCTGCCATAATGCCAGAAAGCTTCTCCATCATCAGCTGGAACATGGCTCGGGACTCTTCCTGCTGCTGGCGGGACCTCTCCTCCTGCAGCTGGAACATGGCTTGCTGCTGGCGGGACCTCTCCTCCTGCTGCTGGAGCATGGCTTGCTGCAGCTGCCGATTAGCCTGGGACTCTTCCTGCTGCTGCTGCTGCCGATTAGCTCTGGCCTCCTCTTGCAGGTATTTAATAAAGTCCTCCATCTTGGCTGTATCCTGCAATTTGCCTGCTGCTTTCACCCAGGCCATGCAATGTTGCAGGATGTAGCAAGCCTTTCAGGTGTATGTCTTTTTGAACTGCCCGCAATCCAAAGCACCATATGTGGGGGTTTTGGCCCAGTAGAGACCGTGGTAGCGGGGTGCTGTGATGCAGTTCACGACAGTGACACCAAAGTACAGTCCAAAACAGGTCTAGCCTGTGTTTATTTCAGCAGGAACAACATAAAACAGCCTTCACATTCAGGCATCAAAACAAAATAATATCCTACCCGTCAGGGCGCTAACTAAACAATGGTTTTCTGACTCACCACTAACAAAACACTTTTCGTTGCTCCAGGCACAGAGGTCAAGGCTGCGTGCTCTCCAGCCTCCTTCCAGAGAGACAACACTTCCAGCTCTGCTGAGCGGTTTTATGAGGCTAATTGGGCTGTTTCCACCACCTGTGTCCAAGGTGCTGGACACAAACCTCAGCACTAAGGCCTTGCATAATAGCAAAACCTAGGGGAAACATACCGCCCATCCACAGTTAACCCCTTCAGTGTCTCACAATACATACACATACATATATACATACATAGACACATACATATATACATACATAGACACACATATATACATATACACACATACATATACACACATACATATAAACGCATACATACATACATACATACATAGACACATACATATATACACACACACATACATATATACAGACTCACATACAGAAAACTGAATGAAATTCGGCCGTGGGACCCTTAGTAAATAAGCCCCAATGACTCACATACAGACTGGATACATTTTTTACATTTTTATTGAATATTTTGTAATATTTATATTTTACTTTTTTGATGCAGTTGATGCTACATGTGGCCTCCTCTTCCTCAGGAGTCCTGATCTGGGATGGACACATCTTGCTCAGTTGGGAAACCTGCAATTGGACATCTCCAGGACCTGCAGAGAAGCACCAGAGAAAGCACCAAGACATCTGCAGGCTACTCCCTAGCTCAGTGATGGCGAACCTTTAAGAGACCGAGTGCCCAAACTGCAAACCAAAGCCGACGTTTCTATCGCAAGGTGCCAACACAGCAATTTAGCCCCATAGTGCCACAATACCACTATACAAGAGACATATAACACTTTGACATCATGACGTTCACCATTACAACCACATAAATAGCAGAATTCTGGTTATAAAGACCACTATAGAAAGGCCAATAATAACACTATACTAGAAGCTAATGTAGTGATGAATACTGTATTACTGCCTGCGGCTGAAGCTCCATGTATGGCCGTGTACTGCGGCTGTAGCTCCATGTATGGCTGTGTACTGCGGCTGTAGCTCCATGTATGGCCGTGTACTGCGGCTGTAGCTCCATGTATGGCTGTGTACTGCGGCTGTAGCTCCATGTATGGCTGTGTACTGCGGCTGTAGCTCCATGTATGGCTGTGTACTGCGGCTGTAGCTCCATGTATGGCTGTGTACTGCGGCTGTAGCTCCATGTATGGCTGTGTACTGCGGCTGTAGCTCCATGTATGGCTGTGTACTGCGGCTGTAGCTCCATGTATGGCTGTGTACTGCGGCTGTAGCTCCATGTATGGCTGTGTACTGCGGCTGTAGCTCCATGTATGGCTGTGTACTGTGGCTGTAGCTCCATGTATGGCTGTGTACTGCGGCTGTCGCTCTTTAAGTAAAAGTAAAAGGAGAAATGCTGCAGCATTGTGAGTTTAGGGGTAATACCCAGTCTCTCCAGTAGCCAGTATAGAGACAAGGCCTCACCCCCACCCCACTACAGAGACAGGGCCCCCCACTTCAGTATAGACACAGGGCCTCACCCCCCACCCCACTATAGAGACATTGCCCCCCAACTCAGTATAGACACAGGGCCTCACCCCCCACCCCACTATAGAGACAGGGCCCCCACCTCAGTATAGACACAGGGCTTCCCCCCACCCCACGATAGAGACAGGGCCTCACCCCCCACCCCAGGATAGAAATAGGGCCTCCCCCCACCCCAGTATAGACAGACGCACACAGAGGGCCTTACCAAGTGCAGCAGCCGAAACGCGCCATCAAGAGGATGCGGTGACGTCACGGTGGAGCACGGGAGCAGGCAGCAGGCATCGGGCACCAAGACCCGGCGACGCCGCAGGTAGCGGGACGCCGGAGCCGCACAGACGTCGGCGCGCCGTGATCAAACAGGAAGTGGAACGCAGGGCCGCGCAGGAATCGGAGCGCCGGGGCCGCGCATACAGTGGAGTGCTGGGACGCGCAGGCATCACAGCGCCGGAGACAAGCAGTCTGCGCAGGTATCGCAGGAGCGCAGCGACCCAGCAGGCGTCGGGGCCCACTTTCGTGAGACTGGGGAGATGGTACGCGTGCCTGCAGAGAGGGCTCTGCGTGCCCTCTCTGGCACGCGTGCCATAGGTTCGCCACCACTGCCCTAGCTTGTGGCCTCCAGGTAGCTTCTCCTTGTGTGACAGCAGCTCTCCTCATCCTCTCATGCAGCGGCCGGTGGATCTCCAACCCTCAGCACTGGGTAAAAGACGTGTCTGATTCCCTGGTTTGGAGACCTCCATGGTGGGAAGACGTTCCTCACTGTCACTGCGGGTGATGTGGGAAGCAGAATGGGTGGACTCGAGCCATCGCCCTCATTGGTGGCAGTGGTGGAGCTGCTCCTGTAACCGTCGGCCAGGATCAAGGTCTTCTCATTCCACAGTATTAATACTGAAGCAGCAGAGGAGGCACCTGATGAACCTGCAGGGGATAAGAGCGGATTGTAAGATGGGACTGGTGGTGTCTGTGGGGACTGGTGCGGAGGGTCTACGCGAGAGGTAGCAGGTGAGATAACTGGGGTCATCACTATGGAACAGGTCCTGGAGACACAAGTGGATTATAGGAACACCCCACACACAATCAGCTGGAATAACAGACTGTTATAGGGCAGAAGTGAAGGGTGTGATGCAATGTCATGTACTTACCTGGATGGTGCTCTGTTGTCTCTGGAGCTTCTGCTGTGGAAATATAAAGAGTTCACATGAGGAATAATAGGGCACAACACATGGGGAAGTACATTATATCACCCTGTCTGCCACCACTAGGGGGAGCTCTCTGCAGACTGATTTATTATACTCTTCTATAGGAGCAGTATAAATCCCTATGCAGAGAGCGCTCCCTATAGACCACAGCAGGTAACAGAGGATAAGGAGTCACTCACTTGTCCTTGTCCTGACTTCTCCTTCTCTGCCATCGCGGTTTCCACCACCTCCTTCTCCTTCTTATGAAAAATACATAGATATATAGATAATCACAGATAGATAGTAGATATCATCTCCATGTGCATGTATGTATGTGAACCCCTTCTCCCACCAGCAGTGTAAATTACGTCCTATTATCCTATATACTTACGGGATGGACTCCTCGCTGGGCCAGGCCTGACGCAACTCTTGCCCCAAAGGTCTACAATAGAAGACACAGAGATGAATGTATGGACTCTGATGACATCACTGTATATATGTATAATGTCTGTATATCTGGAGTCTGCACTCACCTCCCCGCACTCTCAATGATGTCCTCTATCTGTATCTCCTCCACTTCCTCCTCTTCCTCCACAACTTCCTGTTCTTCCTCCTTCTCCTCCGTCTCCTCCTCTTCTTCTTCCTTGCTGTATGACATAGATTATATCTTTATTAACAAATCTGTATTATACTCTTTGGGGTCTTAAAGTGAAAACATTTGTCCCCCCCTGGACTCCAGCAGCCCTGGATTATATACTTACATGGTCTCCAGGGTGAAAGGACAAAATTTGTACAATGTTCTTATCCTGTAAAAGAAAATACAGCGCTGATTACTGGAACTGCCCCACACATGTCCCCTATATACCCCTCATATACACCCCTCTTCCACGTATACCCCTCATGCCCCCCAAATACTGCTCATGTACCCCATACACCCCTCATGCCCCCAAATACTGCTCATATGCCCCATATACCCCTCATGTTCCCTGTATATACATTATGCCCTGATCTACTGCTCTTGCCCTCCCTAAATTACTGCAGGATCGGCGCCCCCCCAGCCTCATTTCCCCCCAGTAATAATCTATAGCTATAATGTTGTGTAATATAAGATGCTGATATATAATTAACCCCTTGGATAGGAGGTAATTTGCAGAGAAGTATAATTACCGTACTGGGAGATGCGCCCCTCTCACACGCTGCCTCCACCTGTTGGGGGAATGATGACGTGTACAGGTCAGAATAGTCTCACCCACAGACAGGATACAATGTAACATCTCCGTATATTTATATGGTAACATCCACATCATCCATTCCCCGCTGTGGTTTATGTACCAGACCCAGGAGGAAATGTATAATGTGACCTGATTGGTTACTTTGGACAACTGCGTCATGTCAACGCTGTCACATGGTGCGTTCTTGGACAGTTCTTGGGCCATTTTTGGTGTGTTTTTTGACATGCGTTTTTGTATATTTTATTTCAATCATTTTATTAGGATTTTAAAGATTACATCGAATAAACATATAAAGATAACGAACATAACAGCTATATATAAAGTAATACATTAACGGTAGGTGTCCGCACAGGAATGCCAGGAAAGGCTTTAATGATGCATGTTGTAGAGATGGTATTGTCCTCATCAGCTCTCAGTCCGGGTGGAAGCAATAGTGTAGAGTCACAGGTTGTAGCCCAGTGTATGAGGGTGACCATATCTATGTATCCATCAGGATGGAACTCATGTGAATGAGAGCTTATCACCCATAGTAACTGCGGGATATGGAAGGGAGGTAACAGCCACTGCCTCAGACTCTGTGTTCCACTATTCCAGTGCCATCATCGCTACATCATCGCCTCCCGACGATATAAGGAAGATTCTGTGGAACTTAGACACCTATTAACAAATTGTCAGGACATGGGGAGGACATTTTACAAGAAATACAAGGATAAGACTAGGGACATACGAAGGAAGGGGACGGTTAGTGGAGGGAGCATCGCGCAGCTAAGAGAATATGGTCTAAGTGTCAGCGCCTAAGAGGTCTCTGAATCTCTGGGATTCCCGAAAGACCACCCAAGGCTGCCACAATTGTATATGCTTCTCTGTGGTGCCGAGGGTGTCCGCCATCAGCTCCTCCATACGAAAAATGGCCATGAGCTCCTGTGCCCACTCCGAGATATACGGTGGAGTATTAGTGCGCCACTTACGAGGGATGGTTGTGCGGGCCGCTATGAGAAAAAACCTCAATAGGGAACCCTTCTGTTTCTTTATGGTGCCCGGAAGAATGGACAGTAATGCCACCTCAGGGGTTTTGGGGGCAAGTATGCCAGTCACAGAAGATGATACCTCAAACACCTGGTTCCAGAAATGGGTGATTTTAGGACATGTCCACCAAATGTGCAACATGTCACCTCTCTCACTCTCGCATCTCCAACATGTGTCCTGAATCGAGGGGTAGATTGAATGCAGTAGGGTTGGGACCCTGTACCATCTGGACAGGATTTTATAGTTTCTCTCTTGTGCAGTGCATGCTATAGAAAGTTTGTGTGTGAATAGAAACGCCCTGTCCCAGTCCCTAGGAGACAATGATACGTTTAAATCCTTAGCCCATTTGTCAAGGAAGGGCGGTGGCGAACTATCTGACTCTTTTATGAGGAGGCCGTAGATTTGCGAGATGCAATGTTCCGGAGGGGGGTTCGTGCGAAACAGAGTCTCAAATGGGCTTAGTGGCGCATTGAAGGCAGCGGCGGACCCCGGACCCTTAAGGAATACTCCCAGTTGAGTCATTTCCAGCCATGAGAGATTGGAGGAGGTGGCCAGGTCCAATAGCTCCGTTTGTGATGGAATTGGTGCTTCCCCAAGAATATCATGCATGCGTATATCTTCATGGCTGGAACGACCCAAAAATTTGGTTCTAGAAAAGGCTGGTTGGAAGTCCGGGTTGTAGAACAATGGCGTGAGGGGACTGAAGGGTCGGGACAAGACTTTCTGTTGGATAAGTGACCTCCACATCTTTAGGGTCTGGGCTAGAAATAGAGTCTGGGGTTCAATTTCAATCTGTTGGGAAGATATCCAAGGCAGAACACGGATGGGAACCGGGGAACTATATTGTTCTAGTCTTACCCACTGCTTAGTGTGTAGGTGGTAGTGCCAATCTATCAACCGAACCAGGACTGAGGCTTGATGATACGTTCTGAGATCCGGTAGGCCTACCCCCCCTGCTGATTTTGGTTTGATCAGGGTTCGCCAGCCTATACGCGGGCGAGATGTCCCCCAGATGAACCGCAATATGGCAGAGCGCAACGACCTAAAGAAGGAGGAAGGTGGAATTATGGGAGCTCCCTGGAAGATGTAGAGGAAACGGGGCAAGATGTCCATTTTGATTACGTTGATTCGGCCGAACCAAGACAATTGTTTCCTGTTGTATGAGGTCAGGTCTGTCAGAGTACGTTCTAGTAGGGGTAAGTAGTTAATGGCATATATCTTTGAGAGATCTGTGGGGACTTGGATTCCCAGGTACGTAATGGATGTGGGGCGCCAACGGAATGGGAAATGATCTTTCACCACTTGGATATCGTCTGCTGGGAGAGATATATTTAAAGCCTCGGATTTGCTGAAGTTAATTTTAAAATTACTCAGCCGGCTGTATGTCTCCAGCTCACTGAGCAAAGATGGTAGCGAGATCCTTGGTTGAGAGATGTATAACAGCAGATCATCTGCAAACAGCGCTGCTTTATAGTGGCGTTGCCCAACTTGGATGCCCTGTATTGCAGAATTGTTTCTAATGGCATTAGCCAAATGCTCCATTACTATTACGTAAAGGAGGGGGGAGAGAGGGCAACCCTGGCGCGTGCCGTTACTGATCTGAATTGGAGCCGAGTAAAAGCCATTTGCTCTGACCCTAGCCTTAGGATTCCTATAGAGGGCCAGGATTCTCCCCAAGAACTTGGGACCCAAGCCCAAGTGAGAAAGTGCCCCAGACAGAAAGCCCCAGTGCACCCTGTCAAAGGCTTTCTCTGCGTCTATTGACAGGAGGCAAGCAGGAATTGATCTTTTCTTGGCCTGTGCCATCAGGAGAAATGTTTTATTTAAATTATCTCTGGCCTCTCTACCCCTGACAAATCCCACCTGGTCAGTGTTAATTACTTTCGGTAAGTGGGGGGCTAGTCTATCCGCCAGAATCCTGGAGTACAGCTTCAGGTCCACGTTTAAGAGAGAAATAGGCCTATAACTGGCCGTTGAGAGAGGGTCTTTACCTGGTTTCAGAAGGACACTGATGTTGGCCTCCAAGGACTGTGGATGGAAGGCGATGTCAGGAGAGACGGCGTTGAAAAACTTTGTTAAGAATGGAGTAAGAGCCTCTTTGAACATCTTATAGAAGGCCGGAGAGAAACCGTCAGGTCCAGGGCATTTACCAGAGGGTGTATTCTTAATGGCAGAGAGAATTTCATCAGCACTAAAGTCTGACTCCAAAGCTCCGATTGCCTCCTCCTCAATAGGGGGCAAAGCAGTGTCCCTTATATATGTCTCTATTTCCTCTAGCGAGGAGGCTGGGTCTTGATCAGCTAACTGTCCTTTTATATTATATAGCCGGGAGTAGTATTCGCCAAATGCCGCACTAATATCTACTGGGTTGTGTTTAATCTCGCCCCCTGCTGTTTTGATGCGGGGGATATGTGTGAATCCGGATCTAGTGTGTATGAACCGCGCAAGTGAGCGTCCGCACTTATTAGAATGTTCGTATAAATGGCTTTTAAACTGCATTCTCTGTGTCAGGGACTTCCTGTCCAGTAGAGCCCTAATCTCGTCTCTAGTGAGTATCAGATCTGCTAAGACCTCAGGGCTCTGATCCGATTTATGTCTGGATTCCAGTTGGTGTAATTGTTGCAATAATGAGGTGAGTTTGGCGGAGTTCTCCCTCTTTAATCTGACTCCGTGGTCTGTAATGCGGCTTCTAAGTTCGCATTTAAGTGCTTCCCACTTCATTGGGAGGACTTCGGGACGAAGCTCCTGGGAGAGCACCCATGATTCGATGGTGTTTTTTATATCTTGTACACAAAGCGCATCTTTTAGCAAGTGATCATTCAGGCGCCAGGACCAAGGTCTCTTGGCAATTGTGGGGATGGTGACCGACAGATAAATTGGCGCATGATCCGACAGAACAATATTGCCTATGGAGGCCGCTGGTTCCCACGAGAGGGCCCGGTGTTGGATAAGAAAGAAGTCTATGCGGCTGTACGAATCATGCGCTGGGGAATAATAGGTATAATCCTTATCTTTAGGGTGGAAAATCCGCCAGATGTCAACCAATTGAAGATTATGCAGATTTTTTTTGAAAGAACCCAACTGTCGTAGAGGGGTGTGACTCTTTCCTGAAGAGGTATCCAATTGGACATCTAGAGGGAAGTTAAATTCTCCTCCAAGCACTAGTACCCCCTCCGAGAACATCGCTAACTCATGTAGTATCTTCCTACCGACTGTGACAGGGGCGCGATTAGGCAGGTATAGGGTTGCAAATGTAAAAATTTGATCAAAAATTTGCAGTTTGATAAATGCGTATCTGCCTGCCTCGTCCAGACGCTCGCCCAGGACAACATGTGGGAGGGTACGATGGATCGCAATTGACACACCCCTAGAGCGTGAGTCGGGATTGGAGCTGTGGAACCAGGTGTTAAAGTATCGGTCTCTGATCTCTGGGAAGTGTCCTGTTTTGAAATGTGTCTCTTGTAGGAATAGGACCCTGACGCCCTGTCTATGCATGCCATAGAGAATCTGGGATCGTTTCTGTGGGACATTTAGCCCCCGAGCATTCAGCGACCCAAGCTTCACCGTCGCCATGTGTGGGAGATGTATGGAACCCTACCGTGTGTGGTCCCTGAGCTGGGTGTGGGCAGGGGATTAGGGGAGGGAACAATAGGTAAGCACACAGGGGGGATTGACGCACACAAACAGTAATATACGTAGGGGGAGTAATTGACAAGACAGGGCAGTTGCAGTCCTGACAAAATAACAGAATATCTACTATAGATATAAACGATACAAAAAGAAAACTAATAACACAGTAAACTGGTTTACCAAACCAAAGTTTGGAGGGGTATAGCTAATGTAAATACGCGGACAAACCTGCTGTACGCGTTACCCCAGGGGGGGAGATAGCTAGCTAGAGCGGAGAAGCAGACAGCATGGACCCCCTATAGGCTGTATATTAACATAAAAAGAAACAGTGTGTAATGAGAACCATCCAGCATTAATATAGATGTATATGAACCCGCCTCGGATCTTCTAATGCAGGGTGTATATGTCAGATAAAACACAAAGAACTAGGCAAGCTCGGCTAGGACTGACATACCTATACCCATCAGATCAGAACATGGAAGATACATTCAAAGATTTGTTTGTCATATTCACTTATCTGAAGCTAGCATTCAATGGAGAGGCATCACATACTTGTAATATACATATTTGTAATATGTGAGACCAGTCGCGGCGGGTCAAAGCATCAGACCACTCAGGGGCGAGGGTCTCTCGGCTGTCGTGGAGACGCTGGACGCGCCCCACCCTCACGGGCCCCACGACCTCTGCGCCTTGGAGGTCTAGCCGGCATTGGAAGAGGGGGACCTCCTCCTCTCATTCCCCCAGGGACCGGGAGTCTTGGCCACTCATTTATAAGTGGGGCTGGGAATCCCAGTGCAGCAGAGAGCCCCGGGACATCCATCGGATGGTGCAAGGTGTATCTTTTATCTGCGTGGCGGATGTGAAGGCAAAATGGGAACCCCCACGTGTAGGGTATATTCTTTTGTCGTAGTTCTCCTAGGAATGGCTTGAGCGCCTTGCGCTTAAGAAGCGTGAGGCGGGAAAGATCCGGAAGCAACTGTAGGGCTACACCTTGGAACCTAATTTCTCCTGCCTCCCTTGCCTTGGACATGATGGCATCCTTGAGTTGGTATTTGTGCACTCTGCAGATGACGTCCCTAGGGGGGTCTCGGGCGGCAGGCTTGGCTTGTAGGGAGCGGTGTGCTCTATCCAACTCCAAGGGAGTGTGTTCTGGGACCTCCAATAGGGAGTTGAAGATTTGCTGTAGAGTGGTATGCAGTTGAGCAGCTTCAACTGTTTCAGGCAGCCCTCTCACTCGAATATTATTCCGACGACCCCTATTTTCGGTATCATCCAGTTGATCAGCTAGGAACTGGAGTTGGAAGGTGTGTGCAGCTAGAGTCCTGGTTGTCTACTCGATCATTTAGGGTGGCCTGGGTGTCCTCCACGTTGGTGACCCTAGTGGCTACTCTCTGAACATCTTCTCGCACTGCATTTAGCTCCGTAGTATATGCCTGCTCCAGTCTGGCTACGTAACTTTCCATATCTTCCCTAGTGGGAATTGAGCGGAGGTGTGTACGTAGAGCTCGCAACTCGGCTAAAGCGCCCATTTCTTGTGACAACATCATAGCGGGCAGTTGGGGAGGCGAAAGAGAGCCGTCAGAGTAGGGAGACATCCTGGGGCCTAGATCATCTGGGCCCTGCTGGGTAGGTACTGGTATGGAGGAGGAAGGGGGAATGTCTGCTGGAGAACCCCCAGCAGGTGTAGAAGGCCATTTTTCCCCCTGCGAAGGCCACAAGACTGGGGAGTGAGGGGCCTCGTATGGGCCTCTAGATTGTGGAGGCCCGTGCGGTCCCAGAGATGCCTGGGAGGGGCCGGCGGAGTGCGCCCAGAAAGAGGAGGGTGACTGTGCCTGGAAAACTGGTGTGCTCACCTCGTCATGAGGGGACCCAGCAAGGTGTTGAGCACATGGGCTGCACTTTGGGGCATAATCTGTATCCTCAGGTGCTGAGACTACCTGTGGTCTAGCTGGGCATGCTGCCAAGTCCTGCACTGTCCCTTTGCTGCATGCAGCCTTTCCCTTAATGAGCGCTGCTACCTCGGTGGGAGTCCCTGTAGGTGTGTTCCTCTGCTCTAGGGACTGACGCTCACCTGTAGTGCGGGCTCCGCGGGGAAGCAGGGTTGCAGCCGACTTCTGCTTGGTGCTGCCAGGTGACACGGGGACTTCCTCACCGCCCGCTCCCGTGTCCAGCGCGGAGAGCGAGCGGGATGCGTGCGCCACATCCGGACCCTCCGCCATGTTGGCGCCTCGTGGCTGGGATGCAGGAGCCACTGCCGGAGTAAGGTACTTCCCGATACCTCTCGCCGCCGTCCTGGTTGGGGGAGCGCTGGGTGCCTTAGGGTCCACCTTCTTTTTGGGACCCATCTAGGATGTTGGATGGAGCTGGATGGCCTTGTTAAACAGCTTAGATTGGGGGTCAGAGCGGGAGCTAGTGCAGGATACGTCTGTGCGCCACCATAGCTAGGCCACGCCCCCGCGTTTTTGTATATTTTCATGCATTTGGCTGGTTTGAATCTGTTTTTCTGCATTTCTGGAAGTGTGAGCAGCTGCGAAAAACCGACCAACGCAAGGAAGACACGGAAAAATGCATGTGTTTAAATACCCACCAAGAACTGTCCAAGAACACAACGTGTGACAGCATCCTAACTCATTAAAAAGGACCTGTCACCCAAAATTTCGGCACTAGGAGCTGTTACTAAAGTAAGCAGCTCCTAGTGCTTGAGCAAACGCCGCAGTGTTAGAGTGATAGCGTTACCGGAAACCTCCTAACACTTCAGTGGGGTACAGTGTAATCATCGGACTGCTCGTAAAGCGGTCCAATGTATTCATGAGGGGGCGGTCCGAGGCGCTGTCTCTTCCCCGGACCGCCCCGCTCGCTTTATAGGCTGGCGGTAACTGCCGTGCGTCATGTGGCAGTCACCGCCCCTAACCACGCCCCAACCCCGCCCCCTCATGAATACATCAAACCGCTTGGCGAGTGGTCCGACGTTTACACTGTACCCCGCCGCAGTGTTAGATAGCGTTATAGGAGGTTTCCGGTAACGCTATCCTTCTAACACTGCGGCGTTTGTTCAAGCACTAGGAGCTGCTTACTTTAGTAACATCTCCTAGTGCCGAAATTTTAGGTGACAGGTAAACTTTACTGTGATATACATACATCATCTGCTCATATCTCTCCTCCTGATCTTCCTCCTCCTGCCTGATGTTCTCCTCCTTCTCCTCCGTCTTCTCCTCCTTCTCCTCATCCAAGATGTTATCCCTCTGCTCCTCCGCTTCCCTCCACTCCTTCACCAAGATGATAACTGGCTGAACCTCCGCCTCCTTCTCCTCCATCTCCACGACTTCTTCCGTCCTACAAGTGAAGAGGACAAGGATTGTCTAGAACAGGGGTCTCAAACTCGCGGCCCGCGGGACAATATTTTGCGGCCCCCACCTGGTCGCGCTGCATGGAGAGGGCTCACGGGCTGAGCCCTCTCCATAGCCGGTAAGTCTTTGCTGCATATTGCAGCAAAGGCTTACCGGTAACACCCGCGATCGGTGCTAGCACCGATCGCGGGTGCTTTCACAGCGATGGCTGCCGACAAAGCTGCCGGCAGCCTCAAAAAGATAGCGGCGCATGGGCGCCGCCATCTTACCTGGGATCACCGCTCCCCTTGACGTCATCGGGGGGCGGAGATCCGTCTCCATGGTAGCCTCAGGTCTTCCGAAGACCCGAGGCTATTTCGTTTTAACCCCTTCATTACAATGTGCTGATAGCACATTGTAATGAATGAGGAGGAAAATCTCCATAAACTGCCATACTGTAGTATGGCAGTATATGATAGGATCGATCAGACAACCTAGGGTTAAAGTACCCTAGGGAGTCTGAAAAATAGTATAAATAAAAATAAAAAAAAGTTTAAAAAAAAAAATAATAATAAAAAAACCTAAAATTTCAAATCACCCCCCTTTCCCTAGAACTGACATAAATATAAATAAACAGTAAAAATCATAAACATATCAGGTATCGACGCGTCCGAAAATGCCCGATCTATCAAAATATGATGACGGTTTTTCAGTGCGTTTAACCCCGTTACGGAAAATAGCGCCCCAAATTCGAAAATGGCACTTTTTTGCCATTTTGAAAAATATAAAAAAATCTATAAAAAGTGATCAAAAGGTTGTACAGTCCTAAAAATGATATCATTGAACATATTATCAAATTTCGCAAAAAATGACAGCACCCACAGCTCCGTACACCAAAGTATGAAAAAGTTATTAGCGCCAGAATTTGGCAAAATAAAAAAAAATATTTTTGTACAGTAGGTTTTAATTTTTGTAAATGTATGAAAACATTATAAAACCTATACAAATTTGGTATCCCCTTAATCGTACCGACCCAAAAAATAAAGTAGACATGTCATTTGGGGCGCTCAGTGAAAGACGTAATATCCAAGCCCACAAGAAAATGGCGCAAATGCATTTTCATTGCATTTGGAATTTTTTTCCCGCTTCCGAGTACATGGCATGGAATATTTAATACCATCACTATGAAGTGCAATTTGTTACGCAGAAAACAATCCATCACACAGCTCTTTACGTGTAAAAATAAAAAAGTTATAGTTTTTTGAAGGTGGGGAGTGAAAAATGGACATGAAAAAACAGGAAAGGGCCCGTAACCGGTTAATCCCCTTCCCTCCGGTACTTGAAGAAGATGAAGTCGCCGCTCTGAACGCACTTGGTGCAGGTCAGAGCGGCGACTTCATCTTCTTCGATGGGAGGGACACGGGGAGGCAAGTACCGGGTGGGGGGGGGGGGGGGGGGAATGGAGTGTCCCTGACTGGGCTCAGTGCGGTAGGAGCTTGGGACCCCTCGGTACACAGGACGCGTTCATAGAGAAAACACGTCTCCCAGCTTGGGGCTTTCCTTGCACTGGGAGACACCGTGACATTTGAATCTGAATAATGATATTTTGTAAGCGCATTTTGTGTGGAAAACTTGATGCGGCCCAGCCTTACCCAGAATCTACCTCCAACGGCCCCCAGGTAAATTGAGTTTGAGACCCCTGGTCTAGAACATTCTCTATAAGCTCCACAAGCCAGTGATGGCCGGTTATACAGGGTCCCCGGGTATAAACATCCCCCCAGAGATATCAGACACATTGTACATTAATAGGAAAGATGAACTTACCTCAAAATCACTCACTAAACTCTCCAACAACAACTCTACAAAACAGGGAAAGTAAAGAAGCAGCCATTACTGAAGAGGAGGAGACAAGAGAGAAGAGAATGAAGGACATAACAGGAGCTGAGGACACAGCGACTTACCTCCAACACCTACAGAAACCCTCAGGGGTGTGTCAGTTCCGTAGCTTCTTATATACCAACGTGAAGTCATAATGTGGGGGGAGGAGCCAAACTCAATATTCCATGACATCACAAGCAGCAGCTATTCTGTAGCAGAAAGGCAACCAATCAAAAAGCAGGATGTTACAATGTGGGAGGAGGAGCCAGCAGCTCATCATTCCATGACATCACAGAGAGATCAGAATTCTTCCCTCTCTGCAGTTCTTCAATGTTAACTCCTTAGTGACCAGAATATTTTATGAGCCTCCTTTAATTTTCATTTTTATTTTTTCCTAAGTTTGAATTCTAAAAACCATAATGTTCTTAAGAATAAACCTATGGAACCCGGCGACTGCCTGTATACATAGCGCGTAAAGTCAGTTCCTGGTATATAGTCCTAGGTGTATACTGAACATACAATCCAGCACAAAATACTTTGGGCACAGAAAGTATTAAGACCACTTTACATTTTTCACTCTTTGTTTCATTGCACCCAATTGGTAAGATCAATAAAGTTCTTTTTTGCTCAATAATGTGTCCTCTGCCCCCATCTTGACAGAAAAAAAAATTTTTTTTTGCTAATATTAAACAAGAAAAACTGAAATATCACCTGGTGATAAGTATTCAGCCCCCGGTGATAAGTATTCAGCCCCCGGTGATAAGTATTCAGCCCCTGGTGATAAGTATTCAGCCCCCGGTGATAAGTATTCAGCCCCCGGTGATAAGTAATCAGCCCTCGGTGATAAGTATTCAGCCCCCGGTGATAGGTATTCAGCCCCCGGCGATAAGTATTCAGCCCCCGGTGATAAGTATTCAGCCCCCGGTGATAGGTATTCAGCCCCCGGTGATAAGTATTCAGCCCCCGGTGATAAGTATTCAGCCCCCGGTGATAAGTATTCAGCCCCCGGTGATAAGTATTCAGCCCCCGGTGATAGGTATTCAGCCCCCGGTGATAAGTATTCAGCCCCCGGTGATAAGTATTCAGCCCCCGGTGATAAGTATTCAGCCCTCGGTGATAAGTATTCAGCCCCCGGTGATAAGTATTCAGCCCTCGGTGATAAGTATTCAGCCCCCGGTGATAAGTATTCAGCCCCCGGTGATAAGTATTCAGCCCCCGGTGATAACTATTCAGCCCTCGGTGATAAGTATTCAGCCCCCGGTGATAAGTATTCAGCCTCCGGTGGTAAGTATTCAGCCCCCGGTGATAAGTATTCACACCCTGGTGATAAGTATTCAGCCCTCGGTGATAAGTATTCAGCCTCCGGTGGTAAGTATTCAGCCCCGGGTGATAAGTATTCAGCCCCCGGTGATAAGTATTCAGCCCTCGGTGATAAGCATTCAGCCTCCGGTGGTAAGTATTCAGCCCCCGGTGATAAGTATTCAGCCCCCGGTGATAAGTATTCAGCCCCGGTGATAAGTATTCAGCCCCCGGTGATAAGTATTCAGCCCCTGGTGATAAGTCTTCAGCCCCTGAGATAAGTATTCAGCCCCTGGTGATCAGTATTCAGCACCCGGTGATAAGTATTCAGCCCCTGGTGATAAGTATTCAGCCCCTGGTGATAAGTATTCAGCCCCCGGTGATAAGTATTCAGCGCCCGGTGATAAGTATTCAGCCACTGGTGATAAGTCTTCAGCCCCTGGTGGTAAGTATTCAGCCCCCGGTGATAAGTATTCAGCCCCCGGTGATAAGTATTCAGCCCCCGGTGATAAGTATTCAGCCCCTGGTGATAAGTATTCAGCCCCCGGTGATAAGTATTCAGCCCCCGGTGATAAGTATTCAGCCCCTGGTGATAAGTATTCAGCCCCCGGTGATAAGTATTCAGCCCCCGGTGATAAGTATTCAGCCCCCGGTGATAAGTATTCAGCCCCCGGTGATAAGTATTCAGCCCCCGGTGATAAGTATTCAGCCCTCGGTGATAAGTATTCAGCCTCCGGTGGTAAGTATTCAGCCCCCGGTGATAAGTATTCAGCCCCCGGTGATAAGTATTCAGCCCTCGGTGATAAGCATTCAGCCTCCGGTGGTAAGTATTCAGCCCCCGGTGATAAGTATTCAGCCCCCGGTGATAAGTATTCAGCCCCGGTGATAAGTATTCAGCCCCCGGTGATAAGTATTCAGCCCCTGGTGATAAGTCTTCAGCCCCTGAGATAAGTATTCAGCCCCTGGTGATCAGTATTCAGCACCCGGTGATAAGTATTCAGCCCCTGGTGATAAGTATTCAGCCCCTGGTGATAAGTATTCAGCCCCCGGTGATAAGTATTCAGCCCCCGGTGATAAGTATTCAGCCACTGGTGATAAGTCTTCAGCCCCTGGTGGTAAGTATTCAGCCCCCGGTGATAAGTATTCAGCCCCCGGTGATAAGTATTCAGCCCCTGGTGATAAGTATTCAGCCCCCGGTGATAAGTATTCAGCCCCCGGTGATAAGTATTCAGCCCCCGGTGATAAGTATTCAGCCCCCGGTGATAAGTATTCAGCCCCCGGTGATAAGTATTCAGCCCCCGGTGATAAGTATTCAGCCCCCGGTGATAAGTATTCAGCCCCCGGTGATAAGTATTCAGCCCCCGGTGATAAGTATTCAGCCCCCGGTGATAAGTATTCAGCCCCCGGTGATAAGTATTCAGCCCCCGGTGATAAGTATTCAGCCCCCGGTGATAAGTATTCAGCCCCCGGTGATAAGTATTCAGCCCCCGGTGGTAAGTATTCAGCCCCCGGTGATAAGTATTCAGCCCCCGGTGATAAGTATTTAGCCCCCGGTGATAAGTATTCAGCCCCCGGTGATAAGTATTCAGCCCCAGGTGATAAGTATTCAGCCTCTGAGATAAGTATTCAGCCCCCGGTGATAAGTATTCAGCCCCCGGTGATAAGTATTCAGCCCCCGGTGATAACTATTCAGCCCTCGGTGATAAGTATTCAGCCCCCGGTGATAAGTATTCAGCCCCCGGTGATAAGTATTCAGCCCTCGGTGATAAGTATTCAGCCTCCGGTGGTAAGTATTCAGTCCCCGGTGATAAGTATTCACACCCTGGTGATAAGTATTCAGCCCTCGGTGATAAGTATTCAGCCTCCGGTGGTAAGTATTCAGCCCCCGGTGATAAGTATTCAGCCCCCGGTGATAAGTATTCAGCCTCCGGTGGTAAGTATTCAGCCCCCGGTGATAAGTATTCAGCCCCGGTGATAAGTATTCAGCCCCCGGTGATAAGTATTCGGCCCCCGGTGATAAGTATTCGGCCCCCGGTGATAAGTATTCAGCCCCTGGTGATAAGTATTCAGCCCCGGGTGATGAGTATTCAGGCCCAGGTGATAAGTATTCAGCCCCCGGTGATAAGTATTCAGCCCCGGGTGATAAGTACTGTATTTGGCCCCTGGGGATAAGTATTCAGCCCCTTTGCTCAGTGTTGAGTAAAAGCTTTGGAGCTGGTGCAGCCAGGGGTCTTCTTGGGAAGATGCTACAAGTTCCTCCCCCCTGGATTTGTGGATCCTCTGCCTCCTCCTTGCAGATCCTCTCCAGTTCCCTTAGGTTGGATGGTGAACGTTGGTGGAGGCCATTTTCCAGGCCCCTCAGAGATGCTCCATTGGGTTTAGGTCGGGGCTCTGGTTGGGCCAGTCAGGAATGGTCACAAGAGATGATCTGAAGCCTCTGTGTTATTTTAGCTGTGGGCTTAGGGTCATTGTCTTGTTGGAGGGTTCAGCCCAGTCTCAGGTCCAGGGTACTCTGGAGGAGACCTTGCATTACACCCAGTGGTCCTGTCCTTGCCCTTTTAGCATGATACAGCCCCCACCATGTCTATGCTGGGATTGTATTTGGCAGGTGATGAGCAGCACCTGGTTTTCTCCACCACTTAGAATTATAATCAAAAAGTTCAAACTTGGTCTCATCAGACCTGAGAATCGTATTTCTCATAGTCTGGGAGTCCTTCGTGTGTTTTGCACACTGTATGCAGCTTCATATGTTTGGAGAGGCTTCTATCTTCAGTTGTGGAATTTTCTCCCACCTCCATAATACATCTCTGGAGTTCAGCCACAGGGATCTTGGGATCCTTCTTTATCTCTCTCACCAAGGCTCTTCTCCCACAATTGCTTAATTTGGCTGGACAGCCAGGTCAAGGAAGAGTTGTGATTGTCCCAACCTTCTTCCATTTAAGGATTATGGAGAAATTATTTTGTAACCTTGGACAGATCTTTGCCTTGCCACATCTCTGTCTCTGAGTTCCAAGGGCCGTTCCTTAGACCTCATGATTCTGATGTGCTCTGACATGCACTGTGAGCTGTGAGGTCTTATATAGACAGGTGTGTTCCTTTCCTAATCAAGTCCAATCAGTTTAATTAAACACAGATGGACTCCAATGAAGGAGTAGAACCATCACAAAGAGGATCAGAAGTAAATGGACCGCATGTGAGCTAAATATGAGTTTCATAGCAAAGTCTCTGAATACTTATAACCATGTGATATTTCTGTTTTTCTTATTTAATACATTTGCAAAAATTTCTACATTATTATGTTTTTTTTCTGTCAAGATGGGGTTCAGAGTATAATTTATATAATTATATTAATGAGCAAAAATAGATCTTTTTTGATCTAATTCAGTTGAAATTTTTTCCTCTATGCCCTACCAATTTTGAGGAATCAGAGCTATGAGATTAGGCACCTAATAAGGAAATTCATTTACTGTCACGCAGGAGGTCCAGAGATATAACATCACTTATAACTCAATGATTGAGGAGGTTTGAAAAAAAAATCCAACTGTGATCAAAGCAGTCATCTTCTGTGGTTGCTGTCTGATTTCTTCTGCACGTTTTGTTCTATTAAAAAAAAACACAAAAAAAAGAAAAAAATTTAAAAAAAATTTTAAAAAAAAATGTACAGTTTATTTTTCTGTTTTGTCTATATAATAGACTTTCATTTTGAAAATGTTGAACCCGAGGGTTAGGGGTAGAGGATGAGGGCGTGGGCGTCAAATTACTGCAGGGGTCAGAGGCCGTGGTCCTGGGCGGGTGAGACACCACCTACTGATGAAGGAGCAGGGGAACGCTGCAGAGCTACACTCCCTAGGTTCATGTCTCAAGTTACTGGGACTCGTGGTAGAGCACTGTTGAGGCCAGAACAGTGCGAACAGGTGATGTTGTTTATTGCGGACAAAGCTTCTAACCATTTGTCCACCAGTCAGTCTTCCACGCAGTCCACCCATGTTACCCAAGTGAGCACTCCTCCTGCTCCTCCACCTCAGCCTCCTTCCCCCCAGTCTGCCCCCTCCCAGGAAAATTTGTCATTTGAGACGGCTTACTTTGAGGAACTGTTTTCTGGACCCTTCCCAGAGTCACAAACCACTTGTCCGGTTGCTGCTGAGCTCTTTCCCGATGCCCTGGTTTTCCACCGGTTGCAGTCTGTGGGTCATGATGACATTATTCACGTAGTGGAAGAAGTGTGTAAAGAGGTGTCGGACGATGAGGAGACACGGTTGTCAGACAGTGGTGAAGTTGTTGTCAGGGCAGGAAGTCCGAGGGGGAGCAGACTGAGGGATCGGAGGATGATGAGGTGACAGACCCAAGCTGGGTTGATAGGCCGGGTGAACACAGTGCTTGTGAGAAGGAGGCGAGTCCTATAGCAGAACAGGTTGGAAGAGGCAGTGGTGGGGCCAGACGGAGAGGCAGGGCCAGAGCTGGTGCATCAGCGCCAAATGTTTCACGTAGTGAAGCTCCCGTGGCGAGGGCTCCCGCGGCGAGGGCTAGATTTTCTGAAGTCTACAGGTTCTTTAATCAAACACCGGATGACCGACGGACTGTGGTGTACAACCTGTGCCACACCAGGATCAGCAGGGGTTCACCACTACCAGCTTAACCACCACCAGTATGCGCAGGCACATGAATGCTAAACACCCCATTCAATGGAACCAAGGCTGTTCACCTCCGTCCGGGCACACCACTGCTCCTTCCCCTGTGTCATCTGCTGCCTCTGCTAGTCAGCGCCCTGCCCAAGACCCCGGCCCAAGCACCTCCTGTGCGAAAACCACACCTTCGCCTCCACGATCCTCCACAGCATCCACCAATGTCTCCATGCGCAGTGTCCAGCTCTCTATACCCCAGATGCTGGAGCGCAAGAGGAAATACAGTTGTACCCACCCACACGCCCAAACCCTCAACGTCCACATCTCCAAATTACTCAGCCTGGAGATGCTGCCCTATAGGCTGGTAGAGACCGAGGCCTTTCGCAACCTCATGGCGGCGGCCGCCCCTCGGTATTTGGTCCCCAGCCGCCACTACTTTTCCCGATGTGCCGTCCCAGCCCTGCACCAGCACGTGTCAGACAACATCATCCGTGCCCTGACCAACGCCGTTTCTGACAAGGTCCACCTAACCACGGACACGCCGACGAGTGCTGCCGGGCAGGGCCACTATATGTATCGCTGACAGCACATTGGGTGAACTTGGTGGAGGCTGGGGCTGAGTCTGACCCTGGGGCCACTCATATACTGCCTCATATACTTACCTCGGTCAGGGTCTCTCAGGCCTACTAACTGTTCAGCGTGTATGGGCAGAAGAAGAGGAGTTGGAGGAGGAGGAAATGGGCAGTCAGGCCAGTGAGGGGAGTGAATTCTTGCGCGTTGGTACTCTGGCGCATATGGCAGATTTCATGCTAGGCTGCCTATCCCGTGACCCTCGCGTTCAAATAATTTATTCCAGCACCGATTACTGGGTATTCACTCTCCTGGACCCACGGTACAAGCAAAATCTTTCCACTCTCATCCCTGGAGAGGAAAGGAGTGTGAGAATGCATGAATACCAGCAGGCCCTGGTGCACAAGCTGAAACAGTATTTCCCTTCTGAGGGACTACGTAGCTGACCATACCATCGTCCTAAATGATGACACAGTTCCCTACAACTACTGGGTTTCAAAGCTGGACATGTGGCACGAACTGGCGCTGTACGCCTTGGAGGTTCTTGCCTGCCCTGCCGCTAGCGTGTTGTCTGAGCGGGTTTTCAGTGCAGCTGGTGGCATCATCACCGATAAGCGTACACGCCCGTGACAGCGCTGACAGGCTGACGCTAATGAAGATGAATAAAGCCTGGATTTCTCAGGATTTTCATTCTCCACCAGGTGAAAGCAGCTCAACCTGAATAATGTATGCACTCCTCGTCCTCATTCTCCTCCTCTTTGTACACTAAAACAGAGGCAACTGGCTATTTTTTGCCATGGCCAACTGGCTCTAGCTATAGTACTCTATGTATTTAATTTTTCTGGAGGGCCACCTACCCGGTCCTCTGTTTTAAACAATTTTTGGGAGTGCCACATACAGGTACTCTATGTATTTAATTTTTCTGGAGGGCCACCTACCTGCTCTTCTGGTTTGAAAACTTTTTTGGACTGCCACATACAGGCACTATCCAAATTTATTGTCTCCATAGCAGCCCCCACACGTCGTCTTTATAGCTGCCTCCATACATCGTCCCCTTAGCAAACGAGCTGTGTGAGGCAGAATTTTGGGTTGTTTTAACGGCTTCCACATCAAACTTGTTAACTTTGTCGCCACCCTGCTGTGTTATCCACAAAATATACCGCCAAACTTTTATCACATACCGATATTATTTCATCGCTACTTGCGCATCTGTTTACATTCCCCTCACCCGCCATAACCAGGCCAAATCCTTATAAGAACACTACTACACTTGATCTTATACAAAAGGTTCTTAGAAGTGCTGTTTGTAGCCCCACGCCTGCTTTGAAAATTATAATTTTGGGTGGGGAGGAGCCGAGAGGCAGGGGCTTGGACAGGCAAAAGCTCGCCTGGTAGCAGACCGCCAGCTCCATCCCAAGATTAGGCAGCCACAGAGGCATCCATGTATGCTGCCCCTGCTGTTTGCTGTCCATTTCGCCTCCACGATCCTCCACAGCGTCCACCAATGTCTCCATGCACAACGTTCAACTGTCTATACCCCAGACACTGGAGCGCAAGAGGAAATACAACATATCGTCCCCATAGCAACAAGCTTTGTCAGGCTACATTTTCGGGTATTTACCGGCTGTGATTTTCTGGAAATTTATATGGTTCACTCATTTTGATAATGGATGCCTCCACACGTCGTCTCCATAGCTGCCTCCAGACACCATCTCCATAGCTGCCTACAAAAGTCGTCTCCATAGCTGCCTCCACATGTTGTCCCCTTATAAAACAAGCTGTGTCAGGCTCATTTTTGGGGTGTTTCACCAGATACGTTATGGAACTAGGTCACTATGTCGCCACCATGCTGTGTTATCGACTAAATATACCGTCAACCTTTTGTTCACATAGGAAATCATTTCAGCGCTTCTTGCTCACCTCCTTTGGTGAAACCTGAGTCCATTTAGGGTATGTCGCCATGCCACTCTCTAGCCTGCCGCTGCTGCCGCTGCCTCTGCATGCCGTCCCCTATAGTGTCAGGGTCAATTATTGGATGTTTTAGATGCTATCTAGCTTCATTCGGTCACTCTGTCATGGCCATGCTGTTGCCCATAATTTTGGCATAATGGTGCGATTAGGCAGCCTCAGAGGCATCCATGCATGCTGCCCCTGCTGTTTCCTGTCCATTTCCGTGGTGTTTCCATCCTTTTCTGAGGTTTCCAGGTGTTTGGCCAAGCTTCCCTGTGCAGAGCCTTGGTCCCCTTGAAAAATGCTCGAGTCTCCCATTGACTTCAATGGGGTTCGTTATTCGAGACGAGCACTCGAGCATCGGGAAAAGTTCGTCTCGAATAACGAGTACCCGAGCATTTTAGTGCTCGCTCATCTCTAATTATGATATCATCTCCTAAAATCATGTAAAAATGTGCTGCCAATGTCCTGGTTCTAAATGGACAACTATGGGAGATGTTACTAGAATTGCCCAGGGGAATAACTTGTAGGTGCAGGGTCAGGATACACCCAAGAGCCTCGCTGCATGTTCTGTCTTTACCCCAGATGAGGAGACACATGGAAAAACCTTCTTATAAAACTCCTCAGTCTCAGTTAAGAGAATGGAAATGACTTATTTATAAGGGCTTCTTAAATCGGGGGTAGGATCCACTGGATAGGATCTAACTGGCTGATCAGTGGGGGTCTTAGTGCTGAGATCCCCGCAGATCACAAAAATGAGGGGTCTGCCGGACTAATTGAGCAGACAGGCGCGTATGAACGTTCTGCTCCATTAATCTCTATGGAGCTGACAGAGATCAGTGAGCGCTGCGTTCGGCAATTTCCGTCAGTTCCGTAGAGATTAACTTTAGTTCGTGGGAAAACCCCTTTAAGTGAGAAACCTAAGTGCTTCCGCACACATCACATCACTGCCAGGCTTCATTCTCACATGGAGGTTTTCTGATGCAGTTTTGTGGAAGGTGCGGATACTAATGGGTCAGAACATACAATGGAGATGCTGCTCCTCCTCTTATAAAAAAATGTCCCTGTGTGATGATAATTTTTCATAAAGGTCACCATTGTGTCCCTTAAAAGAAAGATAGTTGACCTTGGATACAACAGTTTACGGACATGTGGTGTAAACATGGCGTTGACGCTGTTTTTAATTTAAACACTGTTTAAATCAGTGCAATGTTAACACTACGTAAATGCAACGTGTTGAAACGAGGTGTGGAAATGAGGTGTAAACATAACACCTTGATGTAAACTCAGTGCAAGCATCACACTGACATCACATTTACATAAATGAGGTGTAAACATGTTCAAAGTGCATGTAAAAAAAACTGTTTACACTAATGTGATGCAAACATGATGCAAACGAAAAGTGTGGGAATGCAGGCTAATATTACTCTCTCATACAGCTTACATAAATCTTACAACATATTCAACCCCACAGATAAGTAACAGAGCTTCATGTTACTATATACATCCCCCTGCAGACGGGTCCCATCTCTGTATCTGACACCAATAGGTGCTCATAGCTCCCCCTTCCTCACTGCTCTGTCCCTGTTCCAGTCCTAACTGTAGTCCTGGTATTATATTCATGATTTACCAAGCTTGGAGTAAATAGTCATTGCTATCTCCTCATCCATTGGAGCAACAGATTGTGGGAGAAAATTCAGGAGGTACTTACTTTCTGATACGGAACTACAGATCTGAATGTGAATGGAGTATCAAAAATGATATATTGGCAGATTGATACTCCAGTCACATCCAGAGCACATAATCTGAGATTATATAATTGTAGATAGATGATTACAGCTCTGGATGTGACTGGAGTATCAGAGATGATCTAATAGCAGATATAAGCTTAAGCTCTGGATGTGACTGGAGTATCAGGGATTATTATATGATGGCAAGGATAAGACTGCTGCTCTGGGTGTGACTGGAGTATCAGATAATCGAATGGCAGATGTAAGACTGCAGCTCTAGCTATGACTGGAGTATCATAGATGAGTTAATGCCTCTGCAACAATGTTTGCTAAGCATGTGCCAAAGATAAAATTGCAGCTCTGGATGTGACTTGAGTAAGTTGTCTTATACTATGAATTTCCTTCATTGCCTATAGCAACCAATCAGAGCTCATATTATTGAGCTAAAAAAAATAGGAGCTGAGCTATGATTGGTTGCTTTGTGCAACGCGGCAACCTGCTGAATATCCAAGCTTACCGCTGCTACAGCTTATAGACCATAATGGCTCCAATAGTTTAGCATTAGGTTACTAAGCATATTTTGGAAGTTTCAACTCAAAACAAAGTCTATGACAGTGGTGGCGAACCTATGGCACGCGTGCCAGACAGGGCACGCAGAGCCCTCTCTGCTGGCACGCGCACCATTGCCTCCGCTGTGTCTGTTTTATTAATGGAGCTCCGGCCACACAACAAGCCGCTGCTGCGTGCCGGAGCTCCAGTGATTCTCTGAGCATAGAGTAGCAGAGCAGAGTAACACACTCTCTGCTCTGCTACACACACCTCAGCCCTCGGACGGACTGTCGGCTTCTCTTTGCAGGCTGCACCTGACCTGTCCTGCCATCACTTGTGAAGCAGCAGCGGGTCACTGCCTCCCTCTTTGCTCCCTCCCCCTCCTCCTCACTGAACCTGAGCCCCGGAAGCCAGAAGCCGGCAGCCAGGAGTGCACAGCAGCAAGATAACTGATAATGAAGATAAGGGAATGAAGTCCCTCACTACAGGCAGGGGAAGCCAGGTACTCCATTGTCTGCTGTCTGTGTAAGCAGGCAGCAGCTAAAGTGTTAATAATTGACTTCAGTGTTTTGTGCCCAACACAACACCCACTTTGCCCCAGTGAGGAGATCTTAAAATCTTTAGATCTTAAGATCTTTTAGAAAGCTAAATAGGTTTCCCCATCCCCCTCAGTGCCTGATAGTTTGTATTTATTTTACCAGATTTGACTTGGACCTCATTTAGTCACTTTTCCTGGCACATTAAGTCCCTGCCCCTGTTTCCCTCTCCCACATCGCTGCTTTCACCTTCTAAATTTTGATAGATTAAGGCCCCTTTAACACTTGCGAGTGTGATGCGCTGAACTTGCATGCGCTGGATTGCCCGGGCCGAATGCTGCAAACCAGAACTGCACTGACCTGCTGAATTCACTTCCAGTTTGCAGCGTTCAGGCCGGCTGATCCAGGCAGCACATGATCCAAGTTCAGCGCATCACACTCACAAGTGTGAAAGGGGCCTTAAGCCTAAATTCTTGTGATTGAGATAGATCCCCAAATGTTTGGCTTGTAAACAATGGAAAACATGTGGTGCGAGTTCACGGATGCGATGGTGCAGTCACACGTACTGCTCTGATTAAGTTTAGAAACAGAATTAAAGTGGGGGCTAACCATGGCTCGATTTATATATGCATTTCTATGGAAACGCATGCAATCTTGTTGAATGCAAGACACTGGGTGCTAGTTGACAATCTAATGCACTTGCATAGAAATCCATATATGATCAGGCCATGGCTCGCCCCTCCCATTCACTTTTAATGCTCTTTCTAAACAGAATGAAATTGGTGCATCTGATCGCACCCTCAGTCACAGTGTGTGAACACGGACTAAAGAAGAGGACTAATCCTAAGAGGAAGCAAGAAAGGGGATGCTAAAACTGGTGTAGCAGTAGCATTGGTGTCCTTTTACATGATGCCATATCTTCACTGTATGGCGGTGATATTTATCACTATAAGGCGCCAATGTTCATCACTGGCATTAAAAGCAATTACTGTATGGTGGTAATATTAAGCATGATTCCATTTATGTTGTTGTAATAGTGATGCTTATCATGTGGCAGTATTATTTGGCCTTTAAATAGTGTTATTGTGGGTATTATTGGTCGAAATTACCATGCTGGCACTTTGCGATAGATAAGTGGGTGTAGGCTTGCAGTTTGGGCACTCGATTTCTAAAAGGTTCGCCATCACTGGTTTATGATGTTCCCCAGGTCACAGGATGTGGCTGGGCAAAATTTCATCATTGTAATTGTGATGGTGTGGAAAGCACATACACATACACACACACCTATACTGTATATACATACACACACATACATATATACATACATAGACACATACATATATACATACTGTGGGGGTTTTGGCCCAGTAGAGACCGTGGTAGCGGGGTGCTGTGATGCAGTTCACGACAGTGACACCAAAGTACAGTCCAAAACAGGTCTAGCCTGTGTTTATTTCAGCAGGAACAACATAAAACAGCCTTCACATTCAGGCATCAAAATAATATCCTACCCATCAGGGTGCTAACTAAACAATGGTTTTCTGACTCACCACTAACAAAACACTTTTCGTTGCTCCAGGCACAGAGGTCAAGGCTGCGTGCTCTCCAGCCTCCTTCCAGAGAGACAACACTTCAAGCTCTGCTGAGCGGTTTTATGAGGCTAATTGGGCTGCTCCCATCACCTGTGTCCAAGGTGCTGGACACAAACCTCAGCACTAAGGCCTTGCATAATAGCAAAACCTAGGGGAAACATACCGCCCATCCACAGTTAACCCCTTCAGTGTCTCACATACCCTCCCCCTCTGTTTGACCCTGTGGGGGCGAACACTTTTGGCCATCAGACAGTGGGTACGAGACAGGGCATCGGCATTCCCATGCAGCTTTCCTGCTCGATGTTCTACCGTGAATTTGAAATTCTGGTGCATTAGGAACCACCTTGTGACCCTGGCGTTCCTCTCTTTGGCCTGACTCATCCAGGTGAGGGGAGAGTGATCGGTCACTAGTGTAAACTGTCGCCCTACCAAGTAATACCTCAGGGATTCCAGAGCCCATTTTATCGCCAAGCACTCCCTCTCAACTATACTATAGTTCTTCTCAGGGGGTGTGAGCTTGCGGCTCAGGAATGTCACAGGATGTTCCTCACCCTCCACTACTTGGGACAGGACAGCCCCTAATCCCACGTCAGAAGCGTCAGTCTGCACAATAAAGGTCTTGGTAAAGTTAGGGGTGATCAGTACCGGTCCCTCGCACAAAACCGTCTTAAGTCTCTGAAACGCCCCCTCAGCCTCTTCACTCCACTTTACCATCACCGCCCTGCTACCCTTGGTCAGGTCAGTCAGGGGTACCGCTATGGTAGCGAAATCGGGGATAAATCGGCGATAATAGCCCGCTATGCCTAGGAAAGCCCTCACTTGCTTCTTGCTCATAGGTCGTGGCCACTGCTGGATCGCCTCTACTTTATTTACTTGGGGTTTGATGACACCTCGCCCAATACGGTACCCCAGGTAACGGGCCTCTTCCAGACCCAGTGCACATTTTTGGGGGTTCGCTGTCAACCCTGCTGCCCTCAGGGAGTCTACCACTGCTTGCACCTTGGCCAGGTGACTCTCCCAATCGGTACTATAAACTATGATGTCATCCAGGTAGGCGGAGGCATATCTCCGGTGAGGTTTTAGCACGAGATCCATTAACCTCTGGAATGTGGCGGGAGCCCCATGTAGCCTAAAGGGGAGTACCACGTACTGAAAAAGCCCATCAGGAGTAACAAAAGCGGTCTTCTCTTTGGCCCTGTCAGTAAGGGGTACCTGCCAATACCCTTTCATCAGGTCAAGGGTGGAGAAGAACCTAGCCTGTCCAAGTCGTTCTATCAACTCGTCAACCCTGGGCATGGGATAAGAATCAAATTTGGACACCTCGTTCAACTTCCTAAAGTCATTGCAGAACCGTAGGGAACCATCAGGTTTGGGAATCAACACAATAGGACTCGACCAGTCACTTTTAGACTCCTCGATAACCCCCAGGTCTAACATCTGCCTGACTTCTTCGGATATGGCAAGCCGGCGCGCTTCGGGGATCCGGTAGGGTTTTTGGTGTACCCGGATGTGGGGTTCAGTTATGATGTCATGCTTGATGACTGAAGTACGTCTCGGTAACTTAGAGAACACATCCACATTTCGGAGCACAAACTCCTTCGCTTCCTGAATCTGGGCCCTGGAGAGGGACTCCGAGATCCGTACTTCAGGCACCTTGGCATCGGGTACACCTACCTCCGGTGTCACCTTCTTGGGGACAGACGCTTTTTCTACTCCCATGGCCATCAGGGACTCTCTTTCCCTCCATGGCTTTAGGAGGTTCACGTGGTATATCTGTTCGGGTTTCCTCCTCCCCGGCTGAGATACCTTGTAGGTTACCTCCCCCACTTTCTCCATGACCTCATATGGTCCTTGCCATTTTGCCAAGAACTTGCTCTCAACGGTGGGCACCAGAACTAGCACTCTGTCGCCTGGGTTAAAGGTCCTGAGTCTGGCTGACCTATTGTAGAACCTAGACTGGGCCTCTTGTGCCCTTGTCATGTGTTCCTTTACAAGGGGCATTACCGCCGCTATGCGGTCCTGCATAAGGGAGACGTGTTCTATCACACTACGGTGGGGGGTCCTCTCCTGTTCCCAGGTCTCCTTGGCTACATCCAAAAGCCCACGTGGGGAACGGCCATATAACAGCTCAAAGGGTGAGAAACCCGTGGAGGACTGGGGAGCATCCCCTTCAAGGTCTTATTAAACCTCTCGACCAGGCCATCTGTCTGAGGATGATACACAGAGGTGCGGAGCTGTTTTACCTGCAGTAACTTACACATCTCCTTCATTACCCTAGACATGAATGGGGTACCCTGGTCAGTCAAGATTTCCTTGGGGAGGCCTGTGCGTGAGAACACCTGGAACAGCTCCCTAGCAATATTTTTGGAGGAGGTGTTCCTTAATGGAATCGCCTCGGGATACCGCGTTGCGTAGTCCAGGATAACTAGGATGTATTGGTGCCCCCTTGAGGATTTGACTATGGGGCCAACCAGATCCATTGCAATCCGTTCAAATGGCACCTCTATGATTGGTAGCGGGACCAAAGGACTCCTGAAGTGGGAGACCGGGGCAGTAAGTTGACACTCAGGGCAAGAGCTACAATACCGGTTTACCTCCTCCCACACCCCGGGCCAGAAAAATCGCTGCAGGGTCCTCTCTCGGGTCTTCTCAGCACCTAAGTGCCCTCCCAGCACATGTTTGTGTGCCAACTCTAGCACCAGCCTACGGTGAGATTGGGGTACTACAAGTTGCTCAACCTCCTCACCCCATATCTGGTCGACCCTGTACAACAGTTCCCCAACAATCACCATTCGGGGGTATATTTTGTCAGCCCCTGGTATTTGGAGTACCCCATTTATCACCTTAACATTCTCCCGTGCTTTAAACAAGGTAGGGTCCTGTAGCTGTGCAGCCCCAAAATTTTCACGGGAAATCTCAAAGTCCTGCATGTCGGCCACCTTCTCGTGGCCCTCGACCTCACCAGCTAGGACCTCTAGGGGAGAGAATTCATCACATGGGGTCACCCCTACTGCTGGTGTGGGTACATCGGCCTCAAAGGGTTCAGGGGCCAAGGCCGGACATACCTGATGTCCATTATCTGCAACAGCACCTGAGGTGGGTCTTCGTCTCCAGAGATCCCAAAACACCGGTAAGTCTCTGCCGATAATAGCTTCATGAAACAGGGTCCCCACCACCCCCACTTCATGGGCAGTAGTACCACAAGGGGTATGTAGGTTGATGACAGCAGTGGGATATTCGCGAGTGTCCCCATGTATACACAACACTCGTACTCTCCGCCCACTGTATAGTCCAGGATCAACCAAAGTTCCCCGCACTAGGGTGACCAGACTCCCTGAGTCTAGCAAGGCTTCCACTGTGTGACCACCGATTGTGACCATGCACACTTGGGGTTCTGCATCCGTGTCTGACTCGGCCGCCAGAACCGGCCGGGCAAACAGTGACACTCGCCGGGTCTGGTTGCAGTCCATTGGCTCCACTGACAGTGGACAGTTGGCAGCAATATGGCCCATTTCATGGCACCGCCAGCACTGGATACGACCATGACCTCTGTCACGAGCCTCACTGGGTTTCTGGGTATCCACGCCCTCCAATGAACCCCCTCCCAACCTGATCTGTCTCCCCTTTTCTGCAGTAGCAGTCTTACCAGCTGGTTTGGTGACCCTGTCACTGGCACTGCTTTGTGTGGGAGAGGTAAGTAGAAGGTCCTCCGTAGCCCGATACCTCTCTACTAGGGACACGAGCTCCTCAGCTTTTGTGGGACCGGCCTGTCCAACCCACTGCTGGAGCCGAGAGGGCAGAGAACGGGTGAACTTGTCGAGGACCACTCTCTCTACCATCTGTGCTGGGGTGCAGTCCTCTGGTTGTAGCCACTTCCGGACAAGATGGATTAGGTCATGCATTTGGGAGCGTGGGGGTAGTTTTTCTGAGTAAGCCCACTGGTGGACCCGGCTGGAGCGAACTTGAACGGTGACCCCAAGACGAGCCAGAATCTCCGCCTTTAGCTGGGGGTACTTACGGGCCTCCGTTTCACTCAGGTCGTAGTAAGCCTTCTGCGACTCGCCGGTCAGGAACGGTGCCAGGACATCTGCCCACTGCTCAGCCGGTAACTCCTCTCGCTCAGCTACTCGCTCGAACACAGTGAGATACGCCTCCACGTCGTCGGTCGTCACCGTTTTTTGTAAAGCCTTTTGTACTGCAGCCCGTGCGGAACGCTGGACAACCGGGTACCCTTGCAGACCAGTATGTGCAGGCTACTCCCTAGCTTGTGGCCTCCAGGTAGCGGCTGCTCCTTCCTTGTGTCTTTTGGCTTCTCCTTGTGTGACAGCAGCTCTTCTCATCCTCTCATGCAGCGGCCGGTGGATCTCCAACCCTCAGCACTGGGTAAAAGACATGTCTGATTCCCTGGTTTGGAGACCTCCACGGTGGGAAGACGTTCCTCACTGTCACTGCGGGTGATGTGGGAAGCAGAATGGGTGGACTCGAGCCATCGCCCTCATTGGTGGCAGTGGTGGAGCTGCTCCTGTAACCATC